>NW_017728994.1:4537899-4543497 GCF_001723915.1 Gavialis gangeticus | reverse complement strand
ATGTGGGGGGGGGCAGCTCGGGAGGGGTGGGTCTCCCACGTGCCCACTGCAGGGGCTACAGCCCAACAGCCCCAGCCCCATCCCCAGCCCCGGCCCCAGCTGCTTCACATGGCCCACAGCTTACTGGCAACAGTAGCGGCCATCAGGGCATGTAGGGCCTCACGGCACAGCCCCCTCATGAAGCAGGGGCAGCAGGGGGCAGCATGGCTGGGCACTGGCTGCCTTACATCCTGTGCTGCCTCTGTCACATTGCACAGGTGTGGCCTGGCTTGGTGTGGCACTGTGTGGAGCTGTGTGTCTTTGGGCAGCTCCAGACCTCTCAGGCTGGTGGCATGGCTGTCACCCAGGGCCCTTCTCCACTAGCCCGAGTGGTCCAGAGCTGCCCAAAGGCTCATGGAACTGCACTGAGCCAGACCACAACCACATGATGTGACAGAGACAGCATCAGGTGCCAGCTGACAGGCGCCAAGCCATGCTGCCCCATTCCATGTGGTGGGGCTATGCCACAAGGTCCCAATGCCCTGATGACCTCTGCTGCTTCTGCTAAGCTGGGGGCCATGTGGGGGTGCTGGGGGTGGAGAGGGTGCTCTGGGCTTTGCAGAGGATCTGTGGCCCCTGTGTGGGGGGTAGTTCATGAGCTGGGGGGGCTGTGTCCTTTGAGAAGCACAGAACCCACCCCTCCTGAGCAGTTCCCCCACACCCACAGTCTCACCACAATTCACCCCCAAGCCACTCCCACAAACCCCTCACCCATGTACCTGGCCCTGTGGGTCAGGAGTGAGGGGACTGGTGCAGGGGGAAGTCTGTGGGTTGAGAGTGAAGGATAAGGGCAGGGGCAGGGCACTGGTATATCAGTGCTGCTCAGCATTGCACATCCTGGTGAACAAAGGGGGTAGGGGCAGCTCTGATTTTTCTATGACAAAAAAGCCAACAGCAAATGCCAATGTGTATAGATATTTAGAATTTACTATATTATGATGGTAGAGGCACTGGTAGGTTTCCAAATTCCTCTAACCTTGTAAATGTGTCAATAAAACATTACCCAACTGATCTCTCTCTATATAGTGCCATTCCATTTTAATAGCAGAAGAACACTATTATGGGTATTTTAATGAGAGAGTTTGGGTTTCTTAGCAGAGAATTTGCAGTTTTTAAACAGGGAACACCAGGATCTCTGCTGCTGAGACAAGTGGCGAGACCTGGGCAGAGGAGACTGTCCAGGGCCAGCACTGGGGACCCAGCTGAAGGGCAGATGAGGTGGCTGATCTGTTGGGCATTTGGGGCCAAGAGGACACACTTGAACAATTAAGAGCAGGCCATCACAAGGAGCACATTTTCTGGGTGATAGCTGCCCAGATGGCAGAGCCAGAGCACTCCTTCCAGGTCTGGCAGGGGCACAGCCAAGGGGGAGGATACTGTCATAGGTGGCAGCAGGTCACAGAGAGGCAACAGCCACCAGTGCCAGATTGCTGCAGTGAGTAGAGGGTGCAGGGCACTTCCAGTGTAGGACTGCTTCAGCAGTCCAGCTGGCACAAGGGATAGTGTCCCTAGATACCAATTTGCTGGGCCCCAGAGGCTCCTGTCTATTTGTAACATTCGTATACCATGGGCCCTAAGGCACATCTGGCTAACTAGTAGCCCCTCTTGTATTGGGGATAATGGGTGAATGCTACAACAAAATACTTGGGACAAAGGCAAAAACAGGACAGGAGTGATATGAGGGTCAAAGGGTCAAAACATGAAAATGAGTGTGCCTGAGGGGGACACCGAGCAGAGCCCCCCAGGACACACTCACTAGTCCTCAAAGGCATCTATGGAGCTGGTGGATGCCATCCACTGGTGCTCTGCCCAGAAGCATGCATGGACAAGTGAGAAGAAAGTGGCCCCGCAGTCTGTGGGCATCTTCCAAGCCAGAGCCTCCTTCCTGGTCAAGGAGAGGGCCCACTTGTCCAGGCCAGGAGGAGGTTGACCAGGAGGTCCCAGGACTTGGTGGATGGAGTGACCAAAAACAAAAAGGTGGGGGGTGAAATTCAACCAAAACTTCAGGAGGAGACTCTGGAGGTGGAGGGGCTGCAGCCTGGAGCACTTGAGGGTCATGTGCTCCAGGGTCTGCCTCTGCCCACAGAAGAGGCAGGAGACCGGGGTATCTATGAAGCTCATCACATACATGGCCATGGCGATGGCTTCATGGAGGAGCTGCCAGATGAGGTCCCCAGTGGCTCGTGGGATGAGGGTGGAGAACAGACTCAGCCACTGGGGTGCCCCAGCCACACCCTCGCTGAGCAGGTCCCACCACTTTGTGTCTGGGTGGGATGCGAGGGTGGCATGGTGGATTGCATGGTACATGAGCATGTGGAGGTGGTGGCAATGGACAGTGTAAAAGCAGACCAGTCTGGTGTCCTCCAGCCATCTCAGTGCCATGAGGCTGAGCAAGGTGCTGGCCCCACAACAAGCTCCATTGGGCTGGAGGATGGGGTGGGGGGCTACTACCATACAGGATCTGGTTGAAAAGGATAAGGTCATCAGGAGGTAGGGCAGATTTCACCTCCTGGACCAGACGGCAGGTTGTACGTGTCATGGGTAGACCCATGTGCCAGGCCAGCACAGCGGGGTCCACCCACTCCTGCCTATCATAGTTCAGGTCTCTAATACAGGTGACACCAGCCAGGATAAACCTCTGTCACAACTGGAGTGCCTCTGCCATCAGCATCTCCAGCTGGGGGTTCCAGAGGAGGGGCTCGATGAGAAGGTCAGTGCCCTGGGTGAGTGTTGCAGGGGACCTGAAGGTGGAGACCAGCAGAGGAGGTCCTAGTAGAACTCTGGCAGCCCTCGCAGGTCCTGCAGGGAGAAACCCTGCATGCTGAGCAGCTGCTAATCGTATCGGAGCCCCCATGCCACGTGGCTACTGACACTGTATAACAGTCACTGCAGGGCCTGAAGGTGGAACGTCAAAACCTGGCTGCACAGGCAAACCAGGCCCTGGGCTCCCTTCCACAAAGGAAGGCTCAAGGACCTCTGCAGCAACTCAGTACTGTCCTGGGCAGAAAAACTCCAGCGCCTGTCTCTGGAGCCCTGCCAGGACTTCAGTGGGTACAGGCAGGGTGTGTAAGAAGTGCCAGAGCATGGACAGGATCATCTGGTTCAGCACCAGCATTATCCCATGCAGAGAGAGCTATCAGGATCCCTGCCCATACCTGGAACTGCTCCACCACCCTTGCCTTCAGCTGGTGCTAGGTCTCCAGTGGGGAAGGGCCTGTGGGGGACAGGTAGACCCCCATGTACAGCAGCAAGCCCCCACTCCAGCAGATCCCACAGAGCATAGGTGGGAGTGAGCCCACCTGCCACCCACCAACAGGCCGAGGCTCTTGATGCCGTTGACGCAGACAGAGGAGGCTGTTGAGTACAATGCCTAGCAGGCTTTCACCTGCACCAGGTTGCCTGCGTCCTGGACTGCAAGGAGTATGTCATCAGAATACATGGACAGGACTGGCTACACCCTGCCCTACATCAACCCTGTCATCCACCTTCACAGAAGAATGAAGAAGGGCTCCAGGGCCAAGGCATACAGCTGTTCTGACAGTGGGCAGCCTTTATGCACCCTTCTCCTGAATGGGATGGGCTCCATCAGGGTCCAGTTGAGCTTGGCCAAACACTCTGTAGAGGCATACAGCACCTGGAGAGCCTGCACAAAATGGGGCCAAAAGCCAAAGGCCCACAGAGTGTCTGTGAGGTACCCATGATCCATTCTGTCAAATGCCTTCTTCTGGTCCAAGGATAGGAGGGCGAAAGACAGGCCCTCCTGGCGCACTGACTCCAGGAGGTCCCTAACCAGATACAGATTGTCAAAGATGTACACAGTGCCTGGACATTCCCTCTGGTGGGGTTGGATCATGTCCACCAGCATGGACTGCAGGTGCAGTGAGATAGCCTTTGTTGCTACCTTATAGTCTATGCAGAGGAGGGACATGGGACACCAGGTCCTCAGGTTGTGGGGATTCCCCCTTCTTTGGCAAGATGGTCAGCATGGCCCTCCAGCATGACATAGGGAGTTCCTCGCTTCCCTTGGATTTGGCCCAGACCCCAGCAAAGTCCGGGCCGAAGGCGTCCCAGAAGGCCTGGTAGAACTCTGCAGTCAGCCTGTCGATGCCTGGCATCTTGTTGCCAGGCATCAGGTGGAGGGCGGCCAAAAACTCAACCAGAGTGAGAGGAGCCTTCAGCAGGTCCTGGTCACCCATGCTGACCTGTGGGAGTCCCTCCCACAGGGTCTGACAGCCTTCAGCATCAGCTGGGTCCAAGGAGAAGATCTCTTCATAGAAGGCCCGTGCATGCTGGCGCATCTCTCCTGAATCCATGAGGGGGGTGCTGTCATCCACTAGATGGCAGGTGATGTAGTTCTTGGCCCCCTTCCTCCTCTCCAGGGAATAGAAGAAGCAGGAGCCATGGTCAGTTTCCCAAAGGAGCTGGATGCGCAAGTGGACAAATGCACCACAGGCACGGTGGTCATCTAGAGCACAAAGCTCTTCCTGCCTCTCCTGACACTCTCTGCAGAGGGACAGGTTGCTTGGGTCAGTGGCCAGGTGCCTCTCCAGCTCTAGTATGCCCCAGTCAAGCTGATTCTGGACCACCTCCCTCTGCTGAGTGTGCCCCTGAGTGCGGCAAAAGACCTGGATGCGTACATTCCCTATATCCCACCATCTCCAAACTGAGGGTAAAGCTGCCTGCTGCTCCTGCCAGGCCACCAGGAACTCCCAGAAGGCCTTCCCGAACCCCACATCCTCCAGCAGACTGCCATTGAAATGCCAGTAGGCTGAGGGAGGGGGCCGCAGGAAGATGAGACACCACCTGAGCAAGACAGGTGACAAATGCAAGGAGTGCCCAAGTAAGAAACGGGTCCAGACAGTTTCCCAAATCGGGGGTGGCACACGCAGCTAGGCAAGGCCTTAAATACCTATATACCAATGCTTGTAGTAAGGGGAATAAATAGGAGGAACTCACCCTCAGAAGAGCCAGTTCAGACCCAGACATAATAGGGCTTACAGATATGTGGTGGGATTCATCCCATGACTGGAAAGTTAGCATTAGGGGCTATAGGCTTTACAGGCAGGATAGAGAAGGAAGGAAAGGTGGAGGTGTGGACCTCTATGTCAAGGAGCAATACTTATCCTCTGCCAGCAGAATGGGGTCAGAGGAGGGGCAAGCTGAAGTGCTCTGGGTCAAGATACAAGGGGGCCATGGGGAGAGGGATCTAATGGTGGGGTTCTACTACAGGCCCCCCAACCAAGGGGAGGAGCTGGACCAGGAATTTTCAAGCCAGCTCGCAGAGGCACTTAAGGCAAGGGATGTAGTTGTCATGGGTGATTTTAAATTACCCGGACATCTGCTGGGAGGAACAGTCAGCCAGGTCGGACCATTCCAGGAGGTTCCTGGCCGAGATACAGGACCTCTACTTAATTCAGGAGGTGCACAGTCCCACCAGAGGAAACGCCCTGTTGGATCTGGTCCTGGCCACAGGCGATGACCTGGTAAGGGACCTCCAGGTTCTTGACCACCTGGGTGATAGCAATCATCGTTTGCTGGAATTCACCATCCAGCACAGGG
>NW_017728994.1:4532473-4532899 GCF_001723915.1 Gavialis gangeticus | reverse complement strand
AGGGGAACTCAGTGCCAAAGATGAGTGGTAGTTCCTTAAGCAGACGATACTCAGGGCCCAAGGGGTGACCATCCCAACAAGAAGCAAGGGGGGCAGGAGTGCCCGAAAACCCCCCTGGCTCACCAAAGGTGTCTGGGAATGCTTGATTGCCAAAAAGGTGGCGTACAAGTGGTGGAAGGGGGGTGCTATCTCCAAAGAGGAGAATACCTCATCTACTCAGGCCTGTAGGGGGGCTGTCAGGAAAGCTAAGGCAGACATAGAGCTAGGACTAGTATCCAAGATCAAAGATAATAAAAAGTCCTTTTTCAAATATATAGGGAGAATGAAGAAAGCACCCGGAAATGTGGGGCCCCTGCAAGATTCTCTGGGCAATCTGGTGGTTGCGCCAGAGGAGAAAGCAGACCTCTTTAACCAATTCTTCACCTC
>NW_017728994.1:4527826-4531669 GCF_001723915.1 Gavialis gangeticus | reverse complement strand
AACCTGTTCAGCCTTCACAAGAGAAGGCTGAGGGGGGACCTGGTGACCGTCTATAAACTCATTAGGGGGGACCAGAAGGGTTTGGGAGAGACCTTGTTTCCCCTAGCGCCCCCTGGCATAACAAGAAATAACAACCATAAGTTGTTGGAAAGTAGATTTAGATTAGACATCCGTAAGAACTACTTCACAGTTAGGGCAGCTAGGATCTGGAACCAACTTCCAAGGGAAGTGGTGCTGGCTCCTATCCTGGGGGTCTTTAAGAAGAGGCTTGATGCCTACCTGGCTGGAGTCATCTGAGCCCAGTTTTTCTCCTGCCCAGGCAGGGGTCGGACTTGAAGATCTACAAGGTCCCTTCCGACCCTACTTCTATGATTCTATGATGACCCTGGATGCCCAGGGCTACTGTGGCCTGAGCCCAGACCAGGTGGTGATCATTGAAAGGGGTCGGTCGGATGCCAGAGGAGTGGGCCCAGGCAAAGTGAGGCAGAGAGATATAAACCCAATCCAATTAAGAGTGGCATGCCTGCTCGTCCCCCACCCCACCAAATGAAGGCAGGGGGACTGATAGGGAGACAGATACACCAGAAGTCCACCAGGGAGTAGTCCATCAGGATTTCCCTGAGGATACCCATGGCAGCCTTGTTCCGCTCCCTGCCTGACTGGTCTTGTGCGTCTAGGGTGACGTTAAATTCCCCACCAAGGACCAGGCATGTGTGAGGGTTGAGGGTGCTGATGTAAGTGGCTGCCTGGAGGAAAAAAATCCACCAACTCCAGGTCCTTCACAGCAGCTTACATGTTCAGAAGGTTCAGGAACAACCCCTGCACTTGGACCCAGAGGTGCAGCAGGTGGCCTGGCACCACCTGAACATCCTGGAGAAGCTCTGCCTGCAGGTCTGGGGAGAACACGGTGGCCACCCTGCAAGAGGTGGCTGAGAGGTGACTAAAAAAGACCCTGCCTCCCCACTCCAGCTGCCATTTAGGATCATCAGTCGGAGTTGTCAGGGTCTCCTGTAAGAATACCATGGGGTACCCCCCTCCTGAAGGAAGGAGAGCACCCGGCATCTCTGGAGACCCTTTCTGCAGCTGTGGTATCCTGGGATGGGGTCCCCAGGGATGGCCGCGATACTTCTAGGGCTCCTTGACCATGCCAATCCTGCCCTACAGGTACCCTTTTTCTCGTCTGCCACGTCTTGTTATAACTATAATAAATAGGGAGACTGCCCTCAAGTTTGCTTGTACACGGTCCTGGTGGACCCCACTGAGCCCTGTGGGTTCTCAGACCCCTTTTGGGTCCCACTCCAAAATGGATGTTTCTTGGGACACCCTCAGTCTTATGGGCTAAATGCTCCAAGCTGTCCCTTTACCATGCCTCATGCCTCACAGATGGCATTCACACAGTGTCCCTCTGAGGACTTAGTTTAACTTGGTGTCCGGTCATCACTGGTTTCTCTGAAGCCCTGTCTCTCTCTCTCACTCTCTCTGCACCCCTTGGCATTGGGGTCTGCTCACCCCCGAACACTGCTCCAACACTGGCGCTGGGGTCCCCACACTGCAGTGGGCCCCCAATGAGGCTGCCTTCTTCCCCAGTAGCCTCAGCCCAATCCTCCAGTATCAGAAATCAAAAGACGAACCTCTGGGCCATAACATAATGCAAGCAGCTCAAGGTGTGCTCTGTCCCTTTAAAAGAATCACCCTTCCCCCAGCATTATGTGCCTTGTAGGCCAGGGTATCTGGTGAGCTCCTGAAGTCCCTTAATCTTACCAGAAGCAGAACAGGCAGTCAAGCCTCTTAGCTTAGCTTCCTGTAGGAGAGCTCCTTCCCCCTTGGCTGATGGCAGAAAACTGCTCCTCTGGTTCCACCCCTAGGGTTTATATATGCCCCAGGCCCTGCCTCTTCCCGTCAGCTGACCGCCTGCAGGTGCAGGCTCATTCCCTCACTGCTGCTGCCAGTGACTTGCAGCTGAAGGGTTCCTGACTGACTGCTAGGGCTCTCTCCCTAGGCAGTTTTTGCCCTTAAAGAAGCAGGCACCTTAGTGTCCTGTGACACGTGGACATTGAGGGTCATGATCTTAAATGACCTCATGGCTCAGGGAATGGAGTAGACAGTTCAGCAGGGGGCCTCTCGCATCTCAAACATCCACTTGGGGACTGCACCGGCTTGCGCAGTGCCCTCCCATAAGTATAGAGGACATCTGTGAAACTGTGGGCCTGCCTATAGATCCAGGCATTGCAGCTTTGGGGCCCCTTGCCTTCCCCAGCCAGCACCCTAACAGTGGTTAGGATGCTGTCAAAATCTCCCCAGAGGTTCAAGGTGAGTTATACCTTGCTGGTGGACTGCTATGTGTAGTCGCAGCCAAGAAATGTAAATAGTTTACCCCTGGGAACCACCGGAACCGAGAGTTCCACACGTTCCATGGAGCCTGCTGGTTCTCAGGTGTCCTCCTGGTCTTGGGGCTCAGCGGGCTCCTTAGGCACCATCTGAACCCTCTGGTCCGCTAAGGCCATGGACTCTGGTTGGGATTGGGAGAGCTCTGCAGCTCCTTGGGACAGGGGTGGGGAAGAGGCTCCTTCACAAGCTGGTAGGGTAGAGCTGGAGCCCCAGGGATCTGCACAGGGTCCAAGACAAGACTGGCTTGTTGATTAGGGGACCCCACCCCGACCTCCTGGGGTGCAGAACCATGGGAACAGGCTGGAAGTGAGGTTTTCTGGGAAGTGGAGGGAAGAGACCCATCAGGCATTGTGGTAGGTTCAGTGTCTGCCTCAGGGTCCTGGGAAAGGGGACCTCCCTCCTCAGGACTCACCAGAGTAAGACCTAGGGTCCTCATCTCCCTCAGATCATCAGAAGGTTGGGCTCCGCTGCTGAATCTTCCTTTGGGTCAGCTGAAGCGTCAGCCCCCTTCACCCATGGTCTCAGGGGTAGGCCCTGGCCAGCAGAGTAAGAGGCTTCCTCTGTGGGCTCCTGTTCAGGACTGTCCAGCAGCCCCAGAACCTCCTGCACAGGAATAACCTATTTGATCTTTCCTGGGGGTGGGGTGTCAGGCACAGTTGGGAAGGCCCCCAGGATCTGGGCTGCTCCTTCCCCCTGTGTGGTCGTCTTGGGAGGCGGGGGAGGGGTCCTCCATATCAGAGGGCTCCAACTGTGGCCAGGCCTTCCTATTGGCTTTGCACCCAGAGGGGACCTCCACGCACTCAGCCATGGAGTGGTCCTCAGGTGGACAGGCTTCAGTAGGAGAAGGTGAGGGTTGGCAGGATGTGGCCACTACTGTGGGGGAATGACCAGGGGCAGGGGGGCACGCTTCCTCTCTCCCCTTGGCTGCTGCTGCCCTCCCTGGGATCCTGCCAAACTTGGTTTGGGAGTGGGGTCCCCTGAGCTGACAGTGGGGAGGGGTACTGATAGCAGGGGCACTCCTTTCATGAATGGGACCTGTGGATGCCCTCTCCTCCTGGCTTATGGGGCACTCATGATGCAAGTGCCCCGGGGCATAGCACCAGAAACATTGCAGGTCCCCCAATGTATAGAAAATCCTCACCAGGGCCTCCTGTAAAGGAAACATGAGGCACTCCTCAGCCTCCAGCTATGCTCATGCCACCTTCTGGATAATAACCTGGCAACAGAAAGTGTACACATGGCAGAGGCCAAGGTCTCAGCACCCCAGCGAGAGGGTTTGCAGCTGGGGGAGCAGGGCCCGATTAGGGATGTAAGGTGGGATAGAGCTGAGGACCACCCTGGTCTCCAGTTCTTCTAGGGGCTCGAGGGGAACATACTCACCCCCACCATGACCCCCCTCTCCACCACCTTTTGTGTGGTGGCCTCTGAGTTTTTTGTTTTATAATTATATATATA
>NW_017728994.1:4478021-4527579 GCF_001723915.1 Gavialis gangeticus | reverse complement strand
TATATATATATATTTTTTTTTACTTTTATAGTGCATTTTGTTTTTTTGCTGGAAGGTGCCTGAAGAGAAGGGCAGTATACCCATCTGCTAAATGAATACTTTGGAGTCAGTTTTAAAGAAGCTTAAAATATTTGGGAATTTGAATTAAATATGGTTAATAGTTGCAGAAGTGTAAACAACAAATTTTGTACCCTGGGCCAAACCTACAAGAGATGGGTTGGGGGTGTGGAGAGGTCCTTCCTGCTCTAGGCATGCAAAGTCCCTGGCTACTGCTGCGTGGGCATTGTGTATGCAGTTGCTGCTGCTAAATTGAAAAAAAAATATTTTGCACATCCCTAAAGAGAGAAGTGATGTACAGACTGTTGTGAAGTTTTGTATTTGAAATCAACCAGAGGGCTGCAGCAACCCACTGCCGCTGTGCCCATTCTCCCCACCTCATAACAGTGATGCTGGTTGCTCTTCCTCAGTTAAGGTTCTGATTTGTAGGTGGCCCTTTTTTTTTGGTTTTGTTCTGTGGTGTCTGTGTCTAACCGAATGCAATATTCTAGACTCTCTTCTCTCAGATTGCACTGTCTGGACTAATAACCATATTTACTGACTCTCTCTTGCCACGTCTTGATTAGTATGTGATGTTATAAGTTGGGAGGTTATCTACCACAGTAAAAATCTGGCAATCTGTAGTGGGGGAAGGGGATCCTTTTGAGTTATATTGTTTTTTCCTGGTAATTCTTGTGTAGCATAGCTAGTGTTAACTGTCAAGTTGAAATCACAGTCTTACTTCATTTAGATTAACAGTGTTCTTTATTTATCCATACTGAAACTTACATCCCTCATTGACTTGTTGTTTGTTTACATCAATTAAGTACCAATATCAACTTAAACAGAATCCAACTGGGATACAATTTTACTCTAACCGCGTTAATGCTTATCTAACAATTTTTAGTCAGTCCGGTTTATATCACCCAGGGTTTTATTTCTTTATTTCTTTATTTCCTCGCTGGGTGTAGTCTCTCTTCCCAAGGAAGAGCATCTTCTCCCAATTTCCTTTTCTTTTCTTTTCTTTCTTTCTGTTTTTTTAGAGTTCGATTGGCTCACAACAGAGCCCCACAAGTTAACAACAACAAAACTCTGTCGCAGTATCTTCAAATGAGAGAAGGGTTCCTCCATCCATTTCTCTCCCTTGTGGGAATTACCTTTTTAAAGATTCCTCATCAGTGATTCCCATTTGAATTAGCTCCATTTGTCCTCTTCACTCTCTTGGAGCCTGATCTCCTTGGGTTTTTTCCTCCCCACTTCCTTCATGAGTTTTTTTCCTCTCCCCCTCTTCTGGCGTCCACCTCTCTCCAGGCCTGCCTCTGTCTGCTACCGGTCACTCGGTCCTTGCAGACCAGCTGACCCAGAATTTCTGCCCTCCTCCTGTTCCCCCATCCTTTGTTGCTCAGACACTGTTCCTGCCATGAGTGTTTTATTTATTACCCCTGGTTCTTCACAGTGTCCAACATGAAAGGCCTAAGAAGGGAAGTATGTATAATGCTTGCTTTTTCAAAAGGGCTGAATTACTGTCATGCTGAAAAGCAAGGCCTTTTAAAGTTGGACATCCCAGAACTGGGAGACCCAAAATGACTGATTTTCAACACATAGGCATTAGAAAACTGGATTTATTGTTCAAAGAAGGCCTTCAGTTCTCAGACTTCCTTCCCAGAGTCTGTGTACTTTCAGGAAAGACTGAAAGGCTTATCTGTTTACTCAGGAATGTTTGGGTAGTGGGGAGATGACTGTGGGGTGATTATGTGGTGTTATTTTCAGAAGAGATCCATTTACTTAAGGTGTGTTTGTGAGGGAAGTGTTAGATTGAATTTTTACTTACTTGCTTAGACCTTCTTCAGCAAGTGCATTGCTAAAAATTAAATACAGGAACGTGGAAGTACACTTTTTAAGGTAGAAGTATGTCTGACTTTCAGGCCATGCCAGCCATAGCATCAACCATAGTATTAAAGTTGACTAAAATTCTGGCTGATGTTTCTTCCCACCATGCTGATAAATACAGTATTATACTGCTCTTTGTTGAATCTTCATGCTCAGTTGGGCTGGAGTCACTCTTATGGGGAGCTCAAGAAAGTTCACTCAAGTCCCCATTGTAAACATTAGCCAGGACAGGGATTCATTTGTCTTTGGAATTTAGTTGGTGGTTGGGAAAAATTTCTGTTTGCTCTTTTGGCTCTTATGGAATACCCAAATCTGCAGTGGTTCAATTTGATTCATTTTGGGGGACACTGTTCTCATGCACTACAACCTGCCAGACATCTGACTCCCCAGGTACCTCTCCACTTTTACCTGAGCTGCTACATCCCCTTTCCCCCCACCCCACCACAGCCTGTCCTTCACCCCTAATGCCTCCATTTCCATTTTCACTGGTTGGCTTTCTTGCCTGCATTGGATGCCAACCTCTGGCTTATTTACTATTCCTTCCATCCAGAAACAGCACACACACCAACTGCAGGTGCTTCCTCAGCTTGAAAAAGGGTTTCCCAACCCAAAATCTGGCATCCCAGGCAGCTAAACTATGCTCACCTAGAGCCTCACAACTCCACTGCAACCAGCAAGCCTCTGGCCTGTCAAAAACATGACAGATCTGGGCTTTCCCTAGCCAGGACTGCCTCTCTTCTTCCTGGCTGTCTCCTTCTTGCCACTGGACTTTTCCCCTTGCTTCCACCCCGGCACCAGGTGACCCCGAGTAACCCCGCTGAAGGTGGTATGTACAGGCACTTGGTAGAATGGGGGCACAAGTGCCATGAGCCACCTGAGCCATGGCTGCTTAACTAAGGAGAAGGGCTGGCCATCCACAGCAAGCATCTCCCCAGTGCTCTGGGTGATCTCGCTTGCCCTTGCAACACAACCCCTTTTCTGTCTGCCTTTCACCCACTGTTTCAGGGTGGCCTGCCTCTGCTTTGGGGGGGGCGGGGCTTTTGGAGTGAGATGTGGACTTCCCTTTGGGAGCACTCTCACTGGTGCCTGGCTGAGGTGGAGCAAGGGCAAAGGGGTGGTGCCTGTGGAGATGCTCATGTGTTTTGTTCCCTTGCCCTGGCTTGTTTTGGCTCAGCAGTGCAGGCAGATAGCATATGTGGGATCATCTTCCAGCTCAAAATGATCCCAGACCACACTACACACTCACTTCTGGGGTACATATGTGCATGCTACAATTTCCCCCTCCTCAGCAGGCAGAGGCACAGCAACAGGAGGAGCAGACTCAGCTGAGCCACTTGCCACTGCAACCTCCAGCTCAGCCTCCTGAGGAGTGCCTTCTGGGGAAGGAGACCTGGCTCTAGGGAAATCTTGAGAGGTGTGGAGCAAAAGCTCGCATGATTCCCCTCCTTCCCCAGAATTTCCCTTAGTAGGGTACTTAGATCCACATCCGGCTCCAGCTCTTCCTCTGGCACTGGAAGGCTCAGCATGGGAAGTGAAATGGGTATGGAGGAGAATGTTGTGCTGGTGGTGCTGCTTGTTGTCATGGTGGTAGTGGGTGCGGTTGGGGTTACGGCTGTGCTCTTGGAGGGGATACAGGCTCAGGCACAGGCAGTGACACTGGCAGTGCTCCCCTGTCCTTGCTGCCTGGACTAATGGAATCCTCATGCCTGCTTGTTGTAGCAAAGAAGCTGTGTCTCAGTTTGTGGGAGGGGTAGTTACAGCTCTCCGTCTGCCTCATCTTCTGCCCCTCCCTGAAGGCTTGCCAGCTGCCTTTCCAGCACACTTCATGGTGTGTTTCATAGTGTCTTGTCTTTGCCTCAGTGTGCTGAAAAATCTCTCTCTTCTTTTTCTGTACTGTTATCTATGTGATTTATGTAACATATGTAGATATTAAGATAATTGTATGTATGTGTATTTATGTAATGTATGTATGTTTATATGTATGTATTTATGTAATAAAATAAAAATATATACATGTATGTATGTTTTCTTATATAAATGCTATATTATAATATGCAATATAATTATGCTGTGCTTCCCTGCATGGTGAATGGAAAGCACACTGTGAGAGAGAGCACAGTTTTGAAAAGAATCAAAATTAACAAAAACAAAAAGATGATTTTGGGTGGAAGAATAAATTGAAAGGAATCAATTAATATAATAAATATATTTATTAATAAAATAAAAGGGTATAGAAAGCAAAAGGTATCTATGAATTCCACTTGCTAGGCTAGCAAGTAGGGAATGAATGGTAGCTTTTGTTGTCTGATGTTGCTGAGGTGCTGGAAGACAGCTCAGTAACTGACTCCAAAGCAGAAAGCAACCCAGTTCAAACAATGCTGCCTTTTATGCTGTTTTTCCATCCCTTCCACAGAGCGCTGGGATTGGAAGGGACCTCAGGGAAGGATCACAGTCACTGGCCAGCTACATAGTCAATATCAAAGCAGTCCTCCCTTTCCTCACTTTCTGTTTCCCTGCAGACAAGCCCAGCTTCAGCTTTGAAACTCAAAATGTTTCAACTGCCCTCATTTCATTTCAAGACTATTTTGAAGCCCTCTGCTTCATTTTGATTTCACTGTTTCGAGCCTGAAACAAGTTGAAATAGTATCGAAATGAAACAGCCGGTGATTTTTCACAGACCTTGTAATAAACCTGTTTGGCCTATACCTCAGAGTTTGTCTGGTAATGAGTGTTTTCAGAGCAGCTGGCAGCAACAGGCATTCCATTCCTACAGGGATGGCCAAAGTATTTTCTTTTGTAAGCCCAGAAAAACTTGATAGTTTGTGGTTTTCTCATCCACTAATTTCTAAGGTTAGGTCAGGATGCTGATTAGACAGATTTTTAAGTGGAGAGGAGCTTCCAATAAGTAAGAACTGGTTGAAGTTTTGAGAATACTCAGCAGGGCAGTATGGAAAGGACCTGGAATTCTGTGTCATCCCAAGGCAAGACTGGGGTTTGCCAAAAGTATGATATACTTTCTGCACAATGTTCTAATTGTGCATCTCCCTAACTGGGGTAAGAGTCTCCATTCTCATTCTTTTTCTCATGACTGTAATGATATTCTTCAGTACAATCGGCCACTTTTCTTTGTTGTGGGCTAAACTAAAGATCAGCTGCCTTCGTTAGATTCCTGGCCTCCCTTGATGTCAGCCCAAAAATATTTCCTCTCCTTTCCTGACCCAGGCTAAGGTATCTAAGGCTGCACACAAAATGTTTCTCCTCCTTTTGATGCTAACAAATGTCGCAGAATGGGGTAATACCATGATTAGTTTTATTCTCTGTGCCTCTTGCAGGAAGAGGATGAGCTTTAGCAGCCCTAAGAGGATAAAGCTTGTGGGGTGTCAGTGGGAAGAAATTTATCAGGGGAATTTAAACTTGATAGATCCTTAAGTCTTAAACATGTTGAATGAGCATTGCAGTATATACTTTTCTCATCCTAATTATTTTGAGAATTATATATGTAACTCATTTGCATTATAAGTAGCAGGCAATATCAATATACTGACAAAGTTCAACATATTACTTATATTAGTTTTAATGGAAAATGGCAAGGTTATTAGAACAATTTTTTTTCTAAATGCTTATGAGACAGGAAATTCTAATATTCATATCTTTCAAATGTTAAAACATAAAAGAGCTTATTCTGAAAAGACAGGTTGAAATTTTAAATAGTGTACATTGCAGTGATATGAAGGGGATAACAATGTAGTAAAATTGAAAACAAACTTAGATACAACTAGTAATGTAAGAAACATTTGCAATGTAAATATAAGAGGGTTTGCATTTTATAGCATAATAATAATAACAACAATAATAACTATCCTTCACCCTATAGCAGAATGGGAAATTGTGCAAACATTAAGCAGATTGTTCCATTTTTTTCAAATGGTAGTGAATTGACTGTAAGCAAAGATGGGATCTGTACTGAGTGCAGCAGATTAATGAATCAGGCAGTATTGGAAAAACCAGGGAAACCATTTCAGTCAGGGTATTTTTCCCGCATTTATATCAAGCAGTCTCCAACCTGAATGCTTCTGTGATTTGCAACTGAAACAGCATGGAGAATGAGAAAATCTGTTACATAATTGAGCTTTAAACAATTTAAAGCTTTATAAGTTAAAACAAGAACCCTGAACTATGTAGAAAGTTCTCAAGAGTCGTTGCAGCTTTTGGAGTGATCAGTGTTACATGCTATGTATGTGACATAGCATTCAACAGAACTTCTACATCAGGAGCTTGTTATTTTAGCATCTGACCTGTATTGAGTGAGGCTTGGAGGAGGTGTTACCTTCCTTTTACAATTAGGCCACTGAGGCGTGGGGTCCTAAGATCTGTTTAGTTGCCCAAAATGTATGGCACTTTATTTCTTTTGTTTTATATTGTATTATGAAACTTGGATTTATTGGATTATGGAACTGGGGTAATATCCCCAGCAGAAGGTGCACTGTTCATTATATTTCATTTTACTGAATGACAGAAATTATCATTTTTAGAGTTATTCTTGTCTTCAGAGGTAATAGACTGATGGTTTTTTTGTTTGCTTGTGTTTTGGTCTTTTTGTGTGTTTTTTTTTAAATACAAAACAGGAAGGAGAAGCTTCATAATTTGGATGCTCCAGAATTAGAGTCCACTGGAAATGTAATCTGGATGACTGAACTTGAAGAGTGATCTCACAGCAATTGCTTTATTAAAGCATTAGTTTAAATTGAAGCAATCCGTTATATTTTTTTCTCTATGAAATGAGTAAATGGATTTCCCTAGTGGTTGGACTAAAAATTCCGAGTCCTAAACAAATCCTTTGAAGACAAGACATCTGTGCTCATGTCTCCCCATTTGGTAAAGAAGGGCCAACTTGCCCCTTCCCACAGGAAAAAAAGGCTTGGGAAAGGAGGCTAGGTTAGGTAGGAAAGCCTAGTGGGGCTCTCCCTCATCACAGTTGTCTTTGACTCACTGGCTGTAGTGAAGGAGGACTAAGAAAAGATAGTGACTTTTGGAGCTTGAAGAGCATTTTAGCTGACCAGATCTTGGAGATCTGCAGGGTAGGGAAACAGCTTGGTTCCACTGCCTCCACTCCCACCCAGCAGTAGGAGCTATACCACTGATGGCTGGCTCACCTGTCTGCAGTGGTGCAGCAGACTTGGAGGGGACCTGACAGAGGAGCCTTGGAGATTAAATTAATTTCTGGTCTATAAATCTTTAAACTAGGTTCACTGGGGGATGGAGACTGAAGTCCTGAAGTAAGTGGGGAAGCACATGGATGAAGCACAAGCAGGAAGAGGCAACAGGGGAAGCCTTCTCCGTCCTGTAGAAGTAGGGTAATTGGTTAGTTACCTCAGGTGTCTGTACACAAATGCATAGAGCCTAGGAGACCAGCAGGAAGAATTGAAAGTCCTCGCACAGTCATGGAACTATGATGCGAATGGAATAACAGAGACTTGATGGGATAGCTCATACGATAGGAGCATTGTCATGGGTGGGTACAAACTGTCCAGGAAGGACAGTCAGGACAGAAGAGGAGGAGGAGTTGAGCTTTATGTAAAAGCTATATGATTGCTCAGAGCTCCAGTATGAAATGGGAGATAAGCTTGTTGAAAATCTCTGGATTAGAGTCAGAGGGGAGAGCAGCAAGAGTGATGTTGTGGTGGGTGTGTGCTAAGACAACCAGTCCAGGAAGATGAGGTGGATGAGGTTTCCTTCAAAAAGCTAGCAAAAATATCCTGATCACAGGCCCTGGTTCTCATGGGGACTTCAGTCACCTTGACATGTCCTGGGAGAGCATACAGCAGTGCACAGGCAATTGAGAAAGTGTTTGGAAAATGTTGGGGCAAGTTCCTGGTGCAAGTGTTGGAGAGGACAACTAGAGGCTGTGCTCTTTTTGACCTGCTCACAAACAAGGAAGAGTTGGTGGGAATGTAGAAGAGGATAACAGCCTGGGCAGCAGCAACCACAAAATAATTGAATTCAGGATCCTAAGGAAAGGAAAGGAGAGAAGCAGAATAAGGACCCTGGACTTCAGAAAAGTAGATTTTGACTCAAGGAAGGCTAGTCTGAGGGGAAATTAGTCCAGGAGAGCTGTTTGTATTTTAAAGAAACCTTACTGAGGGCATAAGAATGAACAATCCTGATGCACAAGAAGACTAGCAAGTATGCCAGAAGACCAGCTTAGCTTAGCAGAGAACTCTTCAGTGAGCTAAAACACAAACAAAGCTTTTGATAAGTAGAAATTTGGAAAACTGACAATGGAGGAGTATAGGAGTATTGTTCAGGCATACAGGAATGAAATCAGGAAGGCCAAAGTGCAATTAGATTTGCTGCTAGCAGTGGACATGAAGGTTAACAAGAAGGGTTTCTAAAAGAGGAAGATCAGGGAAAGTGTGGGTCCCTTATTGAATGAGGGAGGCAACCTGGTGACAAGTGATGTAGAAAAGGCTGACGTACACAATATATTTTTTCACCTCAGCCTTCACAGGCAAGGTCAGCTCCCAGACTACTACAACTGGTAACACAGTTTGGGGAGGAGGTAAGCAGCCAACAGTCTAAAAAGAACAGGTTAGACAATATTTAGAAAAGCTGGATATATACAAGTCCATGGGGCCAGACATGATGCACCTGAGGGTGTTGAGAGAGTTGGCCAATGTAATTGCAGAACCACTGGCCATTATCTTTGAAAAATTGTGGCAATTGGGATAGGTCCTAGACAAATATAGTGCCAATCTTTTAGAATGGGAAGGAGGAGGACCCAGAGAACTACTGACCAGTCAGCCTCACCTCAATCCCTGGAAAATTCATGAAGCAGGTCCTCAAAGAATCTATTTCTAAGCACTTGGAAGAGGTGATTAGGAAGTCAGAATGGATTCACCAAGGGCAAGTCATGCCTGACCAACCCAGTTGCCTTCTATAATGAGAAGACTGTCTCTGTGACTGTAGAAAGGGCAGTGCATGTGATATACCTTGACTTTAGCAAAGCTTTTGATACGGTCTCCCACAACGTTCTTGCAAGCAAGCCAAGGAAGTCTGGATTGGATGAATGAACTATAAACTGGATAGAAAAATGACTGGTCCATTGGGCTCAAAGGGTTGTAATGAATGATATGATGTATATGTGGTACCCAGTATAAAGTGGAGTGCCCCAGGGCTTGGTTCTGGGACCAGTTTTGTTCAGTATCTTCATCAGCAACCTGGAAGATGGATTGGAGTGTACTCTCAACAAGTTTGCAGGTGACAGGAACCTGGGGGGAGTAATAGATACACTAGATAGGGCTAGGATACAGAGGCACCTAAATAAATTGGAGGATTGGACCAAAAGAAATCTCATGAGGTTCAACAAGAAGAAGCGCAAAGTCCTGCAGTTAGGATGGAACAATCCCATGTACCAGTACAGGCTGGGGACTGAGTGGCTAAGCAGCAGTTCTACAGAAAAGGACCTGGAGGTTATAGTGGACAATAAGCAGAATACGAGCCAACAGTTGCACAGAAGGCTAACAGCATACTGTGGTGCATTCATAGGAGTATTGCTAGCAGATCTCAATGAAGGTGATTGTTCCCCTCTATTTGGCACTGGTAAAGACACATTTGGAGTACTGTGCCCAGTTTTAGTCCCCCCACCACAGAAAGAATGTAGACAAATAGTAGAGAGTCCAGTGTAAGGGTAATGAAAATGCTTAGGAGACTGGTATACATAATTTATGAGGAAAGCCTGAGGGATCTGGATTTATTTAGGAGAAGACTGAGGGGATTTGATAGCAGCCTTCAACTATGTGATGGGCAGTTCCAAAGAGGATGGAGCTAGACTGATGACACAACAAAGAGGAATGGTCTCAAGTTGCAGCAAGGGAAGATTAGGTTAGATATTGGAAAAAAAATTGCACTAGGAGGGTAGTGAGGCACTGAAACAGATTACCTAGAGATGTTGTGGAATCTCCATCCTTGGAGGTTTTTAAGGCCCAGCTAGACAATGTCTTGGCTGTGATGATCTAGTTTTAAATGGTCATGCCCTGAGCAGGGGGTTGGATTAGATAAAATCCCGAGGTCCCTTCTACCCTAATTTTCTGATTCTATGGTACTGCCAGTCTAAATTCCTTTTGTCCATGGTGTCAGGAAGAACAATTAATCCCCTGATTCACTTCTTGTCACTCTGTCAGAGCTCCAGAAGAAAGACTCATTTGCAAAATGAGAGAAGTAAAGGAATCGTGCAGCTGACAGAGTCCCATCCACACCCAGCTCTGTATAAGGATATATAAACAGAGAAACTCAGTCCTTAGATTAGTAAAGTCCAGCATGCATTAGCCAAATCCCAATGGCTTCACTCAGTACTAGGATAAGCTCAACTCACACTGAAGTCCATAGCAGCTTTGCTGATAGACATTTTTTAGGAATTGTACTACTTATTATAATATTTGATATCTAGCAATAATATACATGGAAGTTAAATGAAAACAGTCTAGATTCCAAAAATTTATATTGTACCAATAGGACAAAGTACAACAAGAAAAGGAAGTTAAATAAGAGAATGTAAAATAAGGTCTCATTAGGATTAATTCTTTTCCTTACCTTCAATCTTACAAATGACAGAATCTTTACAAGAGAGAGCCTTGTCTTCTATAGTTATTTTCCAGGTAGATTTCTGAATCTTCCTGTGGAAGAGTATTTAATGAACAATCCTGGTTCAGCATGGATAACATGAGATGACTGGGTACTCAGCAAGGCCCCTTTAGTAGAGGCATGATCCTGGTATCATGAGAACATATTGCTCTGTGCTGAGTTGTACTTGTTGTGGATGGCAACGTATGACAGATGATTTTCTGACAGTGCAGATAATCCCCTCCCTTGAACATCAGCTCTTGTGTTTGGGATGCATACTCTGTCACATTAGCCACTTGTATCTGCTTTTATCTTCTGTGATGTCCACACTGCACCCTGTAAGTGTTTCTGGGTGCTTGTATATTTGTATAATTGAGTCTATCTGGGCAGATTTAGCATTTATACTTGGAAAAGCGAAGGTGATGCAGAGTGGATAGGGAAGACAGAAGGCTTAGGACATGGTGTATGTTCTTTAATTGGCTAATTAGTAGAGTTAACTTAAAAGCTAATTAAGTTGCTGGACAAGTTTTGCTACTGAGTTGTATGCTGACTCCTTTTTACTTATACTGTCACATTAAGACTTTAGAAAGATGGAAACAGAATTGTATTGGGTAATGCAAAGCTCTTCAAATACTGATATCATGTCAAGCACTGTACTTTTAGAATTAGAAGAAGCTGGTGGGATACAGGGTCTCCTGGGATGAGTGGCAATTATTTGCAAAGAAAATGTTCTCCAGTGAAATCACGTTTGTAACCCTCTTTGGCTAGGGAGAGAAGGATGCTTCTTTTGGTATTTTAAAAATGTTTCTCCTGCGTGGGAGGCACTTATGCTCAGTACATTGATTCAGTGCCAAGTAGTACATGCCCTGGGCAGAACCTGTGATATACGATATGGATGGATGCTAATTTTGGGTGGCTGCATGATTCTGAAACAAAAAAGTAGGGTATAGACTCATTTGCTCAGAATGTTTTTAAAAAATGAGTCCTATAATGTATGTAGGATGCCAGCAGAGAATTTGAGCTGGCAAGATTTTATCTTAGCAGTGAGCAATATTAATAGCTGCTGTAATTTAGCAACCTCTGCACTGACCCAGTATAAAGTAGTGGTATTATTTTGAATTCTGACATTTAAAAAATGATGCACCTAGGTATGTTTTACCTCTAGAGACTGGTGAAGAGACTACCTCCTTAGCAGTCAGGAGAATCTAGAATATTTTGGATGGGTCAGTGCCTCTTTTAGCAATAGCTTCAGCAATCATTCAGTGATTTAGAACATAATATGAATGAAAACAATTCTCATTATCCATAAACTGAAGTGTCAAGAGGAAAAAATACCAAATTAGCTGTGAGCCTGTTCTTATGGCTTTACCTTACATAATAAAGATGATAAAAGGACTTAATTTCACTTACTCAGCAACTTCAGTGCAGCACAAATAATAAACATAGTGGGAGTATTAACAAGCTAGCAATTTCAGAGTGGGTGTTTTTTTGTATTAGTTTCAGATTTATTTTATATTGTGTTTCCCTACTGCAGATATATGTAAATTAATTTGGGGTTAAATAAAAAGTGAAGGAAGGCAGGCAGGTTATGTGCCATTCCTCCTAATGAAGAGTTTGCCAGCTAGGTTGTATACATTTGTTCTTTAGTCAGACAAGAACTGATGCACGTGACTAACTTTAAGCAAGCGAGTTGTCTTTTTACGTTCAGGGCATAAAAAGTTGCAGAATTAGGGCCAGAAGTTGAACTTACCTAAAACCTTCAAGATGGGTCCAGATTCTAATGCAGCCATAAAAAAAAACAGCTTATAACATCAAATAATTTTTTTCATGAAGATGGAAAGTATTTTGAAGTACCCAGCATAATACTGCACCACTGAAGTCAGTACTAGATCCTATAACCCTGATTGTACATGTAAATACATACTCCGGATTTAGATAGGATAGAGGGAACTACACAACATTTGAGAGCATAGCCAACTAAGGTGGGTGAGCAAAGCACCAGTCCCAAGTGCCAGCTTGTGGGAAGCACAAAAATAGTGGCTGCTCTAATACCTGTCTTAATCAGATTTTTTTTTATATTATTTTAGGATTTGTTTTTGTCCTTTGCTTGGACTTCAGACATAGATAACAGCTGATACTAGAATCTTTCTGTCAGAAGGACAGGTCCCTATCTTTCGAACTGAAGAATCTCCATTAACCTTGGTATAAACCTATGTAACCACTTATCACTATCAAAGGAAACAGATATGCATTGTAACAGTTTATATCTCCTTGACTCTGTAGTCTAGAAGTGTATAAACACTCCAGGTTTAACTCTGCTTCATCCAGGGTCAAAATTGGGGCAATTTAGCTGACTTGTTGGTAGAAGGTCATGTAGATGTAGCAGTTATATTGTAAAAGCTGCTTTGTGCAGCAGAGGCAGCTTTTTGTCTTCTTTTAAGTGGCTAGAATATGTTTGTTTATACCCCTTAATAACTACAGAAATTATTTAGGACACAGTGTTGCAATTCTGCCTCTGTACAGGAGAGAGCAGCGGTGATAAAGTTTAATCAGGATATTACAACATTATATAAAGTGCCATGGGATGTGTAAAAATAAAGTATTAACTTTTTAGAAAAAACCCCCTAAATAATTAGATGCTTATTTCTGAATTACACATATCTAAGCATTAAAGCTTAGAATAATAGGAAAATCCAATGGGCATTCTAATATCATTATTTGGCAAAACAATGGCACTATAGAAATGGGTTTTCACTTAGGCCATGGAATGGGGTGGGCCTACTGGGCAATGTCCCAACCAACTTTTAGCATGTTAATTTAGCTAGCTATGCAGTTAAAAAAATAGCTATATAGTTTTAGTTGGAATGACAATTGCACATTTGTAGGTTATATAAATTAATGTGCTAACAGTTGGTTGAGCCATGGCCCAGGTGGCCCACCCCATTCTGTGGCCTGTGCTTATGTGTGTTGTCTTTTTAAATGCATCATCTGCAAAGAGTCTGTGGGGACACTAGTGTTTAGAGTTGATCTGTTAGAATATTAGTTTTTAATCACTCCTCTGACCTACAGGTAAAACCAAACAATTTTGAAGGAACAGGCATATATTGGAACACTGGTTCATGATAAGAGGGGTTTTTTTTAAAGTTATTTTAACCATCTCTTTGAAAAAAGATCTTTGTTTGAAATGCCCCTACTAGAAATTGAAAGCTGTTTAAATATTCTTTTTATCAACCGATACTAATAAAAATTAGCAGCTGAATGTTGTTTACCTTAATAATATGAAAAGAATGGAAATTAGCAAATGAGAAGAGAACTGGGAATATATGCAAAAACCTTTATTTGCCATAATGTTTTGAGTAGAAGTATGGCTGGTTTTATATAGTTTGTTTTTTTTTATGTACCTGAGGAACATTTTATAGGAGAAAATTCCAGGAAAAAGGGAAGAGTGTAGCTGTAACAAGTCAGAAGGGGAATTTTAAAGACACTCTTTTCCCACCCTGTTAATTACTATGGTGATCGTACAGTAGTGGCAGTGTGTAATGTCAATTCTTAATTCATTTATTTGATTGCTGAGATTTGTCTATATAGTCACAAACAAATTTGCATTAGAAGAACATTCATGCTTGGTATGGGCATCTTGACTGACATCAGAAGCTTGCTAGGCTGTTGTGGCTTATTTCTGTTATAGCATTTCATATCAATAACCTACTATATATTTAAAAGAAATAGTATAATTCTCCTATGTAAAACAGTTAGTGGTAAAAAGATAAAATGTAGGGATGTATAAATGTCCTTTCTCTATAATGTGGCTTGTCTAAGGGGCAGTTTTCAAGGCACAGAAGGCAATTAGAACCCAAATCTTACTGATTTTTAGTGGCAGCAAGTTGCCTGACTGTCCTTTTGTGCCTTTAAAAACCTTTTATGACTTTTTTCATCCTTATTCCAAACTCTTATATGCTTGGCTGCCCATTTCAGCAGCAATTTATTGTGCACTGAGTACTTTTAGCTCCCAGTGGCCTTAGGGTGAGGAACACCCCCCACACACCCTAAAAAAACTTCTTAATATTACAAAAAATAATTCAAAATTGGGATTTCTAATTAGAATTGGGAAGGTTTAAAAGACAGCTGAATTCAGGGGGTAGAAGGTGGAGGCAAGAGGTACTTTACTGGTTCACTCCAACAGTCTAATCTTGTACTATTCTCCATCTCTAGTTTACATGCTGCTTTTTCAGCCAAAGATTTTGTAATACTTTTAATAATTTTAAAAGCTGTTAATTGAAGGAAAGCTACTAACATCTGTTCCATCTTTACACCCTCAATTTCCTTTAATTAGTCTATTTAACATAATGCACACATGGATATACTTTTTTTCTTTTGTAATGTGAGTTTGCTGGAACTGGTTCTCCAAGGGAACACATCTTTAGACCAAACTGATGAGTAGTTGGTCTAATAAATAATTCTAGGGTATTTTATTGTAACATTATTTCCCAGATTATATCCTGCAATCTTATTTGTCCCCCACTCTGCCCTTTTCCTTTTCTTCTGAACTTTCCTATGTTTCTTTCATTTTTTTTTCTTTTTACCAGCACACCAGCATATTACTGTGGATATTTTGGTGTAGGAGTTGTGTTTTTAAAGTGTTCTATGAAGAAAAGTGATTAAAAATGGCTGACGGGTCTCCCTAGTATGTGAAGAGTTAAGATCCCTGCTTTACAGTGGTTGTGGTAATGTTAAGGGATTATGAGGGACTAAGTAATGTTTTTGTAAATGCACTGACTCTTGAATGTAATGGGGAAGTTGAGGAGACTGTAGCAGGGCACCAGGGTGCCTGCTGCTGGCGGTGGTAGTATGGGCTGAGCTGCCAATCACCAGGGCAGCTCAGGTGTGGGTTGCTGGAGCAACCAGGTTGGTCACGTGACCAGAAGGGGGCAGGGCCGGGCCCTTATAAACAGCCAGGCAACCTGAGGGGTAAGAGCTCTGCGGGAGAGCTAAGCTAAGCAAAGCAGTGCAGCCTGAGCACCCAGAGGGCTGCATGATGGTCAGGGTGAGGAGAAGCCTGACCAGGAGGCTGTGGGGCAGAAAGCCAGGTGGGCCTGGACTTTATGTTGTGGCCGGTAGACTTACTGTTTTGTTATAGCTTGTAGGCTTATTGTTTTGTTATTGCCAGTAGGCCTATTGTTTTGTTACAGCTGGGTGGGCTTATGGTTCTGTTGTGTATATCGTCCAGAGGACTGGGTGAGGCTGTAGGGATGTGAGGAGGCCTCACAGGAGATCCCCAGTAGTCCTGGGGTTTCCTGGGTGCCCTGTGTGGGCACCAAGCAGCACCAGGAAGGTGCAGCAGCTTGGCACCAGTGTGGTGTGGTGTGTGGGATTGAGACCCCAGCCCGAGAGGGCAGTACTTGGCCCAGTGAGGGCGTAAGACCCTGAGAAGGGTCAGGGGGCCAGGCACAGCTGCGTGCCACCTGAGCCCCAGCGCCGGTGAAAGCCCGAGACAGAGCTGGCATGTAGGCTCAGTGGAGAGAGCCAAGGGCGCGAGAGGCGTGGGAGCAGGCTCGGAGAGAGCCAAGGGCGCGAGAGGCGCGGGAAGCGCGTGGCATAAGGACCCCGAGAAGGGTCAAGGGGCCAGGCACAGCTGTGTGCCACCTGAGCCCCAGGTGCAGTTTTTGGCATGGGACAGGCCCCGTGAGGGGCAAGAGCGCCAGAGGCACAGAGACAGGCCCCAGCGAGGGGAAGAGCACAGGAAGTGCGTGGCATAGGCCCGGGGGGGGCCAGCCCACAAGAGTAAAGCCCAGGAGGGGCTAGTATAAGATTGGAGACACTAAAAACATCCGGAAGAACTGTGAGGCTTGGGGTGTGCTAAAGGGGAGGTAGGAGGCACGCATAACCCATAAGGCTGGGGTGCACCAAGTCACCCTGAGATCATAGGAGATCCTAGGCAGACTCCCATATTAACTATTAAGATCAAAGACGTGGTGGGCGAGAATTAAGAGGGTGCTGGATCTCCTAATTGGCACGGCAGGGGGACCTAGCGGGATCACGGCCGCCCATAGGCCCCACTCCGTGACAGAGACAGAATTACAGCAAACATATCTATCTGGACCTGCGTATGAACCCTTCTCAATGTTAGGAAAAAATCTCAGAAAAGCGTAGTTTCTCAGGGAGAAAGATTTATATGCACTTCTATCAGTCAGATATGGATGCAGCCTTCCTCATCAATCAAATTCCTATGTGCTTGGCCCTAATCAGTCAATCAGGCTTTTGTGCAACCAACTGCCATCAATAATGTTGGTTTGCACCCAGCCTTCATCAATCGGGTTTGGGTGAACAGCACAATAACTTAGTTATAATGCAAGTAACAGCTAAAAATAACTGTAAATCTAACATGAAAAACAAAACAAAAGTAATTGTGTCTACCTCTCTCCCAAGTTTTATTTAGTTATATGCTATTTTTTAAGAGAGATTGATCAGCAATGAAAGTAGGGCAGCCAATTTAAAATGCTGCCAGTTCCCAAACTTAAAGGCTTCTTGTTTTAAAAGAAACCACATAAAAGTATGTTTAAAAATATCAGTGGATAGAAAACTAATCTTATGTGTAATTTCACACCAAAGATCCACCAACTGTTAGAGAGAGAGAGAGAGAGAGAGAGAGAAAAGCCTAATTTTAAGCCCTATTTGGAATGGATCTTTAACCATTGACTTACTGTAAAATGGCACAGTAATGCCCTAAGGTAGCATTAAGTACTTCCATTACAATGCTAGGATAGCTTTTCTCATTTCATTCCAGGCATAGAGTTGAAAAGCTAACTTGGGCAAGATAGTTATTTAAGCATTGCTTACTTAGCCTGAGTAAGACTTTTAGGACTGGGTACAGTGTATGTATACTTCTGTATAATTTAAGGTCAAGGAAGCTAGATCAGTATTTATTAAGTGAAAAGTGGCTTCTGTATTCATTTGTGGTTCATCCAACAGTAATATCCTTCTCAGCTGGACTGTCTATTTAGGGTACAGTCTTCAGTCTCTACCTGAACATAAAAATGGGAAGTGAGGAAATGGAACCTCCCCAGTGTTATGTTGTTAGAAATAATTGGTGAGGAGACAGAACCACTACTACACAGTGAGCATTGGTGATGTGTAGGGGGTGCACATGCACCTGCTACAAAAAGGTGCCACCAACACTGTCAGCAGTGCCTGTGGGCAGTCACCACTTGCCCTCCCCCTTGCCACCGACACCACTGGTGGTATCTGCGGGTGGGCAGTGATTGCCACTGGCCACCACTGATGGTACCTGTGGGTGGTCACAGACCCCTGGTCGGCACTCACAATGCCCCCCTCCCTGCCACTGACAGTGCTGGTGGCATCTGCGGGAGCTCCCCATTTACCACTGCCATGCCCCCCCCAGCTGCTGGGGACATGCATTGTTTGTGACAGTGAGGCTGCATATCAGTGTCTTCAGGATGTCCTGTGTCCTTCTCCCTTTGTGGTTCTAAATTGCATGATAGGCTTCACTTAAATGTAAATCTCACAGTCTACTTACTGTCTTGTCCTCCCTTCAGTTATGAGCACTTTTAGCCTCTCCATCCATCAGTAAAAGCTGTGGAGGCTATATTAATCAGGGACATAATATGAAAATCCTACTGTACCCACCTGGTTTTGAACATCCAGTCACATGCTCTGAGTCCCCGGATGTTCGAAGTTGTCCGCCCTTCCGTCCCTGTGATCTCAGCGAGTTGATGTTGCTGACCCAAATCGTCTCTGCCCAATCTCGCCCGCCATGACTTTGATCTTATCACAGTGGTGGGGATTGACTATCTCCAGGGACCACGGGACATTGGGCTTCTGTGAGGATCCTCCTCCCCTCTACCTCGCCCTTACATCACACCTTGATGGATCTTGATGGTCTTTGGCCACTTCCCTCTGATAACTGAGCTTGGGGCCCTCTTCCCAGTTGGCTCCAGGAATTCAGCTAGATACACCCCTCCTCCTAGCCGCCTGCTCTGACCCCAGCTACACCCCATCAATGCTACCTACTCCGCCTCCCCTCCAACTGTGGGCAACTAAACAAAACACAAAATAAATCGCTGGGAGCAAACACCAAATAATAAGGGCTGTCCTTTGCCCCTTTTTTGTCTGCTCTTACCGCCTGCTCCTGTGGCCCCTGTTGCTGCCTCTCCGGCCTCAACCAGCCTACCCTTAGTCTGGGGTAAGCCTACTGTGTTCTAGGTGGGTCCCCTCAGCGCATCTCCCCCACTGCTCTTCTTTGAGGCTGTCTGCGCCCTCTGCGGTCCCACCTGTTCTGGTGATCTGGAGCTTGCTGCCTCTTCTTATCCTCTGAGGGCTCCTGCAGGTCTCAGGGTTCTCCAACCCTCCTTGGCCTCCGCACCTTGACCTTACTTCCTCACCTCCTGCCTTGCTGCCGGCAGCAATCTCCTCTTGCAGGGTCTTGCTCTCTCCACCAGAGCTGCCAGCTGCAAGTCCCCATGCTCCTTTGCTCTGAGGGGTCTCAGGGAATGCTTCCCTCATGGGTGCTCCTCCTCCTCTGCCCCCTCCTGGGCTCCACTCAGCTGCTTTTAAATCCCCCGACCGGCTCCTGCAGCTGTGGGTATCAGCTGGCCATAATTTTATAAAAAAACATGGCTAATGAGCTGCTCAGGTCCCACCACCACTTTCGGTTTCGCCGTGCTGCTCTCTGAAGGTAAGAACCTTTCTATTTGTTTTTCTTTTCTTTCGCTTTCTTTCCCGTCCCGTTCCTGTTCCCTGAGTTCCTCCTGGGCTCCCTGGGGTTTTCCCCTCATCTGCTCCCCAGTACACCTACCTTTGTCCCTTTAAATCTTAATGAATAGGTGACACGCCTCTCTGATAATTATCACTAGACAGTAGGTGCCTGCTAGTGAAAAGTCCTGTAGAGGGTGGCAGTATGCTTCTGTTTATCTCATATAGCCATTCTGGAATTTAGACACTTGTTATTAACAACAATTTGAACATTTGAAAATGAGGTAAACAAATTGAGGAAAGAATAAGATTCTTTCCTTCCTTCCTTCCTTGGCTTGAGGGTTCACACCCTTCCCTATGTCAGGGTCGAGGTCTGCGTAGGTGCCCTAACTGGTCTCCTGGGACAGCATAACATATGTTACGTGGGTCATGTTAACATGGTCCCAGTGATTTACCTGAGCACTCCCACCCTGGTCAACAGGGTGTGCATGGAGGGCCTGGCCATCACAGGCATATACTATCTTGTCAAACCCCTAGACACCCAGGCAGTGAGACTGGTGATTTACAATATGCCCCCACATGTGGCTGACCAGGAGGTGGCCAAGGAACTCAAGCCCTATGGGATTCCTATGAGTCACTTCACTGGTTGATGATTGGAAGCAAGGACCTGAAGCTGAAGCATGTCCTGTCTTTTTGAAGGCAGGTCTTCATGCTCCTCAGGGAGGGCCCTCAGTCTCTGCCTTGCTCCTTGAACCTCATGGTCAACGGGTGGAGGTTTGTGATTTATTTTTCCTCGGGGGAGATCACATGTTTTCAGTGTGGTAGCTCATTCTACCTACCATCCCAGTGCCCACAGGGGAAAGCAGCTGGAACATTGGTGACTGCAGTGGCACCGACGGATGGCACATCCAGTTTTGGGAAACAGGCCCCACCCAGTGAAGCCAGGAACTCTTTCCAACCTCCTTTCACCCCTGTTCCATCTGAGAGGGCTGGAGGCTCTGGTGTGAGAGCACCATCCGATGGAGGGGCTGGGACTACTCCCCAGCCCTCTCCCCTACCCATTCCACCTATGGTGCCCATCTGCCCCAGTACAGAGGCCCCATCAGGTGGAGGGGCTGATGCTTCCACTTGTCCCCTGCCTACCCTGACTGCCCTGGTTGAGGCAGCTGACTGTGGTTCCAAAGCCCTGTCAGATGATGGGGCTTGGTCCTCCTCCCAACCGCCCTCCACCGTGGCCTTGTCTGAGGTGGCTGGCACTGGGGGGTGGGCCGCGAGCAGTCCAGCCCATCCCCTATGAAGGGTGGCCTGCCTGCCACTAAGAAGAAGAACAAAGAGAGGAAGGTAAAGGGGGTCTCTCAGGACACCCCGTCCTTGCCAGGACCCTCCTTGGTCTGCAACAGAGGGGTCCCTGCTGGAGAGCCTGAGCCTGCTCTTGTTGTCATGCCAGTGACCCTGTTGCACATGAGCGCTGACTGGGATGACTTGGAGGTGGGGGCAATGGTGGTGGGGGTTACCAACCCCTTACCTGTCCCTCAGCTTCTGGAGTTGGGTGGTAGTAAAAGTAGCACAAAATGCCTCTCTTCTGGAGGCCCGACCTAGAGGGTGACAGAGGAGTCTACTGACCTCTTGGTTCCAGCCTACCAAATTGGATGAGGAAGCTAGTGAGATAGAGATCCAGCTTTCTGAGTGCTGCAAGCGACCTCAAGAGCAGGATGACCTCTTTCCCCCCAAGAAGGCGGGGATCATTTTCCTGTAGCCAGGCCTTGAGCTGGACAATGACAGGTGGCTGATGCATCTACACATTGAGGGTGTAGACACTGCCAGAGCTGTGGCCAAACTTGTGCAACAAGATCTAGGCACTTGGCAAATGGCTTATCATCTGGAGAAGCTTGCACAGTGGGTGAGAGGTGAGTGGGGCCTGTGGGGGTCCCTGAAGTAGAGTGGGCAAGATAGGCCTTGCCCGACCTGTCTCTGTTTTTTTTACTCTACTCTTGGGTCCTCACTCTTCCACCTACACTTTACCTCATTCTTCCTCTCCCATGCCCACACCCATGGCAGCCATAACCCACTGCGTTTGTGGGTGAACTCCAACAATGGGGGTGCTGCCTCACCATGCTTCTGTCAGAAATGTCCAGCCCATGTTGGCAGACCCCCTCCCCTGCATTGCCCCCAACTATAGGGGTCTCCTGGCCCTTTTGAAGCAGACCAAAGGACACAAGAATGTAGCAGGGTGCATCACCCAGTGCCATCTGCCTAGATCTTGCCTAGATCTTGTTGCATAAGTGCCTAGATCTTGATGCATAAGTTTGGCCACAGCTGTGTCAGCCTTGACAAAGAGTTTAGGATCTGTGCACCACTGGGTGATGCGCCCTGCTACATTCTTCTATCCTTCAGTCTGCTTTAAAAAGGCCAGGAGACCCCCATAGTCGGGGGCCCAACATAGGCTGGATATTTGTAACAGAAGCATTGTGACGCTGCACCCCAGGTGGGAGCTCACCTGCAAACACAGTGTCTACACTCTCAATGTCTAGACACTTTTAACATCAACAGCTGTCGAGATCTGGTGAAACAGGAGGCCATCTTGCAGTTCCTGTGCCAGAAGCATTTGGCCGTCGCCTTCCTCCAGGAGACACATTCTGATGGGCTCAACCAAGTGGCTTGGCATGCTGCCTGGTGAGACCCCTTGTACCTGAGCCATGGCACCAACCTTAGCATCGGGGTTGCAACTTTCCTATCACCACAACTACAGCATGACATGGTGGTGGTGCAGGAGATCATTCCTGGCCACCTGCTGACTTTCCATGTCAGCCTAGCACAACACCACCTGCTACTCTTCAATGTCTGTGCACCCACTGATGGCCAGGAGAGGGTTGCTTTCTTTGAGACCTTGGCTGCCCTCCTGTGTGATGCTAGTACAGATGATGACCTGCTCCTCGTAGGTGAGAACTATAATTACACCATTGCTGCCTTGCTTGACTGCACAGGGGCTGAGCATCACCTGCCCTCAGCCCGCAAGCTGCAGTCTGCCCTTGAGACTGCAGGCCTCATTGACATCTAGTGAGCCCTGCATCCTGATGCATGCCAGTAAACCTGGGCTAGTATGAGTGCCAGTGGTCTCAATGTGGCATGCCTTGACCGCCTTTGTCACCAGGTACCATCTGGCACTCCTGCACAGTGGCCGCACTGTTCCCTTGGGCCTGTCAGATCATGACCTGGCCTGCTTTGAACTCAGCCTGCTGGGGACAACCTATGTGCAAGCACCCTATTGGTTCTTCAGTGCCAGCCTGCTTCAAGACTCTTACTTCTGGGACTGCTTTGCCTACTTTTGGCAGGGCTGGTAGTCCGCAAGACTGAGCTACTCCTCCTGGAAGCTATGGTGGGATGTGGGCAAGGTGCATCCCACTCAGCAAAAATGGGCTTTTTGATGAACCATCCTGCCCTGAGGCCATGTGGGAACTGCATGAGGGCCTGCCACATCTCTGTGCCCTGGAGGCCAGTGAGCTTGAGCAGAAATTGTCTCTGGAGGAGCTGACAGCTGCCACAGCTGGCCTCAACTCCGGCAAACTCCCAGGCCTTGATGGGTTACCCGCCAAGTTCTACAAGACCTTCTGGCCTTTCCTTGGCCCCTGCCTCCTGTGCATTTTCCAGGAGAGCCTTGCCTGAGTGGTGTGGCCTTGCCATCGGCCATGGGCTCAAACCTCTTTCACACCTTCTTAGACTGTCTGTGCCTGCGGCCTCTCTTTATTGCCTTTGTGCTGCCACTGCAGGCACTGGGCAGGAGCCTCTCAGATACCACTTACATGTGCTTCTACACATACTAGGCAGCCAAGTGGGATGCTGTCTGCCTGGCCAACTTTCTACTGGGTCAGGCCAAGATGGCCATCCTCAAGAGCTGCTGCAACCAGCTTGCCAGGACCGGCTCATTTGATGCCCTGAAGCTTTTCGGCCTCCTGGTGTGGGTGCACCTCTCGCTGGAGTTTGAGCACACTGTGCTCCGGTGGGTGGTGCCCAGCTTTGAGGCACACTGGGCCCTTGAGGGATTGCTGTGCCATGTGGAGGATGGCCGTCTTCAATACGCGCGCTGATATCATTACCGGTCTGGGTGACTGGGTAGACTCAGTGTCAGACTGTGACTCCCAGCTCATGCCGCACCCCAGCTCGGGTGATTACTTCCAGCTCATGCTGCTTTTTGCTTTTTTCTTTGTGTGGGGAAGTTAAAGATGTTGTCACATGCATGATTGGATAGAGCAGGGTAGGAATCATTTGTTTATAGAAGGCTTTGATCTATATGACCGTGTACCTGTTGCACAGGAGATGCGATCCTGTTAAATCTCTAGCTAGGGAGCCATGGCTCTTGATACACTATAAGCCATGATGTTCTAAGCTCTGGAGAAGAGAAGACTGGGAGGATTTGATAAAAGTCTTTAGATTGATTACAGAGAGGATGAAGATGGATTTTTCTTGGTGACTGTAGGGGAAAGGATTAGGAGCAAATACTTCTAACTTTAGCAGGGAAAATTTAGGTTGGACTTTGGGGGCATTTTTACATGTGCTCTGTGAGGCATGGGAGCACTTTGATTAGTGACCACTTTTAATTAAAAGCACCTGAATGTCACATGTGTCAGTGTCCTCTGTGTTGAAAAATGGCAGCAGGGCACTTTGAACTAAAGTTGATCAAATGAGCTTTAGGTAAAAGCACCCTGTCACCATTTTTTAGTGCCGGGACACTGATGAACATGATGCCAGAGTCTGCTGGAATACTTTTTTTTCTGTGCTCTTACAGACTTGATTAATCAAGTGTGCTCTGACATGCTGGATGTCTAGTGCACTGGAGCCAGCTCTCTGCACATGTACAGGAGTCCTCTGACTTTAAGAGTGATCAAGCATTGGAACAACCTACCTGGAGAAACTGTGGAATCTCCATCCTTGGAAGTTTTCAAGAGCAGATATGACAGACACTTGGCTGAGATGGTTGTCAGGGATGATCCTACAACAGGATGGACTAGATCACCTTGGGAGGACCCTTCCAGCCCTACTTTCCTATAATCCTAAAATGACATCTATTTCATTTATATTTCACCTACTGTTGTCAGTACCATATATCAGAGGTATCAAACTCATTGTGACCCCAGAGCTGTGGCTGGAATGTTCTTTGATGTCTGGATTGCAAGAAAACCAAGTTCAATTTAGAAAATGAGCTCCATTTAGCAAATAGATGCATGACCTGATTCACCTCTTGCTTATATCAGTTGGCTATGTTTTACCTTCACTGGCATCATTAGCATTGCTCCTGGTTTTTACTAGTTTAAGTGTGAAGAGAATACATTCAAGAATATGGAAATGTGATTGTCATAGCAAATTGCATACAAATCATTTTCTCTGTTCTGTATCTGATTTAATAGTTATGCTAATAGTACTATAAATATCCATGCATAAATATAAGTTAGAACAGTATATCTCGAGCAACTTACTTTATCTAATTGCCCAATGATACATTCAAATCACTTAAAATAATGCATCTGAGGAGACAAACCTGGAAAAATACAGTATTTTAGTGACTGTTTCAGTTCACGAACTCGTAACATTTTTCCCTCAGATTCACTTTATTATAGTAGGGCTTAGGCTATTAGCTATTTGTTTTGCTGTGTGTCTTTTTACATTCTCCAGCTTTGTCAAGACTAGCATCTTGCTAATTACCAGAATAATGAGTTGAATAAAATACAATTGCAAAGACAGTTGTGATTATAATGATACTGTCATTCCATAGTCAGGAACTAGTAGAACTGGGTAACTCAAGTAAATGCCAACAAAGGAATTTGGTGCTGATGAAAATCTAGAGATGGGCTATTGGAACAGAACAGTCCACTTTGGTGATGACCAGAAGACATGGCTCAGGAGGGCTGGGCAGCATTTTTTTGAGTAAACATGTTCTGCATTTGAAAACAAATGACAATAATTTTCAGTTGGAACAAACCTGAAAAACACGAAAAGCATGGTTATTTTTCAGGTTAGAATTTTCTTTGCTTCCAATCCTGTTTATGTTTTTTATTTGCTTCTCTCTCTCTCTCTCTCTCTCTGCAAAATAGAAAAATGAAATAAGGTTAGTGTTAGATAATAAAAAAAAAAAAGAAAAAAGGAAGACAAGAAAAGCAAAATGTATAATCAATTAATAGTGTATCCTTTTATTAACCTGATGAATGAAAATTGCTAACATTTTTCATTTAAAAATATTTAGGTTTTTTTCCACAAGTTAGAAAGCTGGGTCTGAGGAGCAGGGTTGCATTGGACTAGGCATGGGTCTGTGTGCCCACAACCTTTTATTATCTGTACATTCTGGGAGAGCATGACATTTGAAAACACTGTGATTAACACTCAGATCAAAGGATCAAAGGTGTTAAAGAGTTTACATAGGAAAGGAAATTTTAATTTAGAACTACTGCATAGGAGAGACATGCAGCTTATCATTTAAGCCAATGCAAAAGAGGATTTCCCTCCTCCCAAGGCAAAGCTGGTATCTTGTTAGGGTGGGTGAAGAGTATGCTTTAGGCTTTTCTTTACCATTTTAATCCATTGTCTCTGAACTGTGCATTGCAGCTGACTCCTAAACAATAGGCCTGTGTGAAGTGGCAAGTATTCAATTTGGATTTGGCTGATTCGGAGGGACAGTAATTCGATTTGGTGATTTTAGTCACTGTCCCAATTCGATTTGGCCAAATTGGATTTGGGGATTCAGCCAGAGACTATAATGGGGAATCACTAAAATACCTATAACTTTGTCATTTCTTTTGCAGATTCAGATGACAATAACAGGAATGGTAGCCTGTTCTGAGGGCATGAAGCTTGCTGAGTTTCAAGGAGATAGGTACAAGGGTTTCTGTGAAAGTGCGCTTCAAACTGTTGAAAGCAAAACTTGTATCACTTGTGTGTGTTAAGGGGTGTAGATTGTCACTGTGTTGGTCTAAATACATAGGCAGACAAGGTTCTTTGGGTCAATCTGATATCTTTTATTAGACCAACTGAATAGTTGGAGAAATATATCTTGGCAAGCATTCGGGTTTAAAAAACCTTCATCAGGCTGAGGAAGCATCTGCAGTTGGTGTGTGTGCTCTTCCTGGATGGAATGAATGTTAAAGAAGCCATAGGCTGGCATGCATGCAAGAAATCCAGTCAGGGAAAATGTAAATGGAAGCATCGGGGGTGAGAGACAGGTTGGGGGGAGAGGGATGTAGCAGGTAAAACTGGAGAGATACCTGGGGAGTCAGATGTCAGGAAGGTTATAGTGTGTTATAAATCCAATGTCTATATTGAGTCCATGAGTTTTTGTATCTAGGAGGCCGATGAAGTCAAGTTCATAGGCTTGTTAAACCCAAAAACTTGTTAAGATATCTTTCTCCAACTATTTAGTTGGTCTAATAAAAGATATCAGATTTACCCAAACAACATCTTCTGCCTTGTGTGTGTTAAGGCAGAGTATGATGAATGCAGCAGGCATTGGTGATGTGTAGGTGGTGCATGCGGGTGCATGTGCACCCCGTGAGATCAGCCATGCACCCCCTGGAAGTACCAGCTGTGAAACCAGAAGTGCCGGCGGAAGTGCACTTCCAGTTTTGTCACTGGCTTGGCTGCTGGGGGATCTCCCCCCACCCCCCAGTCAGCAATTGGCTGCCCAAGGACCCCCAACCCCACTGGTGATCTGGTGCACCCCCCAGACTTGAGAAGCATCAGTTGCCCATTGCAGCAGGTATGGTAGCCTTTAAAAGGGGGCCTTCCTGGTACCAGTTAGCTCTCGGCCCACCTACCTATTTCTGGGCCAACCGCCTGCCACTCTTTTTCCTGCCATGCCTGGAAGGAAAACTGATTTAGATGTTGGGGTTGTGCCACTGGCAGTCCCACCAGGCCTTCCTACCCTGGTAGAGTGCAGTTTTAGGTCATGCCCAGAACCTGGGGCCTTCTCCTTCCCCATAGGCCCAGATCATACTTCCAAGTTCATCCTGGCATGGGAGATAAGCAGGGAGATGTTCTTTGCCTGCTGGCTGGTGATAAACTAAACTGCTGCCTCCAGCTCTGAGAGTGGGGAAATGGTTCTGAAAGCAACTAAAAAAAGCAAATACATGTGGAGTGAGGGGGGTGGCACTCCATCTGTATGTGGAGCTTGGGGAACCCCAGCAGTGGGAGATTCACCTCCAGGAATACCAGCTCCTCCACCAAGCCAGGATCCAAGGTGGTGTGGTGAGGTGTCACAACATCCCCAGCAATGCTGAACACGCTGTCACTTGGAACACTGTTTAGTGAACAGGACAGGACACTTGGCAACTGTGGCCAGATCCTGCCATATCTGTCTGCGGGGGAGGTCAAGGAGTCATAGTAGAGTGGCTCCACATCCTCGGTGAGATAGGTAGCCACCGAGGCCTCTGTACTGCTTGCCGGATGGTGGGGTCTGGTGCCTCTGGACCCCAAGATTGAAGCCATGCCCTTGGCTCACATTGGCAATAATGCCTTTGGTAGAGGAGACTGGCTGATGCTTGGAGTGCTGGCACAGGAAAGTGCATCCCCCTCTTTCACATCCCCCTGCCTCTGCTCTTCTGCCTCCCTGGCTCAGTTCACCAGCCCCTCCATCCAGTGATTGAGGGTTTTGCTGCTGCAGGTTCTCCCCTTCACCCTCAGGTTGCACATGCCTGTCAGCATGTGGACCGTACTGGAATGCAATGGATCCAGCCATTTTTTGATGCCCTCCTTCAGCTGCTTCATCAGTGCCTGAACCTCTGGTGAAAGTGGCTTGCCTCAGCCAGAAACATTGATCCCCTGGAACTTCTCCATTTGATTCTTAAGCTCCTTCACTATGGGGATCACCTGGCTAAAGAGGACATCACCAGTGCTGAGGCTGTTGGTGGCCTTGAGGAATGGCTTGAGGACCACCAAGATCTTGGAGATGATATCCCATTCTATTTTCTTAAGGGGGAGGCTGATCCCAATCTCCCCAAGCAAGGCCATCTCATGGATGGCCTTCTGTTGCTTGACTAGCCTTTTAAGCATCAGCTATGTGGAGTTCCACCGAGTCTCCACATCCTGCGTGATCTTGTGCTGCAGGATGCTTAGCTCTGCCTGTTTGTCCTGCAGCAGCTTGTCCCCCTTGATACTCTGGTAGAAGTGGCCCTCCACCTTCCTGCAGTTTGAAATGAACTGGCTGGTAGTGGTAGTGCTAGCACTATCCCTGGGAATCCTGTGTCTGAACAATGCATCCCTGACTATGAAGTGGAACTTGTGTGCCACACAGCAGATGCCAAAAAAGTTGGCATCACGCACCGCCTTGACCATATTGGCCCCATTGTTGGTGATCATGAACCCATGGGTGATCTTGACCTGCCCAACAAGCCAGCCCTGCACCATGTAGTTTATGGCCCCCATGATTTCCCTTGCCATGTGGGACTCATCCATCATGCCATGTGGTACTCACCTCTGCTGTAAGGAGAGCCCACTGATGCCCTGATTGATTGTACCAGTACCCTGTGAGGAAGAGGTAGGCATGATCTCCACCCTGGCTGCTCCACATGTCTAAGGTGAAGTGCAAAGCTACCTGAAACCTTGCCTTCCACAGCTCATTCCTCAATTACTCCCTGAATGCCTCATACAGGGAGGGCACCACTGTCCTGCTAAAGGTGGTATGTGTGGGCACTTGGTAAGATAGGCCATGAGTGCCATGAGCCACCTGAACCCTGGATGCTCAACAAAGGAGAAAGGCTGGCCCAATACAGCAAGCATATCCCCAATGCTCTGGGTGCCCTTGCTCAACTTGGGAACATGCCCCCCTTTGTGTCTGCCCTCCCCCACTGGTCCAGGGTGGTCTGCCTCTGCTTCTTGGGGATGGGGCCTTTGTAGCGAGAGGGGGACTTCTTTTTGGGCACACTCCCACTGGTGCCATGCTGAGGAGGAACAAGGGCAAGGGGGTGCTGCCTCCTCAGATGCAGCAGCATTGTCATGGTTGTGAAGTGTTTATCAAACTTGCCCTGGGTGATCTGCTTTTGGCAGTGCTGGCAGGTAGCATACCTGGGATCATCTGCTATCTCAAAATGATCCCACACTACACTACCCACCCGCTTCTGGGTTGAGGGTGGGGATCCTGTTTTATCCCTCTCCTCACCAGGTAGAAGCAGAACAGGAGGAGCTGAGTCACCTGCCCCCACAACCTCCTCTGAATTGCCTTCCTGAAGAGACCTGCCTCTATGGGAACTTTGAGGGGTGTGAAGCACAAACTCAGATTACTCCTCTTTCCCCAGAATTTCTTTAGCTATGGCACTCATCTCCACTGCTTGCAGATACAGCTCCTCCTCTGGCACTGGAAGGCTCACGCTGGGAACTGCAATTGGGGTGGAGACTCTCATGCTGGTGCTGGTGGTTATTGCTGATGTTAGTGTAGGTGGTGCAGGTGCAGACTCTGCTTCCACCTCCTTTCTCCCACTAGCAGCAGAAGACTAATCACTGCCAGGAAAGAGAGTAATCTATGTTTGGGTCGCAGGGAGAGGAACTTGCAGCTGTCCCTCTGCCCCCTCTCTCTCCCTTGCCAGAAGACCGGGCACCTGCCTTTCCAGCATGTTTCATAATGCTTGGTGTGCTGAAAAATGTGTCTGTGTCTGTAATATATGTTGTGCTTTCCTGAAGTGCACAGTGATGACATACTGTCAGGGAAAACACAGAAGAGAGACTAGCTAGTTACCAACAGACTAGATAGCAATCCAGAGCCTTTCAGATTCTACTGGTCCAAGAGAGACACCTCACATAAGGCACAGATCACTTTATAAACAGCCTTATCTGTTGCTTCTGCAACCCTCCCCCAGAGCACTGTGATTCATAGTTTCATAGTGCTTAGGGTCAGAAGGGACCTAAACAGATCATCAGGTCTGACCCCCTGCCCCGGGCAGGAATGGGTGCTGCAGTCATATGACCCCAGCCAAATCATATCACCCCAGCCAAATATCTGTCCAGCCTCCTCTTGAAGACTCCCAAGGTAGGAAAGAGCACCATCTCACTTGGGAGCCCATTACAGAGTCTGGAAACTCTGACTGTAAAGTAATGTCTCCTGATGTCCATCCTGAATCTTCTCTCTAACAATCTATGGCTGTTAAACCTAGTACCCCCTGGTGCTGTCCAGGGGAACAGAGCCTCCCCCAATTCTCACTGGTTCCTTCTGGTGAGTTTGTAAACAGCCACCATATCCCCTCTCAGTCTTCTCTTGTGGAGACTGAATAGGTTCAGGCCCCTTAGCCTCTCCTCGTAGGTCTGGCCCTGCTGCCCCTTGATCATACAAATGGCCCTCCTCTGGACCCTCTCAATGTTAGCCACATCCCTCTTGAAGTGTGGTGCCCAGAACTGAATGCAGTACTCCAACTGCAACCTGACCAATGCTGCATAGAATAGAAGGATCACCTCCCTGGACCTGCTTGTGATGCATCTGTAGATCTTCCTCGCATTGGTGGCTCATGTTCATCCTGGTGTCAACAATGACTCCAAGATCCTTTTTTGCCTCTGTGTTGACAAGAAGAGTGTTTCCCAGCCTATAGGTGTGCTTCTGGTTCCTTCTCCCTAGATGCAGCACCTTGCACTTGTTTGTGTGGAATTCCATCCTATTTTCATGCACCCACCTCTGCAACCTGTCAAGATCTAGCTGGATTCTGTCCCTCCCCTCCAGTGTGACCACCTCATCCTACAACTTGGTGTTGTCTGTGAATTTGGATAGTGTGCATTCCACACCCACATCTAGACCGCTGATAAAGATGTTGAACAGTACAGGCCCCAGGACTGAGCCCTAGGGGACTCCACTGCCCACATCCCTCCAGGCTGAAAATGACCCATCCACCACCACTCTCTGGGTGTGACCATCTAGCCAATATGCCACCCATCTGACTGTGTGGGCATCAATGACACAGTCACCTAGTTTTTTTTAAGAGAATGTGGTGGGAAACTGTGTCAAAGGCCTTCTTAAAGTCCAGGAAGATGACATCCACCCCAACACCTTCTTCATCCAGGGACTTTGTGACCTGATCATAAAAAAAACCCAGGTTAGTCAGGCAGGACCTCCCCTCAAGCCCATGTTGGTTGCCCCTGAGCATTACCTCCCCTGTTGGGCCCTTGCAGATGTGGTCCTTGATAATTTTCTGAAAGTTCTTCCCAAGGACCGAGGTAAGACTGACTGACCTATAATTTCCTGAGTCCTCCTTCCTCCCCTTTTTATAAATGGGGGCCACATTGGCCCCTTTCCAATTCTCTGGTACCTGGCCAGTGCTCCATGAGCATTCATAGAACCATGCCAGGGGCCCCACTATGAGCCCCACCAATTCCCTCAGCACCCTTGGGTGAAGAGCATCTGGACCTACTGACTTAAATACATCCAGCCCCTCCAAGAGTTCCCTAACCAGGTTGTCCCTGACCCTAGGTATGGCAGTGCTGCCCCTGGGTCCGTCTGCAATTCTAGTGAGGGAAATGTCTCAGCCTATGTGTTTGAAAGGGAACTCAGGGCAAAATTACAGTCACTGGCCAGCTACAGATACCACTATCAGAGCAGTCTCCCCACCCCACCTCCTTCTCAGTTTCTGTTTCTTGCATGCTTGCCTTCCGAATCTCTGATCCTTTCTGAATCTTTTCTGAATTGATTTGGAGGCTTCCAAATCAATTCAGACCTTCTAATAGGTCTCCCAATTTGATTCAGATTCATAGATTTGGTTGCCAAATTGGGCTGAATCTCCTCTGAATTGAATTGGCTACTGAAGCTTTGCACAGCCCTACTAGGTAGATAAATGGTTGGATCATACTACTCAATGAGTAGTCATCAATGGCTTAATGTCTAGTTGGGAGGAGGTATCAAATGGAATTCTGAAGGGGTCTGTCCATGGTCCTGTATTGTTCAACATCTTCATTAATTATTTGGATATTGGGATTAACTGCACACTGAGCAAATTTTTGGATGACTTGAAGCACAGGGTGCATGACCTGGATCAACTGGAAAAATGGTCCACAGTCAATCATATGAGAATCAGAAAGGACAAGTGAAAAGTCCTGCACATTTCGCAGAATAACTATATGCACATATACAAAATGACTGGGTAGCTTGTAGTATTGCAGATGAGGACCTAAGAGTTACAGAGCCAAATATAAGCCAATAGTGTGCTCTTGTTGTAAAAAAGCCAACAGCATCCTAGGTTGTATTAACAGGCGTATCACTTGTAAATCAAAGGAAGTAATTATTTGTCTTTATTCATGGCTGGGCTCTGGGGTCAGGGAGGGGGGTTAAATTTCCCTTTCTCCAAGTACAGAGCTGCCCTGCCCTGCTAAATTTCCTGCTGGCTGTGACTTTGGACTATAAATCCCAGAGAAACCTGGAAGCAGTGAGAAGTAGTGACTACTACCCCTGTGGAGTTCTGCTGCTTTATGTGGACTGCAAATTCCAGGGATCTCAGGGGCAGCAGGAAGAGGAAGCGAATACATAGCCCATGATCGCTCTGTGCCAGAGAGCCATGCTGTAGCACCGCCCAGCTTCTGGCATGATCCAGTGCAGGGATGTGGCTGCATTGCTTGAATCAAAAGTGGATGTCTGTCCAGTTGTTTCTCAGTTTAATCTCTGCAGCTTAAACTAACCTGGAAAGACTAAATCAATTCAGCCCCAGGCTTTTTGACTGTCTAGACTTAGCTGAAGTGACTAAGCTCAGAGTTCTTCCTCTTGTCTCCAAAGCAGTCATTTTTATGGAGGATTTTTTTGGGGGGTATGCCATCTGGGGAAATAATAGCTTTGCTGTCCTCTGTTGTGTCTCATTATCTTTTTCAAAGAGACTAGAGAACTAAGCAAGATATGCCATCCAGAAAGAGGAAATTAAGCTAAAAACCCCACTTTCTCCTATGCAAGTATGCATTCAGTGCTATATAATATTGACTAGCTAGGCAGTAGTCTGTATACAAATACACAGGCAGGATCTTACATTTGCTTTTACAAAGAGATAATAACTAAAGTAGCAGTATACCTTTTTAAAGTTTTTCATATTAAGGTATCTTCAGACTAGACTTAGAAAGTGTGAGTTTCAGAATTCCTGATTTCAAGTGGCAGCGGTTTCTGTCTGAACTGAAGAAGAAAATGTGTAAGCCGTAAAGGACTTTGGAACAAATAAAGGAACAAAAAACCATTCCTTTGCTGTCAAGGTTTTCAGGAGTCTGTGGAAAGATACATGAGGACCAACCTCTATGTAGAGTTTTGAATAATTATAAATCATCATAAATAATCATAAGAATCTCACAAAGAAGTATTCTTGGAAGGCAAAATAAAAATCTTAAGGCAGAGGTGATATGCACAAGGATTTCAGCTGCTGTACTCTGAAAAAAATTGATATTTTTTCCATTAGTTACGGGAAATAGTGCAACAACTGCAGAAGCAAGGAGCTACAATTCTACAGCCAAGAATGTTGAAAACATACTAAGATCTTGACTTTTGGGGGAAAGGATTAATCTTTAAGGCTTTTTATCTGTTTTATAAGAAGGAAGTCTTCCTAAAGAAAAAAATATAGAAGAAATCAAGTCATACAGAAATATGATGAATTAAATCTGCTTGTTTTTGTTGTTGCTTTGCTTAAAAATGGGCTTTGAAGCGTTTATTGTTTTGATATGAAAAGCTTATGTTGAAGTGTTAGAATGTTGACAACTAATATCTATTTTCCCTACACTTAAAGAGGTGGGAAGAAACAAATATCTTTCCTTTTATATATATTTTACTTTGGTTTCTTGAAGGCCCTTTTCTTTAAGGTCAGTGTTATGTGTTTTTGATTTTCAAATATTACTTATATCTTTACTGATTTTTATCTTATACCATAAGAAAAAATAGTAGCAGTTGAAATTTTGAAGTTACAGAGTGGAGCAGATTGGAAATAAATTTGTTTTGGGACTTTGTGTATTTTTCCACATATTATTTTATAGCCAAGTGTTAATCCAAATATTACACAAAACTGAGTAGATGTGATTGGCAGTATATTATGGCAGTGAATGGACAAAGTGAACAGACGGCATTGAGTCAAATAATCACTTTGGCCCAGAGAGAAGCAGCTTATTTTTGTCACCATCTAGTTTTAAAAATGATTTGACAACTACCACTTCACAGCCAAAAGGCAGTAGTTTGCATTCTGTCACCCAAGATATATTGCCACAGAGAGAAAAGTAGGTTTGAGTGTCATTGGCATAACAATGATACAATTACCAGTATAAATTACAGGACTGTAAAATGATTGAAATATGTCAAGGAGTTTTAGTTGCCTATTTTTTGTGGTCATAATTCCTTAAACTCTATTTTTAATGGGAAGTTTGCTAATGTTAAAATACAAAACAATGAAATATGTAGGATACCATCTAGAATGTTCACAAAATGATTCTAATATTATAAAAGCCTTTGTCTGTCTGTCTGTAGTCCATAATGTTTTTTTGCACTCTGATTGGTTGTCTCAGCAGTCAGAGTGCTCTGCACAGACAGACAGATGGCAGAGCACTGTCATGCCATTGGGGACTGAAGGGCTGGGGTGGGAGGGGGCGAGGCTGGTCTCCCCCTCCCCCCTCAGCCTTGCTCCTTGGAGTCAGGAGCCGGACTGGGCCCCCTCCTAACAACAGCTGGCAGGGAGGGGGAGGAGGAGGTGGTGGGAAAGAGGAGAGGAAGGGATGAAAGGAGGGGAGAGGGAAGTGGAGGTTACTGGTGGCAGTGCGTGGCTGCCCACCACCAGCCCTGGCCACCACTGTACCTGCCCGCTCACCCGCCACTGCCAGCTACCACTACGTGCAAGCCCCCCTTCCCCTCCCTACCATCCTGGGAGGCAGGGGGTTGGGGGAGGCACATGGGCCCACACCCAAAGCAGCAGGGGAAACTACAGGGGGAGGGGGGAATGAGCCTGGGCCTGAAGTGGTGGTGGGGGAGGAGGGTGACACTGGCCTCACAGCAATACATGTTCCTTCAATATTTTCTGTTGTAATACCTGATATTACAAAGTTCTGAGCTCTCTCAACCTTCCCTGATTGTGTTTATGGTCAGGGGTGATTATATATTTGTGGGGCTGGGTTCTTAATGGCAATAGATGTTATTTCATGGCCAGTGAAGATTGTTTTTCAAGATAGTTTTGAACAATTGTTCTTCTCTTTTGTTTCTGGAAGGAAGTCAGGATTCAAGATCTGAGAATAAAATCTTAAGGCACAGTTGGCAAGTTACTGGTCTACTTGTTGGGCCTTTAATCATTTTGTCAGTATTCATTTTTTATGAGACTGTTCCTCTCTTTGCTCCATTTCCTGCAATCCCTTTGTGTATATTTAATTTCAGGTTTGTTTTCATGTGTCTCCTAGTGAATAATTTTCTTTGACTGTAAGAGAAAAATAATACCTAAGCATCAGGATATTTAAAAAAATACATCAGCATTGAAATGTAGAGCCAACATACTAGAAGGCTTAGGTAGAGTGTATGACTAGTCCCTTACAACCATGATTTTTCATGGCAATGCATTGACTTTTAATTTTGCGTGTTTTGCTTATTTGTGAAGAAACCTCCCCCTCTCCCCAAACCCTGGTGAAAGTAATTGAACCAGTCTCCAGAATGCCTGTTATCTAGACCAGCCATTCATTTTCAGATAATGAGGTATTTGAGTAGGACAGCAAAATTCTACTTAGTACTTAGTTTAGATGTGGAACTATAATAAGAACAACAAAAATCTTCTAGTTAACATCCCCCTTTTTCTAGTGCCATCTTCCTCCATTAAACCTTACTGCTGAATCTTGCTGTAGACATATTGGGTGCTCCTACACATATGCTTTACTGTGCAGTAGACTAATTTACTGCACAGTAATGATGCATCACTACTTACACATGCATGGCAATTGAGCTGGTGTAGACTAATTTATAGCACCATCAGATAGTCCCATCAGACACAGGTACTATCTGACAGCAGAGTAATTACTGCGCTTAAATGCATATGTAGATGGTGATGTCAGGATTTGTTTACTCTGGCTCAGATTGCACCAAAGTTTATTCAGTTGCATTAATTGCACATGTAGACATGCCCATTAAGTACTATTTGAGGGCCTTGTTCCATACTACATGTTAAGCTGTTTGAATGCTAATTAGAGTTAGTGGTAGCCTGAGTTTGGAGCACTCACATTTTAGGCCAGCAGGGGCCTGGGCTTCCCCCTGCTCCCTGCCCCCTAGAGCTCCCCCAGTTCCTTCCTTACCCCTTGGGGTTCTCCTCTTCCCCTCTCACCTTCTGGGCTTCCTGATACCCTCTATCTCTCTGCTTATTTGTGCCTTCCATGTTGTCTGTCTTGACAGGAGCAGGCAGGGAAGGGCTAATCTGTCCGCTAGGCTGTCACTGCTGCTGCCATGGCTGCTGCTCTTCTTCAGGATGATCCCAGCCCAGAAAGCAGTGGCAGCAGCAGCTGGGAGGGCAAGTTTGTCCTTCCTTGCCTGCTCCTCAGGACAGACAGTGCAGGCAGCCACAGGTAAGTGGGCAAGGGACAGTAAGCAGGGATCTGGGGTACTGTGGAGGGTGGGAGGGCATTAGGCCTGATCTGGGCCAGCAGGGGAGGCAGGGTACATGGAGTGTTTACACTAAAGTATAGAGTGGCTATACCTTAGTGTAACACAAGCTGGGTAACACGAATCAAAAAGAAACCTGCCCTGGAGTGGAGTTAACTTTAAGCCACCTAAAGTGTGCTTAGTTTCAGGTGTCAATGTGTGTACAATTCAGGATTTAATAGCTCCAGGAGCCACCTAAAATTTGCATAATACAGCTGTGACACTATTTGAACCTGTCTAGCAAGAGGCACCTGATGATATAGGAAACCCAGTTAGTTCCATAATTATGAGACCAGTTACCGGAACTCTAATTTGTCTTTACTTCCAGTGCTCCTGTTCCATGTGATAATGCCCAAAGTACTTCTGCATCTATTTGGCTTTCTCATTCGCTATCAAGTCTTACATAAATTCACAGTACTATTTTTCATGAAAAGTGTTTGACATATAAAACTATGGGTTACTCATATCAATGGGTGCTTTTAATGGCTTTGCATTAAAGTCATGGTTTTAAGACACTTAATAAGGTCTCTTTTATTACTCTCAACACCCCCAATAATTATTCTGTTCTAACTTGTTTTCAATATGAATACAAATGTTTATCATTTGGTTTTCAGTTTGGTAAAATGCTCAGTCTGTCGTTTGCATCATCCAGGCATAAAGCATGTGTTCCAACTGATTTTAGTGGGGTATTTTTTATTGATTTTGATGGTCATTTGTACTAGACTCCAAGGAGGAAACATCTTCCATATTATTTTCTTAAGATGTTTTGTTTTGTTTCCATAGCTTTAAGCAGGATATTAGAAATATAATTCAAAGAGGCTGTGCTGGTCCGTGCTGTACTTCACTGTGAAGAAAAATGCCTTTGACTTTTTTAACCTAGAAGTAGTAAAGTTGCAAGTGGAAAAAAATATATGTAGCTCTGAATGCAGAGTTCATAACTTTAAGTCTACCAGTGCTGAACTGTAGAGCTCCACACATACTAAGAGCATGAAGATATGGACCAGTGAACACTGGACTTATGTCTGGAGCTTTACATATTGAAATTCTCATGTGCTTCAAATGAAAGAATACTCGTGTGGTGCTCAGTTGTATTTCAAGCTCATATTTACATCCTTATGTAACTGTGATAAAATCATTTGAATCTTATAATGCACATTGAAATCATGACACTTATTTTAATGTTTGGTGAATAAGGTGGGGTTATGTTTTAATTCTCTTTCTGCAAGGAAACAAGAAAACCAGATAAGGCAATTCAAAGCTAAACCATTTTCTGCAAAAAGTAAGAACATTCAGCTTTATGGTTTTCATGCAGTTGTGATTTAAGCATTGCATGCATGTATAGAACCGTAAACTTAAATTCACACATAGTGCTGTATGAGTTGGAGGGCAAGTTAAGATTGCAGCAGGAGCAATTCTATTGAATTTCATAGGTTTATGTACTAAATTCTCCATAACTCCAAATTTGTATTTTAAATATAATGTTATGTGACATGTAGTTGATATGGACCCCTGCCATAGCTAGAGGTCAGAGCATAAAAACTTTATAGTAACAAGTCAAGACAAGAAAGTAATGAGAGTACTTATTAGTCTCTTAAAGGCAAAAACATTTTTCTTTTTATAACAAATATAAGCAAAGACTACTGTATTTACGCACATACTACATATACTTTCCATCCTCAAAATAAATTCTCCAAAATTAGGGTGCATATTTTAAGCAGGGTGTCTGATTTTAATTTGCTGGAACTGAAGTGTACAGGAGTAGAATCATGGGGATGTAATTACAAGATGTCTTGTTAGCTTCTCTTTCATGCAAAAAACAGTCAAACAAGCAGCTAAAAAATCCTGCCAATTTAAGGGAGGATATGAAAGCGTTAACATTAGACTTCATCTCTCGTGCTTGATGTCTGAGAGAGAAGCTTGCTACTACCTTGGATCACTGCCTCTCCATGACAAAACAAGCTCCAGGTCATGGGTATGTGGAAAAAAATCCTCTGCATTCTGCCTTCCAAAGACAAGATGCATGTCTTATTTGTGGTTGTAGAGTTTGTACACAAATACAGTAATTCCTTTCAGTTTCTGATTGTTATGTCTTCTCTCTATGGAGGAAAACAGTTGGAGAATCAGCATTACATATGTGGGGTAGCAATATATTTGGCTTTTTAAATGGTATGCAAGATGGTGTAATTTGGAAGTTACAGGCAACAAAAAAATCTTCTCTAGAGGTAGGTGATATGATAGCTGCAACTGAGGCTGGTTACAGATAATTTAGATAGTAGCAAGGAGCTTTGTATAACCCCCTCCCCTCCCGATATTATACTTGTTGAGGGTCATCAAAAGACTTGATCACCAGGGCTGTGTGAAATAGCACCATTTCATTTCAACTTCTGTTTCACTGTTTTGATGGGACAGTGTTTTGTTTTGTTTCATTTCGTTTTGAAGCACTGTTCCATTTTGTTTTCTTGAAAATTTCTCTGTTTCGACATTTTGCCCATAGGCTATAATGAGGAACCACAAAACTGCCTATAACTTTGTCATTTTTTGACAGATTTACATGAAAACAGCAGGCTTGGTAGCCTCTGCTAAGGCCACAAAGTCTGGTAGGTTTCAAGGAGATAGGTTTAGGGGTTTCTGGGAAACTGCACCTCGAGTTGCTGACAAGCAAAACTTGTGACATATGTGACTTTGTCAGTGTATTAAGGTGCGCCATCACTGGTGCTGGGGCCTCTACACAACATGGTAGTGTGCCCCAATGAGGGCTCCTCCTCCCCTACAGCCTCAGCCTGATCCACCACTTTAAATGACAACAGATAATAACTTTTATCTTGGGATTGGTGTTAGTCCCAGCCCAGTGGTATCCTGCTAAGGTCACTTGTCAGTGTGAGGATTTTGGGGCTCCACCTCCCCTACACCCCACCTAGCACCAATCCTTTATTATTTTGATGTTTGCATGGATGCAATATCATTACCAGTCATTGCCTTTGTCCCATCCTGTAGGTCTGTTGTCCTCTCTGCACTTTGCACAACTGGCTTCCAGGTATCTTCTTCAGGTAAGTAAAATGTCTCTGCCAAGTCAGTGCATGGGGGCAGCTCTGCACAAGGATGCTGCCCCCTACTGTCATCCTCCAGCTTTCCACTCCGGTTGCAGTCTACCCTAGGCTGTGGGGACTTCCTTCCAGTCCTCCTGTTGAACAGGAGCACAGGGCTTATATTGCCACCTCACTGCCCCAGCTAGTGAATCAGTGCCAGCACACTTACAAAGTGCGACCATGTCGGTTCTGGCTTTTTTGCTTCAGCCTGTTTCTGGGCCCCTGCTGGCTGCGGTGAGGGATACCACAGTGTTGTTGGTATGTCTTGTAGCCTACAGCCACCATCCCACTCCTGGGTCTTGTGGGGCTGGGCTGCTGCCAGCAGGGTCGTCAGCGTTGTTCATGGTGTGGCAATCCTGACGCTACCACTATGCTTCCCTGGCTTAGTGTGTGGGGATGATGCCCACAGCTCAGGGCTTTTGCCACCACCACTGGAGCCCCATGGCTCAGGGCTTTTGCTGCTGGAGCCCTGCAGGTCAGAGCTTTTGCAGCCAGAGCCTGGTGGCTTGGGGCTTTTGCCGCTGCCATCAGAGCCCAGTGGCTCGGAGCTTTTGCTGCCACTGGACCCCCACAGCTTGGGGCTTTTGCTACCACTGGAGCCCTATGGCTCAGGGCTTTTGCCCCCACTGCCAGAGCACCCATGGCTTGGGGCTTTTGCCTCCATCACACAGACCCAGGAGGCCTTTGGTTTTAGGCCTCTAATCATTGGTGTCCTCCGGGTCTTGCACCAAGACACCTCCAGCCTGATCAAGGTGAACGGTGTCTTCTGTGCCCTGTTCTCCATGTGCAGGGGCATCTATCAGGTTGCCCCATGTTTGGCATGCTCTATGCCCTGGCCATTGAGCCGCTGCTGCATACGCTACGTCACCGCCTGAGCAGCATGGCCCTGCTAACTGCCATGGGCCCATCCATTGGCCCTCCACTCCAGATGTTGGCATATGCAGATGACGTGAGCATCTTCCTCAACACCCAGGAAGATGTATGGGCCCTGATGGACTGCCAGCGAGCCTATGAGCACACCTCCTCAGCCTGTATCAATTGGGCCAAGAGTGATACTCAGCTACTCGGCATGTTGACCAGCACATGCTGGAGGGGCTCACCTGGAACTGTGAGGGCCCCAAGGTCAAGGGTGTGTTTCTGGGGCCATCGACCTTCATGGTGTGTAACTGGGATGGCCTTGAGGAGGGGGTGGAGGCCTACCTGCAGTGGTGGTGCTGGCACCTACCCAGCCTCTCCTACTGTGGATGGCTCCTCATTGCCAACAACCTGGTGGCAGTGAGTGACCCTGTGGCACTGGTGCACTGTACTTTACCTGTCACTGGACCTACTTGAGAGACCCCAGTTCCTTCTGGTAATTTTTTTCTGGGATGGGCACCACTTGCTCCCAAGGGCTGTCCTTTACCTACCTGTCACCAAGGGGGGGCCAGAGTCTGGTCAACCTTGTGAGCAAGATAGCCACCTTCCGCCTGTAAGCCCTTCAGCGACTCCTCTATGGTGAGGAGCACCTTCCGTGGCAACAACTCGCTTGCCAGTTCCTGCAGAGGGTAGGGACTCTCAGCTTTGACCGGGAGCTCTTCCTGGTGGCCCTCACACTCCTGGACTGGGTGGTGCTTCTGGCTCTCTACTGTGGCATGGTATGAGCCTGGCAGGCCACCTTCTGCCTCCACCCCAGGCCCAATGCCTGCAGTTCCCACAGCTGCTGAGGGAGCCCCTGGTGCACAACCCAGTCCTACAGTGCCCCATGCCAAGCCTGGCCTTCACCAGTCTCACAGCCACCCTCATCCAGGCATGTGTCCTCTGCCTGGGCCATCTCTTTGACCTGACTCAGTCGGCCTGGCTCTCACCCAAGGTCCTGATTGCCTGGCTGGCTATGTGCTCCATCCGCAGACCATGCCATCTTCTGCGTGACATCCTGGTTGCCCTCCTACTGGAAGCAGCGGCCACCCTGGATGACCATCTCTGGGTGCGCCAGGTCCCCCTCGCCGTGGATTCCCTGAGCGAGGTCTTCCCCCTGGTGCCAGTCACTCCAGCCATGGTTGGCAAGCTGGCCGGTAGGTCTGGCATCCTGCTGACACTCTCCATGCCTCCCAACAGTGAGATGGGTTTCCCCTTTGCTTCCTGGCCCCATAGAAGCCTGTATGCCTGAGTGGTTCACATTTACCATGCCCAGGTGCTGGCAGGCCACCCTGATACACCACGGCAATGGCACCTGGCAATGCCAGATTCCCCACCAGCTACCAATTTCCCCACTGATTCCCCACTGGCCCACCTGGCTTGGCATACACTGTACAAGTCACCAATGTACTTTCCTGCACAACAACCCACAACTTTTTGAATTAAAATAACTTGGTGTATAGCCAAAGTTGGAGTATTGCCAATTTTCCCCCCATTACATCCAGGTTTCATAGCATCTTGTCACCAAAGCCCTTGAAGGAGCATATGATTTCTTGTGTTATATCCTTTGGTTGCACATAGCATGCATATTATGTATGTGCAGTATCTCAACAGGTATAGATAAAATATATCAGAACTGGGACTTAGTAGTTCCTGGTTTCATTATGGCTGTAAAACTGCTTCAGTTGTAAACCTGTAAACCACTTTTCACAGATGAGCCTATGAACTGCACTTCATCAGCCTCCTAGGTACAGAAACTCATGGACTCAATATAGACATTGGAATTCTGACACACTACAACCTGCCAGACATCTGACTCCCCAGGTACCTCTCCACTTTTACCTGCACTGCTATGTCCCTGATCCCCCTGACTCCAGCCTGTCCCTCACCCCCTGATGCCTCCATTTCCATTTTCACTGACTGGCTTTCTTGCAGTTTTAGTGGTCATGACCAGGACCTGGGGCCTCCTTTTTCCCCATCACCCCAGCCCATACCTCCAAGTTGGTCCTGGCATGGGAGCTCAGCAGAGACATGTTCTTCCCTTGCTGGCTGGTGATGCAGTGAGTGCCCCCTCCAGCTGAGAGTGGGGCATTAACTGGCTTTAAAAAAATGAAAAAAGGAAATAATTGCGGATGGAGTGAGGAGGGTGGCATTCACTCCATCTGCACCTGGAGCTTGGGGAACCCCAGGAGTGGGAGGTTCACTTTCAGGAACACCAGCTGCTCCACGAAACCAGGATCCAAGCAGGTGCAGTGGGATGTCACTACACCCCAGCAATTCTGAACACCTCTTACTTGGAACACTGGTCGGTGGACAGGACAGGTGCTCCCAGGCACCTGTTTCCAGATCTGGCCATATCTGTCTGTGGCTTGCCCAGTAAGCCAAGGGGTTGCACAGCAATGACTCCATGTCCTTGGTGAGATAAGCAGCCACAAAGGCCTGAGCACTACCTGCCTGATGGTGGGGTGTGGTGGCTCTGGACGCCACCATGCAAGTCATGCCCTTGGCCCACATTGGCAGCACCTGTTGTTGAGGAGGAGACTGGCTGGCATTCTGGCATGGGACACGCACCCCTTCTCTTCCATGTACCCCTGCCTCTGCCATTCTGCCTCCCTGATTTTCTTCACCAACACCTCTGTCCAATGATTCAGGCTTTGGCTGCTGGATATGCTCCCCTTCATCCTTAGGTCACACATGGAGTCTGGCACATGGACCATACTGGACTGCAAGGGATCAAGCCATTTCCTGATGCCCACCTTCAGCCACTTCGCAAGTGTTTGCATGTCTGGTGACAGTGGCTTGCCCCAGCCAGGAACATTGATCCCCTGGAAGCTCCCCACCTGGCTATGAAGTTCCCTCACTACAGGGACCACCTGGCTAAGGAGGGAATTGCCAGCACTGAGGATCTCAGTGGTCTCAAGGAAGGTTTTGAGGACTAGCAAGATCTGGGAGATGGTATCCCACTCAGCTCTGTTAAGGGGGCTGCTGATCCCAATCTCCCTGAGAAAGGCCGTCTCATGGATGGCCTTCTGTTGCTCCACCAGCCTCTCAAGCATCAGGTATGTGTGGAGTCCACTGAGTCTCCACATGCTGCATGATTTTGTGCTGTGGGATATTCAGCTCTGCTTGTTTGTCCCACAGCATCTTGCCTGCCTTGATACTCCAATACAAGTAGCCCACCAGTTTCCTGCATTTCAAAATGAGCTTGCTGGTGGTGCTGGCACTATCACCAGTAGCCCTGCCCCCCTCTAAGGGATCCCTGACAATGTGGTGGAACTTGTGTGCACGCAGCAATTGCCAACAAAGTTGGCATCATGGATTGCCTTGACCATATTGGCCCCATTGATGGTGACTATGAACCCACAGGTGAGCGCACCCTGCCCAATGAGCCACCCCTGCACCAAGCAGTTCATGGCCCCCATGATCTCTGTTGCTGTCTGGGACTCATCCATCACCTTGGCCTGAAGGACAGCACACTGATTGCTCTGTGAAGGACGGTAGGCGTGATCGCCACCCCAGCTGCTATAGATGTCTGAGGTAAAGTGTAAGGCCACCTGCAGACCTGCTTTGTGCAGCTCCTCCCTTAAGTACTCCCTGCATGCCTCATACAGGGAGGGTACCACTATCCTGCAGAGGGTGGTGCATGCAGGTACTTGGTATGATGGGGCCATGAGCCACCTGAACCCTGGCTGCTCAGCTAAGGAAAAGGGATGGCTATCTACAGCAAACATCTCCCCAATGCTCTGGGTGATCTTGCTTGCCTTTGCAATGCACCCCACTTTCTGTCTGCCTTTCCCCCACTGTTTCAGGGTGGCCTACCTCTGCTTTGGAGGGATGGGGGCTTTGGAACAAGAGGGGGATTTCCCTTTAGGCATGCTCCCACTGGTGCTGGGCTAAGGAGGAGCAAGGGCAAGTGGGTGGTGCCTGCAGAGATGCATCAGCATCCCCCTGGTGCTCATGTGTTTTGTTCCCTTGCAGGCAGATATCATATGTGGGATCATCTGCCAGCTCAAAATGATCCTGGACCACACTACACATTTGTTTCTGGGGTGCGGGTTCATTTGTGGATGCTGCAATTTCCCTGTCCTTAGCAGGCAGGGGCACAGCAACAGGAGGAGCCGACTCAACTGAGCCACTTGCCTCCACACCCTCTACCTCAGCCTCCTCTGAAGTGCCTTCTGGGGAAGGAGACCTGGCTCTAGGGGAAACTTGAGGACATGGAGCACAAACTCATCTTATTTCCCCTCCTTCCCCAGAATTTGCCTTGCTATGGCACTCAGATCCAGATTCAGTTCCAGCTCTTCCTCTGGCACTGGAAGCCTCAGCATGGGAAGTGAAATGAGGATGGAGGAGGCTGTAATACTAGTGCTGTTGTTGTTGCCATTGTGGTAGTGGGGGGGTGGTTATGGCTGGTGCTCTTGGAGGGGATACAAGCTCAGGCACAGGCAGGGCACTGCTCCCTTCTCCTTGCTGCCCGTAGAACTAGTGGAAGCCTCATGCCTACTTATTGTACCAAAGGCCGCATGTCAGTTTTTGGGTGGGGGGGGGTGAAACTTACAGCTCTCCCTCTAGCCCCTCTTCTGCCCATCCCTGAAGGCTTGCCAACTGCCTTTCCAGCATACTTTATGGTGTTTTTCATAGTGTCTTGTCTTTGCCTTGGTGTGCTGGAAAATCTGTCTTCTTCTGTAATATTATCTGATTTATGTAATATATGTAAATAAGATAATTGTATGTATGTTCATTTATGTTATGTATGTATGTATGTATTTATGTAAAAAAAAAAAATAAAAATAAAGAAATGTATGTATATATTCCTATATAAATTCTGTATTATAATATGCAATATAATTATGTTGTGCTTCCCTGCACAGTGAATGGAATGCACACTGTGAGACAAAGCACAGAGGTGAAAAGAATCAATAGACTAAACAATAAGAGGATTTTTGGGGAGGAATACATTGAAAGGGATCGATTAATATAATAAAATAAAAGGGTATAGAAAGCAAAAGGTATTGATGAATCCCACTTGCTAGGCTAGCAAGTAGGAAATGAATGGTAGCCTTTGTTGTCTGATGCTGCTGAGCTGCTGGAAGACAGCTCAGTAACTGACTCCAAGGCAGAAAGCAGCCCAGTTTAAACAATGCTGTTTTTTATGCTGTTTTTTCATCCCTCCCACAGAGCACTTGGTTTGGAAGGGACCTCAGGGAAGAATCACAATCACGGGCCAGCTACACAGTCAATATCAGAGCAGTCCTTCCACCCTCTCTCCCCTACCTATCCTTTACTTTCTGTTTCCGTGCAGGCAAGCCTAGCTTCATCTTCAAAACTCAAAACATTTTGAGATGTTTCGACTGCCCTTGTTTCATCTTGATTTCACTGTTTTGAGCTCAAAAGGAGTCGAAACAGCATCAAAACAAGACAACCAGTGGAATTTCACACAGCCCTACTGATCACTGCTAATATATATATAGCATGGCTTCATTGTTGGCAGGTCTTGTCTTACCATTCTCATCTTTTCCTATGACCAGGTAACGCACCACTTGGATAAGCCAGAGGGAGGTCAACATTGTATGCCTCAACTTCCAAAAGGCCTTTGCTGTGGTATCTCATAATATTCTCATGGGAAAATTGGAGGATTTCAGGCTTAACTGCTCAACAGTTAGGTGGGTAGGAAGCTGGCTGTGGGGTAGGACCCAGAGAGTTTCAATACATGGATCTGTTATCCTGGTGAAAAGTGGCCTGTGGTGTCCCTCAGGAGTCAGTGCTTAGTCCAATGCTTTACAACTTCTTTATCAATTTGGATGTGGGGGTGAAATGCTCACTGGCCAAGTTCAATGATGACACCAAGTTAGGGGGGAGTGTGGTCACACTTGAAAATAGGCTGCAGATACAGATGGACCTAGACAGGCTGGCAAGTTGAGTGGATTGAAACCAGATGAAGTTCAACATTGAGAAGTGTAAAGTGTTCCATCTGGGACAAACATTCCCCAACATACTTACAGGGTTGGTGCCACCATAGTGACCAGCACCACAACTGAAAAGGAATTAGGAGTAATAATAGACCATTGTATAAACATGAGTCATCAGTGCGATGCTGTAACCAGCAGGGCAAACAATACTCTGGCATGCATCAAACAATGCATCTTGAGCAAAACCAAGAAAGTGATTCTTCCACTTTAGTGAGACCGCAGTTTGGAGTACTGCATCCAGTTCTGGGCATCATACTTCAACAAGGATGTGGAAAAGCTTGAGAGAGTCCAGAGAAGAGTCACCTGTATGATCAGAGACTTTGCAAGGCAAGCCACACAGGGAAAAGCTGACAGACTTGGGCCTCTTCATCTTAAAAAAGAGAAGGCTGAGAGGGGACTTGGTATCAGCTTACCACTATATCGGGGAATACAGCAAGGGTTCAGCAAACACATGTTCACCAGGATACCTTTGGGGAAAACCAGAAGTAATGGCCACAAACTCCTGGAAGACTGTTTCAGGGTTAACACTAGGAAGAATTTCTTTCACAGTTAGTGTGTCCAGACTGTGAAATAAACTCCCTCCAGAGGTGGTGCAATCACCTACCCTGGAAATCTTCAAGAGGAGACTGGACGGTCACCTCGCTGGGGTCACCTGACCCCAGTTGTGTTTTTTGCCTAGTGCAGGGGGGCTGGACCTGATGATCTTGTGAGGTCCCTTTCAGCCCCTTACAATCTATGAATATATGAATCTGTATTCGGACTGATTTTTATCAATTAAAAAAAAAAAAGATCTTATCTTCCAGAGATAGTGCAGACATTTCCTTTGATACTTTGTAGCTTTGTGGGTTTTCTTACTTTCCCATTTTCCTTGCACAGATCCTCTAAAATGATGCCATCTCATGTACTTTCCCAGATTCCCAAACCATCAGTTTCACCTTCTACTTACCTTCTACTTACCAGATACTGTTGCTTTTCCATTTTCACCAGGGTATTTCACAAATGTATTTTAAGTCCAGAAAGGAGCCATTACAGTCATCTAGTCTGATCTCTCCTGTATAACACAGGTCAGATAACTTCACCTAATCATTTCTGCATTGAACCCCTAGATTTATTTGATCTGTGGTTCATTTATGAATACATTCATCTTGGATTAAGGGCTTCTGGTGGTGGAAAATCCACCATAACCCTATATAAATTGTTTCTATGGCTCCTCTCTCCTTTCAACATCCAGATCTTTTTCTTCACTCTTTCTCATCCTGGCACTTCTTTGTTCTCCTGCCCTTAATCCCCTTTTCATCTTTACCCTTTGTGTTTTATTCTTCTTTTCCTTGAGGGGCCATGTCCACATCTTCTTACCTTATTTAGGACCTTCATTAGTCACTTACTTCCTCTTCCAGTTCTAAAAGGAGTGGTACCAAATTTGGCTGCCTCCATGTACTCTTCCTCTGGTGTGGAATTTAACCCCCTCCTATCGTTCCTGCTACAGATTGGATTCCACGTATGTTTGTGAAGGCAGGGAAAGGCCAAGTCTTTTACTGCAGAAAGGCTGAAATTGGCTGAAATGGAACTTCCAGAAAAATATTTTTTGTTCATCTGTGAAAAATATCACAGCATGTATTGTGCTTTGTAGAAAGAGGCTTCAGTTTGGCAGGCATGCAATAGCTAGGAAAAAAATGGAGGTGGTGGAAGCATTATCCTACCAACCAACAAACTGAAGTGTGCTTCATAAACTGAGGCCTCAATTAGCCTTCCATAGCCCATCAGTTGTTTTTTTTCTAGTGAGCATTAAAAACAGGGTGTTCATTCAAGAGACATGAAAGATGTGTTAAGTGTTAGGTTTATTGCTTCTAGGATTCCATTGCTGAGCTTTTTCAGAGTCTGAGACTTAACAGTTGTCTCTATTTTGCTGTGTCTGGGATGTGTATGCGTTGGATGTTTTTTTGTTCAGCTACTTTCTAGCTGTACTGTGTTTTTAAAAGGTTGAGGAATTAGGTGCTTTTATGAAACTAATGAAAACTCTTTTTCTGTGTCTGTTTTCAACTGATAATGATTTCAAATGTTAAGGTCCTTATTTTAAGGTGTTTGTGGTTTGATTCTAAGATACGTTCACAAGCCAGAAAGCATTGTACAGCTCTGGCTTCTGTCAGCCCACATATACAGTCACTTGCATCTTGGTGATGTGCTTTCAGATAAATATTGACATGGCCACAGGTCAGTCTCCCTGTCTTCTCTGAGTATTTTATATAAAGGCTGGAATAAATCATCTCACTACCAATGCTGTCAAGAAATATATAGGATGGTATTGGGATTTTTTTGTTGTTGCTAATCTATAAAGTTTTAATTGCATTCTACAATGGGATCTTTACACTTTAATTAGAAGAAATCAACAAGGAGTGCTGCCCAGTGGTTAGACAGTTGTTTGGGAATTAGCAGTTTTGGATTCTGTTCCTACCTTTAACATAGATTTGTTGTGTGACCGTGGACAAATCATGTAACCTTTCTGTGCCTTAATTTAATTGTCTTCAAAAAGAGTAAAATTAATCTTTATATATTAGGGAAGGATGATATAGAGCTTAATTAATGCTTAAAGTTGCTTCAATAAATGGTGCCCTACAAGTGTATAATGTGTCTGAAGTGCAGCAAATATTCCATATACTTGGTGGTTTGCAGAGGAGTAGAACATGAAAAATATGTAATTTGGTGGCATTTACTGTCAGTGGAAAATGTGTTGCTTACATTACTATTGTTTCATAGTTTCTAGGGTTGGAAGGGACCTGAGCAGA
>NW_017728994.1:4475081-4478010 GCF_001723915.1 Gavialis gangeticus | reverse complement strand
TCTGTAGTAGACTCCCACCGTTAAGTCTCTTTCCCCTCTTAAGTTTCTTTCTCTTCTTTTTCTTATAATGTGTATTTCTTTTATTTTTTCATTTTATTATTTTTGCCTGTTTTTCTTTTCTTTTCCTGTATCATGGCATCAGTTGGTAGTGCTAAGGAACATTCATTTATCAGGCAAATATGTGCACAAGGGCTCAATTATGTAGATTACAACAGCTATTTTTTAACCAAGGCCTCATATAAAATGTTTCGTCTTTAGAATACTGCCCCTACCCCATTAAGATCATTTCCGGCATTCCAGTGTTCTGCTATTCTGGGTGTGTCCCAAGGTGAAAAGCTGCCTGTCAGTATGTAAGCCTAGTATTTATACTTCTGGGAAGATGTGTGTGTGTAACAAATCTGCTAAGCCCTGTGCAGTGGTAACCAGGACCCAGTTCAACCTTAGGGGTTTTACACCACATTTCAAATTTAGTTTGAGCCCTGACCCAGGGACTTGGGAAAACACATTTCTTCAAGGTGAACAAACTTCCTCACCCACAAGCAAATGTTAAACTAAAACAAGGTTTATTATAAGGGGAAAACAAAAAGAGCAAACAGAGAACATTTAAACAAAATGTAATAGTAGAACCTTAACTAAAACCTGAACAGGTCACAGTTACTGGCAAATCAACCTGGGGAGCTACCACCTAGCTCAGTTGGTTGGGGAGGGAGTCTCACCCAGAGCTATCATCTGAGGGCTCTACCAGGTATGGCGGACAAGGAGTTGGTGCTAGATAGGGAGGGCCACTGCTGTTCCTTGTTGTTGGGGTGGCCACTACTCCAGGGGCTTTACTACCTGCAGCAGCCTACCAGCCTGCTGGGTAGGAATGGCCATACTGGATTGCTGACACTCTCATGCTGGGGAGGTCAACTAGGGAGCGATACTAGGGATTGCTGTTCTGGCTGCTGCCTCTAGGGGTCTCCGCCATTCCTCTGCACCCCTGGGGGTTGCCACTGCTGCTGCCTCATTTCTTTTTTTAGATTGCCTAGTTCAGGGAATTTCAGCTCTTTTAGCAATAGTGAGTGTTAGGTTCCTCCCTGAACTAGCTATAGTGATTTGTGTTCACATGCACTTTCTCTTGAGGGCTAGGTACCTCAAGAATCCTAAGGCAAAATTCACCTAAGTTATCCGGTTTTCTGTAAATGGCATAGTTTAGATTAGTGGCAAACGTAATGCACATTTGACCTTTGGTTGGGTGGGGCCAATCTTAGACCAGGTTTCCCCAGTTATACATATAGACCGGTTTCCAGTGTAATATCTGTACCTGGCCAAGGAGTTGATGAGTCACAAGACAATTTGCAAACTTACTTCTGTCTGAACTCTCCCTACTCCTCCATACATATAGTCCCCTAAGATCAATGGCCTCCACTGCATGTTGGCAGAGCCAGCACTGCAGACCTCTACACACCTTATGGTAAGGGCTAAACTTCTAGTGACCTTTTATATAGCTTGGTATCGACAATATTTATGTGCCTATGAACTTAATATTGGATGGCAGGGCTGGTGGAAACAAAATTTAATTCACCTGCCCTTTACAACTGTACACTTTAAACACAAACGGTATAACCCAAGACCACAGACAGTTAAAGCAGTCATGAGTAGCCCCTCAAACGTACATACGAATGAGGATAGGCAGATTAAGAGCGTACAAAGTTACCCTTATAGGCCATAACTGTAGTTGGAACATAATCAGGGTAGCCTGTGTATTGGATATACCACTCATAAACAATTTGTGAGTAGAGGAAAACCTGCATTCTAAACTGGTTATTGCTGGGAAAGATGGGGGAAAAAAACCCTCCTTCATTAGGATGTTCCTGAGTTCCTAAGTTCCAAGTATGGTGAGAATGATAATAAAGTCACTTTATTCACTGAACAGATTATCTGCATGTTATAAAATCATTTTAGGCTGAATCACAGCAGAAGATTGCACACAGCAGACAGAAGAATGCACATTATTACAACAATTCCGAGACTTTAACTGTAACTAACTACTCTGTCAGAGATCCAGTATATCACAGATTTCCTGTGAGAGCATTCCAGTGTATACAAGATGTGCTAAAAGTATTTTGTAAATGGTATTTTATAGGTCCTATTGGCTGCTTCTGTAAGTAACTCTGTATTGTAATACAGATGGTTTAGAATGACCTTTGAAAAGACTTGGTGTCCTAGTAGGGAAATTCTGATCATTTTTCCCTCTGCACACTAAAAATATAAGTTGGGCTTAAAATGTGTTGTCTAAAGAGTGATCATCTCTCTAAAACAGTTGTTAAATAGATGCCTGATAACTTCCAGTGTCAATCTCTTCAGCAGTTCAATGTACTAATTTAGCTTCAGTCAATTGAATTGCTTTACTCCTAAATTAGATCATTGTATATTGAATTGCACAAAATAAAGAAGGACATTCTTTTGAAAGGACAAATAGTTATTATCCTTTCTCAAGAATGCTGCCATTTAGTTCTACACAAGATAATATGCAGTAGGCCTGTGCAAAGTGGCTAGTATTCACTTTGGATTTGGATTTGGCCAATTCAGGGGACAGTGACTCAGTTTGGTGAGTCGAATCACTGTCCTAAATCAATTTGGCCAAACCTGATTCAGAGATTTTGCTGCTGCCAATTTGGCCGAATCTCTGAATCACATAGGCCCCATTTTCCGCCTGCTCTCAATGGCTGTCCTGCCCAGTCCCATCTGCTGGCCCTTTAAAAAAAAACAAAACCCTACTTACTGGTTACTGCCAGGCAGGGGGCTGATCACCACAGCCCCCACTGCTCCATGCCATGTGGAGGGCTCTCCCACGAGCCCTCTGACCCCCACCCACTCTCCCAGCCCAGCTATGGCTGCCTTGCCCACAACATCTCCCACAGACCCCCTATGATCCTCCCCACACACA
>NW_017728994.1:4469881-4470081 GCF_001723915.1 Gavialis gangeticus | reverse complement strand
AAAAAAAAAAAAAGAAGCCCCAAGTCACCAGTTTCTGCCTGGTGGGAGGCGATCCCCACTGCCCTGTGCTGTGTGGGGGGCTCTTCCATGAGCCTCCCCAAAGTGCTGAGGCTGCTGCAGCAGCCGGTGAGGGCAGGGATTTGTTTTGGTTTTTTTTCTTAAAGGGTCGGGAGCTGGGGTGGGTGGGGCAGCCATGGGGG
>NW_017728994.1:4453442-4469447 GCF_001723915.1 Gavialis gangeticus | reverse complement strand
CCACCCCCTACTTACCAGCTTGGAGTCCGGGTCCAGCTCTCTGCTGCAGTGGGCAAGGCTGAATCATCAAAGCTCTCCAAATCTTTTCCTAATCTATTCGGAGAGCTTCAAATCGATTTGGACTTCTTAATTGGTCCCCTGGTTCAATTTGGATTTGGAGGTTCGGCCACCAAATTGGGCTAAATCTCCACCAAATCAAATCAGTACCTGAAGCTTTGCACAGTCCTAATATATAGTTAAAAAATAATTTGATTGTATTTCAATCAGCCTTTTGCTTTATCAGTACATGAGGAAATAATTGTTTAAATGATCAATGACAATAAATAAAAGAGGAATTGTACAGGTATGACTATAAGGGACTAGATCAGTGGTTCTCAACATTTTTAGACAAGGCATTCTTTGTTATACTCAAGGCACCCCTTGGAAAGTATCAGCTCTAACTTCCCTCCCCCCCCCCCCTTTTTTTTTTGACTGAAGACAGAACAGTTTTTCTGTTGCAAAGAACTTGGGTCAGAATATTTTTAACACTATGGAGTCCTGTGTGAAATCTATGAGTTTATCTTTTATAGGTGTTTGCCCTCTTAACAGTGCTAACATTGCGTGGCACTCCACATCAACCTAGAAAGGCTCTCAGAGCACTTGTAGAATTCTGTGGCCCCCTAGCTAAGAATAATTATTCTAGATAAAACCACTCCAAGGTTGATGCATAGCTGGTGGATCATTGTGATCAAAGAAAATTATCAGTGGCTTGATGTCTAACAGAAAGGAGTTATCAAGTAGTAACCAAGCAGTCACCCTCACTTGACAGTTTCATTATTAAGATGGAGGATGAAACTCAGTGTACACTTAGAGTACATTTACAGAAAGTACCAAACTAGGTGAGGCAGCAGACACTTTGGGGAAGAGGATTAGGAGTCAAAATAACCTTGATAAATGGGAGAAGTTATTGGAAATAAAGCAGATGACATTAAAATAAGGACAAATGCACAAAGTCAAAAAGTCAGATTTACAACTGCAAATTAGGGAATGAGTGGCTAGGCTGTTTTACTACAGAAAGAGGCCTGGAGGCAACAGTAGACTATATGCTGAATATGAGTCAGTGTGGTATTATTGCAAAAAAAGGCATACTAGGAAGTATTAGTAGGACATGCAAGTAATGATTGCAAGTGATTCTTGCAAATAATGACATACAAGTGATTCTTGCACTCTGTTCAGCACTGGTGAGACCACACCTGTGGTCCAGTTTTGGGCACTGCAGTTCAAGAAAGATTTGACAAATTGGAAAGAGTCAGTAGTCTAGAAAACATGATATTTCAAAGGAAAGATTGGAAGAACTTGTCACTATTTAGTTTGAAGAAAATATGGTAGAAGGCGGTTTGATAAAAGTCTCAAATTCAAATACAAAAAAAGGAAGCTAAAAAGAGGATAGCTATGAAATATTCTCTGTGTTTACATGTGACAGGACAAGAAGTATTAGCCTTATTTTTGTAACAAAGGAGATTTAGATTTCATGTTAAGGAGAACTTTCTAATGGTAAGGGTAGTTAAGCAATGCAACAGATTTAAAGAAACACTTTATCTGGGATGGTTCAGATGGGAATATTCCTGTCTTGTGTGTAGTGATCATAAGTTTCAATGAAAAAACCCAGGTATGAATGATAAGAACTAAACAACAAGTTTCAGCGTGGAGCAGTAGGTGAGCCTCTGCAGTTTTTTAGGGCCCTGGCATATGTTACTTTAGATATGATTAAGGTGTTAGTCACACCGTAAACAGAACCTAGCCACATATTAAAGCCAAATTATAGTGTGAATAATATTAAATGTATTAAACATACATAATTTAGAGCTCTCCTCTGTGATTCTGCTGCTAAGATCCTGAAGAGGCATCCAATTTACTGAAAAATTATGCAGTTGTGAATTGGGCCATAATCTCTTCTCTATTTGGCAGTTTAAAATGTTCTTGTTTGATAGGCTTGTTGAGGTACTTCAGATCCCAACATACATGTTTTTTTTCTCTATAGTAATTACAGAGATTTCTGTAGGTTCCTGGATTTTTGGTATCACTTGTATGTTGTCCTTTCTTGCTAACTCTACCTTAAGTCCATCAAGGAGAGAAAAAGGCACTTTTCTGCATGAATTGTATTTTTATGTTTACCTGGCAAGTAGTATAGCCCATCAGATACAGCATTGTATTTTGACATGAATGTCTTATATTCCAGGCCTATGTCTTCTTGAAATGCAAGCACGTTTAATGAGTTTAATTTTTTTCACAAGCTGCCAGACCCAAAATTGGTGTCACTACTTTAGGTATCATAAAGAATGGGACTTATATATTCTACTTTTATATTCGATGCTGCCAGTGCATCTCCCTTTTACTGGTGTATTTGTTTCTGAATAGCAAGTATTTTGATGTTTATTGGACTCACTTTTGACCTCAGTTTCAATTTTTTGTATTCATGGTTTGGTGAATATTAACCTGAGCTCCAGTGTCCAGTTTAAATGAAACCGCTGTTCCTTGCATTCCCAGTCCCTGGCAAAGTCCAGTGGTTTTGCTTGATTGTATCAAATACCATATATAAAAAACCCCCCACCAGATGTATAAAAACACTTTTCTTACTCAGGTTCTTTAGTTCAGTATCATGTCAATCTATACTCTCTCCTGCTGTTTGTCTGTGCATAAAAAATCTCTTTCAAAGGTTTCATTCTTTTTGGCATTTAATACTTATCAGATTTGGACACTGTTACATTTAACTGCTTATTTTGGCCATTTGTCACTGTAAAGATGTTATAAGCAGGCCTTCCTCTCCCATAAAATTCAAGAAGATAGATAATTCAACTTTATCATTTTTCTCTTCTGCCCCCCTGGCTGCTAGGTACCACTCCAACTTTTGTCTAAATGCCCTCCAGTTGTCTGCTCTGCTGCTTGTCAACAGAAGGGCGGGTGGAGGTTGCCGCACTTCAAGCTTTTTGACTTACTGCTCTTTTATTTAGACTAGGTGGCTCTGCTGATTACTTACAGTGGCCCTTATATTGTCATATGTCTGTGTTGATCCACTTGTTCTCAGTTTCTAACTTTTTTTTCAGTGTGAAACTCAAATTATTTCAAGTTCTTTCTCATTTGCCACTTTTGACACCATGTAGTACTTACCTGGTTCAATGAAGAATAAAAACTAAACAACAGATTTTATTATAGAGCTGTAGTTGAGCCTCTGCAGCCTCTTTCACTAATTGGGTGCTCCCTGAGGAACCCAGTTCCCAACTCTTCAGAATTAAGGAAAGTATCTAAATTGTAACTGTTATCACTACATTGTGAAGGGGTTTGGATTAGATGACCTCCTGTGGTCACTTCCAACCTATTTTTTCCATGTTTCTGTCAATTGGGAGAGGAGTGAGAGCTTCTCACAAGTAGGTCATTAGTTCATATTTAGGCCAGGCAATTAGATACCTACCAAAAGCTGCCATAGTCATTCAGGAAATAAATGGGATGTTTCAGTGAAATTCCACATCTCAAAACCGTCCAAACAGTGCACAAAGTAGGAAGGATGTAAGAAAGTACAGAAAATGTGCATGTAATGAAATAAGGGCTGTGTTCACTTGGGCTGCACCTGTTTATATGGAGAGTTTCAGTTACTAGTGTTATCTATTTGGCACTTCCAGTGAGCACTAAAAACATCCTTTCTGTTCAAAAGGAAAGGGGGGGAGGAGAATGAATTTCCTTGCATGAACTGTTGTGCCTGAGTCTGGAATAATAAACAGCATGAACAGAAAGTGGAGGAGTATTGTTTAAAAAGCGTTTTGCTTCAGAGGAACATAGCAGGAGGCAATGCCCAGCATTCTGAATAAGGTGCGTTTTTGCTGAGAACACAGGGTAAACATGATGAATAAAATACCCCAGTTCCTGTTCATGTATATTTGAAAAGTATACATGGGTGTGTGTGTGTGTGTGTGTGTGTGTGTGTGTAATATGCACACACACATACACATATAGTTTCTTCTAAATACCTAAGTAAAAATACAGAGCTTTCTTTGAACAAATTTAAATGTAATACTTTTATGCAAAGTAATATAAAAGAGGCACTGCCTAAAGATTATTGCAACTCTAACATGGGTAGAAAATTGTAGAAGGGATTGAGTTCCTCCACAGACTACAGAACGTGGGGTAATAGCCTATTGAGCATTATTGTTTGGCTAATAGTGCCAATTACTCCATTCCCTCCAGCTGATCACTTCAGCATCCAAAATCATGAAGAGGAGATCAGCTGAATCTTTCTTAGAATAGCATCTCTCTATTTCTGGCATAGCAAGCTAAAGCCTGAGGCACAAGTGATCTGATAGTTGGCTTTGGGACTTCAGCCTCCACACTGCTACAATCATACAATCTCCTTCCAAAGTTTTTTTTTCTGCTTTTTCACACTGCCTGTCTTAAAAGAAAAATAAAGGCAAAATATTTTCTTTACCCGTATGTCGCAGAGCACTTAGGCACCCTGCTCCTTTTAGAGGGGAAACTGCTACGAATGAGCCCTAGCAGTGAGTGAAGAGCCCCAGCTGCCAGTTGCCAGGGCAACCAAAGTTAGCTGGTGACCCACACCTGCCAGCAGTCAGCTGACCAGAAGGGGCGGGGCCTGGTTCACATTTAAACCTCAGGGCTGGGGCCAGGCTGGCAGTTCCCTGCTAGCAGCTAAGGGAGAAGGAGCTCTGCCGGAGCAAATGGAGGGGAGAAGCCTAACTGCATGAGCAGATCCTGATTGCTGTTATGGGGTGGAGAATTCCCTGTTAGGGATTGAATGATGTTTAGTTGGATGGCTTAGGTTTTATGTTATAGCCCAGGTTCTTGTGTTTTGTATTTGCTGTTTAGAACTGAAGGTTTGGGTGAGGGTATCAGGGGTTGGAGGAGGCCTCATAGGGGAGCCACAGCCATGTGGAGACCCCAGCCCCAGGGGGGGTGGGCAGTGAGAAGCCCCAGAGAGGGGAAGCAGCATTGATGAATGCCCAGCGAAGCAGGGTCACGGAGAGCCCAGGGAGGACAAGGGGGCCAGAGTAGAGTAAGGCCCAGATTAAATGATGCAAGTACCATCTGTGAGGTTTGGGCTGTGGTGTAGGGGAGGAAAGGAACCACAGACACTGCCCCTTGCATCAGGGCAGTAAAATGGGCAGCCTCCTGCTTAATTAACATCTTCTAATTAATCAATTAACAACAAGGCACGGTAGAAGAGAAGGCGGGCAATTGGCCCATAACAGGTGGGAGGGGTCACTAGTGGACAGACCCTGAAAGGGGCACACCTATCACACCATATTTTGCTTTGTATTTGCTTCCGTATATTCTCTACATCAAGCCTGAGATGCCAAGTTTGACTAGTCCTTTGAAGTTCAAAACACTAAGATTTTAACCCTGAGAAAAGGCATCCTTATGGATTGGCTGAACTAATAAGAGGTGAAGTTATTTTAAACTTACTGTTGAGAAGTAATAAACATATTATAGAAGTACTAGTTATAAAATATAAGCTTGATACATGGATCACAAATTGACTCCATTTAAATGAAGTGGAAAGGTAAATAAAAGTAGGTTTATACTGATGTTTCCTGATTTTTCAAAAGAGCAAGGACTGAGAAATTAAAGGAAGAAAATTACTGAAGTCAGATGGACTGAAGAGGATGTAAATGGGGAGAAGGCTCAGAATTTCTTTAAGCCAAAGGTACAACATAATCTGGAACTTGTATCTCAACAGAAGGTTATAAGTAATGAAGGGGTACAGATCTAGATTAATCTGGATTAATAATTACCTCACAGAGGATGCTAGGAATAAACCAGGAGTCTAAAAGGACTGGAAAAAAGACTGTTTAGTTAAAGGAAACAACAAAAAAGAAAGCTACATTGGAGAGGTCAGAAATTATAAAGAAAAAGAAGTAATGTCCCAACATTGCCAATTGTGAGGTAGCTATTTCAAGAGATATTAGAACTAAACAATATAAATAAAAAGTGAATGAAGTAAAGAAGTAGTAAAACATTGTACAATGAAGTTTTGACCTGATCCCAAACTAAAGGTTTTAGTCAATATTTCCAATTGTTGCCATTCACAAAAGAGTCTATTTCCTTGGAATATGGAGATTTAGTGGTACTACACACACTCCCTCAAGAATTTGACAGAAGTTCAGTAGAACAAAGTCCAGAACTAAATTATGTATATTTCAATCCAATAAAAAATCCTGTGAGATTTCAGATATTTGGACTGTGATTGCTACTGGCAATTGGTGATACTCTGCAGAAGACCACTAAGCCCATTAACAATACAAAGAAGAACTCTCATTAGTACAGTGATTCTCAGTGAGGATGGTGTGACATAGTTTTAAGATTGCTACACAATATTAGTACTGTTAGGTATGCATATTCCTATACAATTCACAAGATAAAGCCAGAGATTTCAAATAGGAATCCATAGCGTCAAAAACATGTTGAACTATTGCTGCAGAAGAATTGCTCTATTATTATTTTTCCTTAGCCTGTTTGAGGGCTGCCTTGGGTCTGAAAAGGTTGAGAACCACTTCATTAATAAATGGTCATTTATTTAAAAACATCCAAACAGTGATTACTAAGATATTACAGAAATGTATGTGAAAAAGAATACAAAAACCTTATGCAGAATTATCAGAAGGGTCAGAAATAATTTATGCTTGCCTCAAATAAACAGTGAACATTGGGGAAGGTGTTATTGCTTGTCACATAGGTAAAAATTACAAGCCACATTAAGGGATAGAGTTAGTTTTGGGAGAATTGGTACCCTGGGGCAAAGTAGAATAAAATTTGTGTACATTGCCTGGAAAAAACCTATGTACACATTTTATAGAGGTTTTTTCCATTTCCCTAAGATACCATTCCTAAAAAAAACAAGTAGTCATTTTTACTAGATGCAGCATAACTTAATATAATATGTGTTGACAATGGGCCACAGAGTTTTTAAGGACTTCCCAGTGAAATATAAGTTTAAAGATGTTGATGCTGGTCCACATTATCCCAAATTGAATGCCTTGAGGAAAACAGTGTAATCATATACATGTTAGAAAAAGCTGCAGAGTCACTCTGGTCCATCTGGTTGCCACCTGCTCAGGTTTTGTTCAACAGAAAACTGAAAATAAAAATGCATTTGGGGTTAAAAACTGATGCCAGAATAAGTGAAGCTTTGAAGAAGTAATACGGAAATATATAAAAATTAACTAAAATGTATTTGAAATTTTCAGAGCTGCCACCATTTTATGCTCATGTTAGAAAATGTAGCTTTGTATATGTATGGACAGGTGAAACCATCTCAGAATAGAAGGGTGATAATGGACAGGTAGTTGACCATGTTGCCTGAATGTCTCAAAAGGCACAGGTAGGCAAGGTTCTTTGAGTAGATGTGATATCTTTTACTAGACCAACTGAGCAGTTGGAACAAAGTTCTTAGCAAGCTTTCAGGTGCAATCACTCTTCTTCAGGCATAAGTCTCTACTGTTATGAGACTCCAAGAAATGAGAGAAGCTAAAAGTGGGACAGGATGTCAGTAGAATATAAATAGGTAGAAATTAGGAAAACAAAAAGTAGAGAAGGAAAGGGAGGGCAGGGGGAAAGCACAGGGAAAGAAAGCCAAAGGTGAGTAAGGGAGACTCTACAGTAATCGTAATTCAAGGTAGAAAAGAGGCTGTCTGTGAAAAAGGAAATAGCTGGAAATTAGGGAGATAAAGGGAAGAAAAGTAGGGGAGGGGAAGAGAGAAAGGTGGGAGGAGGAGGGGGAAGAAAAATGTAAGGGGTCAGGTTGGGCAGGTACCTGGTGAATCAAATGTCAAGCAGGTTATAATGTGTCTGAAATCCAATGCCCATATTGAGTCCATGATTTTTTGTATAGTAGATTTATGAAGTGAAGTTTGAAGGCTCATCTATGAAAGGTGTTTTGTAAGTTCCGTTTGAGGATTAGAACTGAGAGATCAGAAGGAGTGATTTTCTTGTGAGAAGTGGGTACCCACAGATAGTTGGGTATTCTTGTTTTTCATAGATTTTCAGCGTGTGTTCATTCTGGTGCACAGTTTTTGTTTGGTGTCTCCTACATATTTTCCATCAGGGCATTTGGTGCACTGGATGAGATATATAACATTTCTGGAGGTGCAGGTGGAAGATCCAAGAATGGTGATGGTTCTGTTGCGGGCTGTGGTTATTCTGGGGTTGGTGGAGAAGTGTTGGCAGGTTTTGTATTTTTTGTCCTGTCATAGTCTGGATCCATTAGGTGTGGTTTGGGTCATAAAGAGTTTGCTTCTGGTGATGAGGTTAGTGAGGTTTAGTGCTTGTTTAAAGGTTAGGATGGGTGGTTCTAGAAAAATCTCCTTAAGAATTGGGTCTTCTTCTAATATGGATTGCAGTTGTTTGAGGATTTTCCATGTAGGTTCCAGGGAAGGGTAATATGTTATATAACTAGTGATGTACAATTTTGGGGGATATTACTTTTGTACTGAAGCAAATCTTCAAGTGGTATCTGGGTGGTTATTTCAAAAGTGCAGTCTATCTGTCTGGAGGAGTGTCTTTGTTGGGTGAAGGCACTTTTGAGATTTGTGAGGTGGTGATCACAGGTATTCTCCTCAGTGCAAATTCAGTGGTATGAGAGACCTTGGCTGTAAATTACAGTGTTCTTGGTGTGTTCAGGGTGATTGCTGGTTCTGTGTCTATATATATGTGCTAGCAAATTGCTTGTCATGAATGTCGGGGGGTGGGGGTGGGGAACAGAGACAGGGCGCCACCACCCAGCACCTTGTGGTGCCATCACTTCACCTCCAGCCCCATGGCCCCACCCCCTGCTGCTCCTGGTGTGGCCCCATGCACCCCCCACCACATGCTGGTCCACCCCGCACTGCCACTGGGTCCTAGGAACAGGGAGCTTGCATGGCCAGCCACTGACACCCTGTGGCACGCAACATGTCCCCCCACCTCTCCTCTCCCTCTCCTCCCTTCCTCCCTGCCTACTCCTCATCTCTGCTAGCTGTTGTCAGGGCCAGGTGGCAGTGGCAGTGGCAGCAGCAGAGGGGGCAGGTGCCCGTCCCCCACCCTCCCTTCCTACCCTCTTCCCCCACTGCCTCCCCCTCCCTGCCAGAAGTTATTGGGGGGGGAGTGGCACAGTGGCTCCCTCGCCCCCTCTGCCCGTAACGCTCCAGGCCCTCGCAGGCAATTGGCATGCACCCTGTCAGTGGCACGTGCACAGTTGGCCCGGAGCATTACAGAAAGACAGACAGACTAAGGCTATTATTATATTAGAATATTGGTCCATGGGTTTCTTATATATGGTGGTTTGAATTTTACCATTTTAGATATTGATCATAGTGTCCAAAAAGGAATTATGGTGTTAGAGTATTTGAGCGATAGTCTGATGGAGGGGTGAAGATTGTTGAATTTTTGGTGTAAATCAGTCAGGGACTGAAGGGTTTTAGCCCAAATATCAACTATGTATCTCAGGTATAGTAAGGGTTTGACAGTGCAGTTCTTGAAGAATTCTTCTTCCAGATGGGCCATAAAAAGTTTGGTATATTGTGGGGCCATTTTGGTGCCCATAGCTGTGCCCGTGGTCTGGAGGAAATGTTGGTTGTTGACGTTGAAGTTGTTATGTGTGAGGATGAAGTATATGAATTCAGTGATATCCTGAGGTCTGTATTCTGAGGTGTAATCTTGCTCTTCTAGATATGTGAGGCAGGCTTGGATGCCAACCTCATGTGGGATGTTGTTGTAGAAGCTAGTGACATCCATGGTGGCTAGGAGATTACTGTTGGGAAGGTGGTTTATGTTTTTGAGTTTTTGCAAGAAGTCTCTTGTGTCTTGGATGAAATTCAGTCTTTGGGTGGCAAGCTGTTTTAGGGTGGATTTGATGAAACCTGATATTTCTTTCATTAGGGTTCCATGGTTTGAAATGATAAGTCTGATGGGGTTCCCTTGTTTGTGGATTTTAGGGAGTAGGTAAAACATCCCTGGATTGGGTTATGGAGGAGTCAGGGTCTGAAAGTTTTTCTTGTAGTTCACATGGAAATGATGTGATCGTGGTTTTGAGTTTTGAGGTGAAAAGGGGAGTTGGATCTTCTTCTATTTTTTTATAGTAAGTAGTATCAGAAAGTTATCTGTTGGCTTCTTTTATGTAGTCTTCACAGTTAAAGATAACTATAGCTCCTCCTGCTGGTTTTATTACTATTCAGTGGTTGGATCTTAGAGATTCTATGTCCCTTCTTTCTGAGGGAGAGGTTGTTATAGTGGTGTTTGTTGCTGAGTATTTCATTGTTCATTCTTTCACTGAAGCAGGGAATGTAGCAATCAAGGTTCGAATTTTGTCCATTGTAAGGTGTCCAATCTGAGGTTTTTTTGCATTTTTTGGAGTTGATTTTTTCATTGATGAATTTGTGTTGAAAGTGGATTTCTTTTGGTTGTGGAAATATTCCTTCAGACGGAGGTGTTGAAAAAAATCTTTTAGTTCTCTAAGAAGCACAGCAAGTTGAGGCTGCTGAGTTCCCAATTATGACACAACCAGAACTAATATTGCTGTCACCTGACAGCAGGGGTGCTCATATCTCAGTGGAGGCCTGAAGTTTCATGGAACAGCATAGAGGAGTTAATTGAATATTGCTAGTTAATTCACTTAAGAAATTGGTTGTAAATAGTTGAAATTCTGCATTATGCTTGTCACAGGCCAGCTGGGCACTGTGAGTATATCAATTTAGATGCAGACTGACTGAGCACTGCAACTTTATTAGCCACTGGGCATTTTGGTTCGGGATTGAGGAGGGTGATGTTGGGAAGGAAAGCAACAACAAGTTTCACTTATAAAAAAGAATAAATTTTACCTATGACAACAAAAGATATAGTTTGCACATATAATAGTTAATAAAAAGGTTAAGCTAATAAACAGACAACATAACAATACAAATTGAAATTGACAGTGATAATAAAACAGATAAAGAAATTAACCAAGAGTTCCCACTTGGTTAGTAATTTATCGATAGTCCTTCAGTTAAAAGATACATGTCAAGTTGATTCAGCGAAGTCAGACATCCCTGAACTGGGCTGTCGGAGGGGGGAACTGGGGGAAGCACCTCAGTCAGGATCTGGTCTTCGGTCTCTCACGGAGTAAGAGAGATCCGTGAGGGTATGGAACAGCAATGATCCTTCTCTTCCGTCCTTCCTGAGGGTTACTTTGACGTGTGTGTTCTTTTATATTCTATTTATGCTAATTTTTTGGTTCTACAGCCATTCATAGTTTTACTTTATAACTGTTATCCTATGAGGTTAAAAGGTGTTAGAAATCATTACAATAAGTTGCTGCCCAAGCTTGGGTTTACTCAATAAGCAAATCACACCACATCACTTTGGGGTCTGAGATTAACATGTCCCCACCTAAATTCAGTCCACGATGTTAATTATACCTTGTGATTACGCTCGTTAGTTTTTTACTAATTCTAAGCAAAATTTCATAAATCAGCTATGTCTGCGACTATAATTTTCAGTTCTGCTTTTTAAAGTTCATGCTGTCTGGAGATTAATACAAAAAGCTATATATAAATCTTCCAGACAGACAGGAAACTGCTCCATCAGCTACTTCTGCAGGTACCTCAAAAAGCAAATCTCTTTGGTTAAAGCTGCCCATTTGACCTTTCTGGTTCTGGCCATCACAATGCTAAAGTTGATTTGTAATTTGGTGTATTTGCCTGGGGAAGAAAGATGTGGGGAGCTGTATGTTTATAAGGTGTCACAAGAACTAGTTAGTTCTGGTGGTTTGTATGACATAGAGACTTATATTAGCAAATACTGATCAATTAGAATTCAGACATTGAATGAAGCAAACCTCTGTTTGACTCCTTGACTCTGAGTGATTAGTGAAGAACGTAACTGAGAACAGCCATCCTTTAAATCCATTCTGCAGTGGTTCTAGGATGTTCACCAAAGGCTCAGTTATACATGCACTGAAGTCAGCAGTTCTGTTCTCATTGGTTTCAGTGGATGGAGTTAGGCCTCACACCCTTAGAATGCTCCAGTTGCCTGAATGTCTTCATGCTCTCCTTGCTGTTTTGTACATTTAACTGCTGAAATAATTCATAATAAGGCACAACTATAATGCAAAAGTGCTCTCAGTGTTAGTCTCCTGAGCTGCATTCTAAACACCCACTCAGTCTGACTCATGCACTCTGGCTGAGACAGCTTCCTACTCAGAATTGTCTCCCCAAAGAGACTAGTCACATACTTCAGCTCATGAGCTTTCTTTGGCTTTGAGTCACTCATTTGATTGTGATATTTGCTATTTTTCACAACAGAAGTGCTGACTGGGGTTAGAATCATGTCGCTGAGACTGACATTTTTAATGAAGCCAGGGGGAAAATTACATTGGAGGATCCCGACAAACTTCTTCATTTTCTACTCATCTTTTGAAACAACTAAAAATAGACATCCAAAGTCACATAGCATACCTATATATAATTTGTTTCAGAGTGAAATGGAGAGAGAGAGAGAAGTACTCAAACCTATTTTGAGAGTAGGGCTATTAATCTAATCTTTGTTACAGGAGTATGCAACAGCTGGTATGCTGATAGAAGGATAAGGATTGAAAATTTGGTGACTGACTTTTTCTGATTGTTTTTGTGTACCATATTTTATAGTGTACAAGTCTACACAGTGTACAAGTTGATTCCATATTTCTGTTTTAAAAAGTTAGGATTTCTGTAGATCCACTGTATAAGTCGACCCCACCACTCTGCTGCCACTCGCTGCTGTGCCACTCACAGCGCTGCTTGCTGCTGCTGTTCTGCACTCTGGTGCTGCTGTTGGAAGGCCATTTGCTGCTGCTGCTCTGTGCGGTAGTGCTGCTGGCAGGGGGCTGCTCACTGCTGCTACTCTGTGCCCTGGTGCTGCTGGCAGTGGGACACTCGCTGCTGCTCTGCACCCTGGTGCTGCTGGCGATGGGCTGCTTGCTGCTCCTGCTCTGCACCTGGGTGCTGCTGGTGGTGGACCACTCACTGCTGCCACTCTGTGCCCTGGTGTTGCTGGTGGCAGGCAGTAGCACTGCTGCTCCCATGCCATTGGGCAATAGCTCTAGCCTGCTCACCAAGATCTACCCACAGGGCAGCCACTGGGCCATGGGTAAGTGTCCCTGGGCCAGACTCGATGGGCATGCAGTTTGGGCACCCAGCCTGGCTCCAGTGTTTTGGGCAGTGGTGGGGTGGGAGGCAGAAGTCTGGCCTGGCCTCAGTCAGCTCCAGGAAAGCCCCTAGATGCTAGCACACCCCCTCCACATGATCTGGGTGCAGCAGGGTTCCAGCACGGGATCTAGGTTTATATTGATATGGTGTATATGTTGAGATGGAAATTTAAGGGTAAATATTTTGGTTTCAAACTTTGACATATACACTATGAAATACAGTACTTGGTAATGCATGCCCTGGATTAGATGTTTTTGTTATTAGTAGTATTAGTATTCAATAATGTAGGTATTTGTTGCATGGGACATTTGTTTATAATCAAAAACCTAATTCTACACTAAGGGCTTTTTCCTAAGAGGTACTCTAGTCTTGTGTTGAAGAGTTGGAATTTCTTTTAAAGGTACTGAGCACATCTCACAATCAAACCCAGTGTTACATTGTCCACCTGATTCTCAGTTTCTTTCTGAAGAAATTGGACCAAGTTAGGGAAGAATTTGATCATCCTGAAGGTGGGAAGGGGGGGTAGTAAATGAACAAAAGCCTTATTGCATTAATTTTTAATAGTGAGGAGCTCCCTCCCCACCTTCCCAAACTTGGTCCTTTATGCTATCTCAGTATTCCAATTAAAACTAAGAGTTTTAAAAGTCTTCTCTATTGATGGTTTATTTTCATTGACCATCAAGGACCTAAAATGGCATTACATCAATGATGATCAAGGAGCAAAAAGATACTGGTGTTGCATTAAATTTTAAGCATTTAATACTTAAAAAAAAAAAAAAAAAAAAAAATTAAGACCTTTCTGGGTTGATTTAGGATTATGGTGATATAGTGAGACATCATGAAAATCTTGGTTTATAGTACCCATGAAGGCGCGGGGCTTTTTCCTCTTCAGAGTCCTCATTTGTGTAGATCAAGGTTGGGCCAATCATGGTATTTGGAGTTTTTCTTCAAGACCTGTTTCTTGAAGATAAGAACAGAAGAAATGCCATACTGATTCAGACCAATGGTCCACCTAGCCCAGTATCCTGTCTCCAACAGTGGCTGCTATAGGTGGAGAGCATTGAGCCAGATATCTCTGGTGTGATCCATCCCCTATTCAATCCCCATTATTGGTTTAGAGATACCAGAGGAAACATTTCCAACTAGTTTATTCAATAGTAGTTAACATACCTATCAGCGATGAATTTATCCAGTTCCCTTTTTAACCTGGCTGCACTATCTGCCTACAACATCACATAAAGGTGGGCAAAAGAACCAAGAAAACCTCTTGGCTGAGCAGGGAAATCCAGGAGAGCCTAGAGGGGGAAAGAGAGGCTTACAGGTTGTGGAAGCAGGGGGCAGCCACCAAGGAAGAGTATATCTGGTTGGCTTATGCTTGCAAGGAATCAGTTAGGAAGGCAGAAATGGAACTCAGGCTGGCAACAAAGATTAAAGGTAACAAAAAGTCCTTCTTTAAGTACATACAGAGCAAGAAGTCAGTGCAGGGTAACAAAGTGCCACTACAGGATGGACTAGGGCAACTCGTAACAGATAGGATGGACAAGCTGAGCTCTTAAATGATTTCTTTGCATCTGTGTTCCTGGACATGGATACAAACACACCTCCCAATGAGACTTTGGTTTGGTGAGAGAGATACCAATCCACCAATGGTCAGTGCTGACCTAGTGAAGGGGCACTTGGAAGGGTTGGACACATTGAAGTCAGCAGGCCCTGCTGATCTTCACCTAAGGGTACTAAAGGAATTGGCCGGTGTCATAGTGAAACCACGGGCACAACTATTTGAGCACTCGTGGTGCTCAGGACAGGTCCCAGGGGACTAGAAAAGAGCCAATGCAGTCCCTATTTTTAAGAAGGGGAGGAAGGAGGACCTGAGTAAATAATAGACCAGTTAGCCTCACCTCTATTCTTGGCAAGATGTTAGAAAAGATCGCTAAGGATCACATTTGTGTGGGGCCAGTGGGTAACACAATGCTAAGGGGCAACCAGCATGGGTTCATAGCAGGCAGATCCTGCCTGACTAATCTGGTTTATTTTTATGACCAGGTCGCAAAGTGGTCATAAAAAGTTCTTAGATGCAGGAGTAGAGGTAGATATTATTTACTTGGATTTTTAAAAGGCTTTCAACACAGTGTCACATTCAATTCTTATAAATAAACTAAGTATCTGTGACGTCGATTTTTTCACAGTCAGGTGGGTGGAAAATTGCCTTATGGGCCGCACTCAGAGAGTGGTGGTGGATGAGATGGTTTCTACCTGGAGAGATGTGGGCAGTGGTGTCCCCCAAGACTCTGTTCTTGGATCAGTGCTGTTCAATATCTTCATCAGTAATTTGGATGAGGTTGTAAAAAGCACTCTGTCCAAATTCACAGACAACACCAAACTATGGAGTATAGTAAACACACTGGAGGGTAGAGTGTGAATTCAGGCAGATTAGGACAGACCGGGGAAATAGGCAGATCAGAACAGGATGCAGTTTAACAATATAAGTGCAAAGTGTGGCACCTGGGGAGAAAGAATCACCAATACACCTATAGACTGGGAAGCACCATCCTAAGTAGCACAGCAGTGGAAAGGGATCTCAGAGTCATAGTCAATGCAAAAATGAACATGAGTTACCAGTGTGATGAGGTAGTAAATAAGGCTAACTGCACTCTTTCTTGCATTAGGAGGTGCACCACGAGCAGGTCTAGGGAGGTGATACTTTCCCTCTATGTGGCAATTGGTGAGGCCACAGCCAGAATACTGTGTCCAGCTTTGAGTGCCACACTTCAAGAGGGATGTGGATAACCTGGAAAGGGTTCAGAGGAGGCCTACTTAATCT
>NW_017728994.1:4450476-4453374 GCF_001723915.1 Gavialis gangeticus | reverse complement strand
GCTGTCTACAAGCTCATCAGGGGGGTCAGCAGGGGATAGGGGATACTCTGTTTACCAGGGTGGCCCTCGGGGTTACTAGAAACAATGGCCATAAAATGAAGGAAGGCAGATTTAGATTGGACATCAGGAAAACATTCTTTATGGTGAGGGTTGCCAAAAAATGGAACGAGCTTCCAAGGGAGGTGGTGCTTTCCCCTGCCTTGGAGGCATTTAAAAGGAGATTAAACAAACACCTGGCTGGGGTTACTTAACCCCAGCGCTCTTTCCTGCCCAGAGCAGGGGGTCAGACTCAATAATCTAATAGGTCCTTTCCAACCCTAGAAATCTATTAAATCACCTGTGGCAATGAATTCCACAAGATAAGCCTGTTTTGTGATGTTTGGATGGCTGATTCAAGACTTTTGATTGTTGGCAGTACCAACTTGCCAAAAGTAGGAGGATTACAGGAATATTAATAATACAGAATAATAACCAAACAAGTAAACAAACCACCTCAGCAAGAACAAAGTGCCCAGGCAATATTAGGTAACAGGTGCAAATTCTGTGATAATCTCTTTTGCAGTCATAGTAGGGCATAATCGCCTGAAACAGGAGGCAAGGGAGACTATGAGTCACTTTCTGGTCTGCATCTGTCCACTGGAGTCTTGTTAAGAAATATAGCTTCTTCTTTCATCCCAAAGCAGACCAGAAGTAGGCAGAATCATACCACAGAATGGGCAATGTCTATGTAATATTTCTCATCAGTGTAATTTTACCGAGTATTTATTCCTAAAAAGTCAGTGCACATGTTGAACATTTCCCTGAACCTCTGTATGTCATTGCTTGGTTTCCTGCTTTAAAGTCTACAGTACTGCAAAGCTATTGCACAGTTCAGTAATCTCTGCTTGTGAAATTATTGAACTGAAATAAGGGGAGGTATTGCAGATCATGACTGTAATGCATTAGCAGAACACAATGGGCACATTTGTTTATGTGGCTGGGGGAGGGGAATGCTGCTAGCATAGTGCCTTTCTGCAAAATCCCTAGTTCTCTCTAATATTGTTAGTCACCTACTTTCATAAGCACTAGCTGGTCAACAGAACTCACAAAACATAGTGTTTTCTATTGGCTATTGGTCCTGATTCAATGTGTGTCTAATTTTTTGTTTGTTTTTTGGTACAAAACAGCCCAGTCACTTTATCTGCTAATAAATGGAAATTATGTTAGTGATGGTTCCTTGCAGCTTAATGTGTATTCACATTTTGGCTAACCAAGTACACATTACAACAACACAGTCCATTCAGTGATCATCAAAATGAATTAGAGCTGAGATACTGATTGTTTGCAAAAAAGCCATGACTGTCTTGCACTATATACTTCTCCAGATTCTCCTGAGAGATGGCTGACTGTACTTGGAAGATATTACGTGTTATGGTTGATATATATTTCATTTGTATTACCTGCATGGAAGTTCTTGAATAGCGCGGGTAATTACCCCTCTGAACATTCTGCTTTATGGAAATGTTAAAAAATGATTGCATGCCATAGCACCAAGGTGACTTCATCAGAGACTCAGCTGTTTCGTTTGTTAATGCTAATTTTGCAATTCTGTTCATAATCTGCCTAGTTGATGTCATTGGTTGTCATGGAATCTGAATCATCTGAGCGCAAGGCCTGTAAGAACCTTAGCTTTAATTGGAAATACTCAGATAGCAGTCAGCACTAGGAGGTGAATGCAAAGTGACTTTTGTGTATGCAGATTTCTATATGAAAATCTTTGGAAAAATGTTGAGAATTCATAGTCTGAAATCTGGCTACATCTCTGGTCTTCTTTGAAGCAAATATATTGTCCTGGTTTTCACTATAGAAAAAAAGTTTTTACCAATTATTTGCTATCTAATGAAGCAGTGATAGTTCTGCGTAGAACAATTTTTAACATGATAAAAAAATGTGAATTATAAAGCACAAAACTGCTGTTGAAAAGCAGGCACATCTACCAATAAGCCATTGTATTAATAAAAACATGCATTGAACACAAAGGGCTCTTTAGAGAATCTGAAATTAAATTAAGGCACTGGCAAGATTGTAGGTGTGGGTTCTAATTTTGATTGGATAACAATACTTTCATTGACTTTACTATTCAAATCCTGAAGGAGTCACCCTTTTAAAATTTTTTTCCAAATCTTTGTTCACTAAGCACTTGGTTGTGACCCTGATAGTGCTCCCATGAAACTCCTGTATTGAATAGGTAGCAAAGCAGGAAAGACAGCAGCCTCTGTATACCTAGTACTCCCTCTTCCATGCAGGTGGAAGGAAGCGTGCAAAACCTTGGCTTCCTTTCACCTAATGTGCCAGCCGGCACAGCTGCACCATCATAGCCAGGGAAGCAGTCTGTGCCAAGCATAAGGATAGTGCAGGTCATTTTCTCACACCAGTAAAATGATGCACAGGATTGCTCACAGTTGTGGCAATGCCCTGATTTAACCCTTCCTTTCAGGCCTTTCCCAAACAAGCATTTTTAAGCGATGATAAGCTTATGGATGACCAAAGGCTGGGCTGAGCCTGATAACCACAAACATTTAATCATTTAGCTGCCTGGAATAAGATCTTGCAGACTTTTTGTTTTAATGCTGCATTAATTAAGACATTCCCATCTGATTAAGAATAATGAAAAAAACCCCTTATGTATTAATGTATTAATGACACTAAATATAAAAAAGAACATTTAAAATGTGATAGCATTAAATAGCCCCATAATTTGAATGATTGCACAGAACATGATGTGGCTGCTTGGCAAGACCACTGACACTTTCTGTTGTGTGATCAGATCATTTCAGAAAATGCTGTAATTGGATTTCCATCATGCTTCATTTCCTTTAAATAACTATATATATATATATATATATATATATATATATA
>NW_017728994.1:4441038-4450318 GCF_001723915.1 Gavialis gangeticus | reverse complement strand
ATATATATATATATATATATGGGCTAATTATCACTCCACAATTTCATGGAGCAGACATCCCTTGGTGGGAGTAGAGGATATGCTTCTTCCACAGATTTGTTCCTTTTCATTTTGCCAACATAGTGCTTCTAACAGGCTGCACAGCATTTGTGGCATTACTTTGGAAAAGCAGCAGAATGCACAGGAAGTAGTTTCAGTTCTTTTGCAAGCTCATTTTTTTGATTGCCCAGTTACCTATAGCCAGCAAATCAATTCTTTTGTCTGATTTAAAATAACCCAGACCTTGTTTTTGTAGGCTGTGCAATCTTTCTCTTTGCTTAATGATGTTTGGATTGAAAAATCAGCTGCTTCAGCAGCACTATGCAGTGTGACGCTATCTTCTCTGGCAAGGCACTGACCTAGATCACAAAACTTCAATTAATTAAACTGATAACAGCAGGAAGTGTAGTGGAATAAGTGAAGTTGAAGCCTCAGCTTCCACTGTCTTCATAATTTTTTAGTTTTAAATGGTACTGCTGAGAGGACTGAGCTAATCATTGACTATCAGGCCTTGCATCTCTATTCTAACTTGATCACTGATTTATATTCTGACCTGGAGAGTCATTTAGGCCTGAATCTACAAAAGATTTTAGGCACCTAAAATGGGTTTTGGCATCAAACTCCCAGACTGTAAGGCACAAAACCCTTACCTGATCTGAGGACATGAAAGCTTTTGGAGGAGAAATTCTCTAGGTATCTGCAGATATCCTTCTATGCTTAATCATATTGGTGGTGTTGAGTGACTTGGCTCCTACCTTATGACTCAGCTCCCATTTGGGCTTTGCAAATGAGGCATCTGTGCAGCTAAGTCATGCAAGGGTTTATGTCTGGTAGAAATGTTCAGAGCATATCTAGCAGAACCTGATAAAAATTAGCACATCATAAAATGCTAACCATGGACACCTCCATTTGAAGATAGGGTGGCACTGGCATGAAACATGCTTGGAACAGAGCATAAGAAGGACCATGGGCTGTAACCTAGAACCTATTCCAGGAGATGGGGCAGGGCTGTGACTTCTGACCTGACATAGGTGCTTCTTTCTTGCTTGTAAGAAGGTGTTTGAGTTTAGGGAGGAGAAGCACTTAAGACCCATCACATCTTTGGCTAGGGACAGACATTATACATAAACTGATTTAAGTGATCAGAAACTGGTTTAAACCTGTAACAGAACAGAAGTTCAGTGCACATAAACCAGTTTCAAAATGGCCAGAACCAGTTTAAGATAAACCTGGTTGGATGTTCAGACTTGACTGATTTGGGTCAAACTGGCCTATGCAATGTCTATTCCAGACCCCTTCCTGTTTTAAGTTAAACCAGAGTCCTCCATCCTAGATGCTTTGTAACCTTGGGTGGGGCTGTGCTGTCTCCTGCAGTCCTCTCCCCTCTGCTCCCTGGTTGTAGCTCCAGCAGAGACTGCAGGTACAGGGTGTCTGCTTGGCTTCCTCCTGTTCCCCACCCCACTCCCTGCTGAAGCAGGGATTCCCCCCTCCCCTCTGACTTACACAGACACCTCTCAGCATTAGTTAGCATACCACATGCTGGTTACAGTCCCTGCTATGGGAGACAGAACAAAGACATACAGGACAGTGTGTGCTTAGGGCTGTTTGGAGCTAATCAACAGGTAGCTGTTAATGTTCCTTCATTCCTTCCATGGGAAAAATTGTTTAAGAAGAGCTTGAACTAATGAGCCTTTTGTTTTGCTGATTGGCTAATGATTGCTGTGTAAGTAAATGCTGTGCAACTCCCTGCTGGCTCCCTCCCTAATCAGAGCATCCTGCTGGGGCCTGGCCATGGGCCCCCTCAGCTCAGCACTATTGAAGGGAAGGGAGGGCTGCTCTAGCACTCCCCAGCTTCTAGCCTGAGCCACTGCAGGCCTTCATTTCTTCAGTCCAGAGGGGATGTCTCTGCAGTTGAATGTCCGTCCCTAGCCCTTGGCATTTTCTATTAGCTTACTTAACCTCTTTACTACTCATGCTCCTGATTCTTATGAATCTCACTGAGGCATCAGACTTTTTCCATGTATTATGTGGGATCGTAGGTCCTCAGGTCAGAGTTATGGATACTTTTCCAAGGGCCTAGTAAGTTTTATTAACAGGGCATAAGTAGCTGTGTGGATCTGGCCCTTAGCTTCTTTATACCTCACTTTGCTTATTTGTAAGTTAGTTATAATCTTATGTTATAGAGGTGAAGTAAGAGTTAATAATAGTAAGGTGCTTTGAGATCAGGAATAAGAATTGCCGTGTAAATGATGATGATGATTATATCTTGGAAGATTTTATTGGTTGACATCCACCATTTTGATCTATTTATGTTTTTCTTTAGACTCACATGGTAGGAAAGGTCCTCAGGGGATTCTTTGTGTAGCTAAGGATATAATTTCAAATGGCTATGGTTGTATTTGGTTTAGTCCCAAATAGATTATTTGTTCTTTCAACATGAGCATTTAGTGTAAGTGGTATTATTAAAATACTTCATGTTTACTGCAGCATTTTAAAATTCCTACCAAGATCAAAGACACATGTTGCTAGGCACTAGAAACATAAATATAGTAAGAGGTCATCAAATTAAAATAAGAAATCTAAAGTGCAGTGTTTATTATGTAAGTTTGTAAGGTATTTTTAAAAGAGTAAAAATGTTAAGTTTGTATTTAAATTTGTAAAGTTTTATGGAATCTCTCAAGTTGAAGGATGGTTTATAATTATTTATTTTATGTTAATTTTGTAACTTTCCATAATTTCTGAAGTGCTTTAAACTGTCTGAAATGTTATATGGCCCTTTTTTAATTTTCTAAAATTAAACAAATCCATTTAACATATTATTGAGTAGAGCGGGGGAGAAATTTTGGTAGAAAGTGCAAACGTGTTTTTGGTAGAAATTTTGGTAGAAAGTGCAAACTTGCGAACAACTGTGCTGTCAGGGGCACGTGTAGACGTGCTCACAGGGTACTAAGCATGAGTTAATGAGCTTTAACATGCACACAGTCACCTTTTACGTGTCCTTAGTATGGTCTAAGTATATTGTGGAACTTCACCTTAACTAGCTGCTCTCTAACTTGGACCATCTCCCCAGCCTCAGCTTCCTTAGTTATTTGTTAGAGATCATCTCTAAAATACACCTTCTGTCACTATGTCTTCCCTCTTAACAGTAACTACAAAAATCAATTAATACCTATGTACAGGGAGGAGGTTACTAAGACAATACTCCGAAATGAGTCTTTAGTGCTTGCTTCCCTATTCCCTCTTTCCTGCAGATCCTTTAGTGTGTCTCTATGAGTAAGGATCTACCAAAAACATAAGATCTAGCATTGCCCATGAGAGCAGGTAATGCCTGCAAAATCCACAAAAAAAAAAAACAAAGGCAACTTACTGAAGATAAAATGCTGGCTCCCCGCTCTGTGGCCTGGCTGTTCCACCTGCTGGGGAGGAAGGGGGGATTGGGGGCTGCCTTCATGAAGGGGAGCCCAAGATGGCTGCTGCCCCAGTCCCTGACTGGTGATTGGCTGACAGGCCTGCCTGTCATGTGACCTTATCCCTCTTCTTCAATAAGGGGTGCTATGATGGACAGCTGTAACAACCAATCAGTGGTGAGGAGCAGGGCCACTGGGGGCATTCCACCTATCAGGCATGGGGTGGGGGGAGCGGTGTGATCAGCCCACAGAAATGCTGGTTGGTCCCGGAATCTCCCTGCAAAATGGGCTGGCCACCTCCTTGAGATGGGTAGATCCCTATCTGTTCAGGACTTTTCACTTTCCTCTCAAACTGGTGAAGTATCAGACTTGCTTCGTTTTTTGTGGGAAGCTTTTCCTCCACATTTTAATACTTAGAGCCCATTTACTTGCACTTTTGGCAGCTGTGCTTCTGCACATAGTAGAGTTCATTGGGTACAAACTGCTGAGGCTGATTTCCTCCTCTTGCATTTGTTTTCATGTCTTTGTGTACTTTTCTTTGTGTACATTTCTTTTCATAGGGACATGGTTGCTGCTTGTGTTCTGAAACAATTGGTTTCTTTCCAAGACTGTCAAGTTTTAGGCATTGATGACCAAGAGGATCATTAGGAGGCATGAATTTTGTGTCCTCTTGTACTGGATACACACCTTTTACTAGATTCAGTTTCCTCCAAGTTGCCAGACCCAATTTGGTGTCACCTCCCTACCACAATGAATGGCAGTCTGTAGTCTAGTTATGTATTAGATACTAGCAGTACCTCTCCCTTTCACTGACATATTTTTTCTTGAAGACTCAGTTATTCTGATGTTTGTTGAACTCATTTTTGGTGTCAGTTTTAATTGTTTATATTCATGCTCTGGTAAAATATTTAACCTGAGATCTAGCGTCCAATTTAAAGAAAACCATTGTTTCTTTCACTTCCACTAGTAAGATCCAGTCCTTCTCATTGGGTTTGCTTGTTCCTACCATATCTGTATAACATTCTTCTGATTTGCTCTCAGCTGTATGCATGTGAGGCTTTTGTATTTGGTATCTGTAGAATCTGCTAAAATGGTTCCTTTTGTTATGGGTAAAACAGATTTTCCAAATGCAGCACAACATTTGTGGCCATGTTATCGTCTATATTTGCTGCAAACCTAGCTGTTCACTCTTTCTCACATAGCAGTCTCCTTACCAATGGAAAATTCTGCCCTGTGAGGTAGCAGGGCAGAATTTTCTGGAAACATTCTTTCATGCCTACTACTTGGGTGACCTCTTTGGGTGCATTCAACTCTGCAGCCTGGACCTTTACAGTTCCTGCAGCCCTTGCACATTTAGGTAGTTTGTCTAGGGGCAAGTATCCCTGCGTGAAGTAGCCTTTCTTGTAATGCATTGTTTGCAATGCCAAAAACAAACCGATCTAATCAGAGATTCTGTCAAATTCCCCAAAGCACAGTTCTTTCTCTGTCATTTTAGTCCAGTAATATACTGATCTATGCTTTCCGCTGTCTCTGCACATAAAAATATGTGTTTTTCAAGGCTTTAATTTTTTTTGGCATTCAGCATTCTTCAAATTTAGACAGTATCACACTCAACTACACATTTTGGCCTTCTGTGAAGTTAAATTTATTATAAACAGCCAGGGTTTTTTCCCCCACAGTATGCAAGACTGAGGATTTGACTTTATCATTTTTTTTCCTTCTGCCCAACATCAAAAGAGTGGGTGGAAATTGCAAAACTTCCATCCTTTTAGGTAGACTAGTGGTAATCTTTGGCCTCACAGGCAAAATAAGAAATGGGCTAGTCCATGGGCTGGATCAGGTCCCATGTCTCAGGATTGTGACCAAACGCTGAAGTAAAGCGTCCACAGCTGAGGAGAGGAGGGTGATCCAGGCTGACCTTGATCCAGGCTGACCTTGACAGGCTCAGGAAATGGGTGGATGAGAACCTGATGTTTAACACCGAAAAATGCAAGGTTCTCCACCATGGGAAGAAAAACCTGCAGCATCCTTATAGGATCGGTGGTGCTACGCTGGCTAGCATTATGGATGAAAGGGACTTGGGGGTTATGGCTGACCACAAGGTGAACATGAGCCTACAATGTGATACTGCTGCTAGTAAAGCAACCAAAATGCTTGTGTCCACAGATGCTTGTCAAGTAAATTCCAGGATGTCATTCTCCCATTGTACTCAGCCTTGGTGATGCCGTAGCTGAAGTACTGCGTCCAGTTTTGGGCTCCATAATTCAAAAAGTATGTGGAGAAGCTTGAGAGGGTACAGAGGAGAGCCACACGCATGATCAGAGGTCAGGAAGCAGACCTTATGAAGAGAGGCTGAGAGCTATGGGACTCTTCAGCCTGGAAAAGCACAGGCTCAGGGGTGATCTGATGGCTACCTATAGATTTATCAGGGGTGCTTACCAGGATCTGGGGGAAAATCTATTCACCAGAGCGCCCCAAGGGATGACAAGGTTGAACGGTCACAAACTCTTCCATGACTGTTTCAGGCTGGACATAAGGAAGAACTTTACCATCTGAGCCCCCAAGGTTTGGAATAGATTGCCGCCAGAGATGGTTCAAGCACCCACTCTGAACAGCTTCAAAAGACATCTGGATGTTTATCTTGCTGGGATCCTATGATCCCTGCTGACTTTCTGCCCCTGGGGCAGGGGACTGGACTCAATGATCTTCCAAGGTCCCTTCCAGTCCTAATATCTGTGAAATCTATGTCACCCAGCACCACCCAGATTGGCCCAACTCAGAGCTGCACCACTGCTTGATGGGCCCCAACTGACCCTGCTTGGCTCTGAACTGCCCCAGACCAGCATCCTTGGCTCTGCACCACCCTGTGGTGCCCCAGTTGGCACTGCATGCTCAGTCCAGCATGCAGGGCTGTGCCCTTCATCTTGTGGGGCTCCCCTAGGTTTACCAAATTTTTGGACCTGTGGGAAGCCTCACAGACTGGCTAACATAGCTCTCCAATCTGGATCTGGTCCATGGCCTGGGGGTTGAGCACCTCTGGTCTAAAAGAACTGTGCAGGAGGATCACTTACAGCAGCCCTTGCCCTTCCACATAGCTGCGTTGCTCTACTTGCTCAAGGTTTCCAACTTCTGTTTATTTGGAACGCAAAGTCTTTAAACTTCTTTCTCATTATCCACTTCTGACACCCTGTACTGATCACTGAGTTCAGTAAACACAGGCATATGTGAATGTGGAGAACTAAACAACAAAATTTTATATTTACCCAAAACCAAGACAACTCTGGAATCTAGACATGGGAAATTTATAAATTTATTATAATTTTCTTCATAAAATCTAAGTTTGGAAAGTCATCTTGAATTCATTCCCCCTCCTCCCCTTTTCAGTAGGGCAAACAGTGGCAGGGGTCAGGTGGTGAGGCATGTGGCAGAGGAGTCAAGTGGCCTGAACCTTAGACTTGAGTATGTGTGGTAATTGTGAAGCAAGAAGGAAACCTCTGCAGATCCTCTGCATCTATCTCACTAACTGACTAACTAGTTGCTCCCTAACTCATGGATCTCCTCCTGATTCCCAGCTTTTTCAGTCTTCTGTTCATCTCTAAATTATAACTTCTATCACTACACTTGGTATTACTGTCATTAAATTCAGTTGTGTAGGAAAAGGCACTGAACTATTTCTGTATAGATATACTATTGCATCCAGAAATAACAAATATAACCATTTAGCATTCAGCATAACTATGTTAATTTAAATGCTAATATTTGGTGGAAATCCAAACCCTGGTTTGGAGTGACAACCTATTGGTCTGTGAAATGAGGTTGCCTTTGGCCCCCAGTATAAGGAAGGAAGGGAAAAAGGAGAGTGGCTTTTTAAGAGCCAGCAACTTGAAGGCTCCTCTGCTTATGCAATATAAGGGGAAGGGCCCAATTAGTAAAGGGTGAAAGTGATACACCAGTGGAGGAGAGCATGGCTTCTGCAGGGGAAAGCTGGACCCAGGAAGCAGACACCATAAATAGACTTGGGAATAGGCTGGACTGGATAAGAACCTGACTAAGATTGAATAGGCTGGAAGAAGACCAACCTTGTGATATCTTATTGGAAAGGCTACAAGAAGGACATAAAGGAAGGGCAATGCTGGAAGAATCGAGGAGAGACTGAGTAAGGGTGATGGACTACAGTGGTTCCTGAGAGAACTGATAGCAAGCCCCATCCTGGAAGAAAGAGGCAGGGCAGCTATTAGGAAGCTACAGGAAGCTGCACAGAATGGGACCCAGAAGAGACTCAGCTCTGAAGAGTGCCAGACTGTGAGCCAGACTGACTGCTCCAGTGACCCATTTACTGAAATAACATCAAGGCACAACAGGTGAGTCAAGAGGGGAAACTTAAATACCCAGTTTGTGTGGGGATGGCACTATGCCCAGAAAGGGGAGGCATTAGGGAGCAGTCACAATCCATAGTACTGCCTTTGTAAATGAGATCATAGTTTTAATAAACTCTTTTTTCCTGTGACAACAACCACTGCCAGTTCACACTTTCAAAATGTACCCCTACTACACACATTGTATTTGGCATACAGTGTGATCCAGACTGAAAGTAAGAAACTTGTCTGTTAACAAAATGTTGTTAGATTCTTATTAGATTGTGATAGATCAGTCTGAAGTCACTGAAACACTATCTCCAATCTGTGAATAGATTACCCGATTCAATTATTTTATCTAACAATGACATTTGTACTGTAAAAGGCAGCACAAAGAAAAAAATCAATGAGTTTTAAAGGATAAGAATCAGTGGTAGATACGGACCACTGAATTGAAGAACATGCTTTAAGAGGCTGGTATTCTTGCTATTAGTGTATTTGCCAAGAAGATTCTATTAACTTTTAGATTAGCTTTCCTCTTTCTGTTAAAATGAAAGAAAAATTTCTAGTGTACTATGTTAAGAGAGAACCCAATTGCCTCCACTTTGAAGGCAAACTTAATGATGGTATTTTAAAATCCCAAATAAAAGGGTACTGCAAAGTTTAATATTGTTTTCGCATAAAAGGTTTAATTTGCAGCTTCCTACATGTAAAAAGAAATACTGAGACTGGAAGAGAAAGAAAGGTTTGTAAGATTTCATATGGATCACATCATCATTTACTCATTTGTTTCAATCTAGAATAGATTAAAAGATCAAGTTGCAGATAGTAAAGATGACAAGCAACCTATATGACAGGGCTATCCAGTTGCTGGCCTGGGGGAGTTAGTGAGGAGTTAGTGTGGTCCCCAGGTTCCCTCCTGGATGCAATTACTCTCATTTGCTGTGACTACTGTGGTCTCTGGTGTAGGCCAGCATGGCAGGAGGCCCACAGACCTCACTGCCAGCTGTTTGCATGCCTGTGGTTAGTCAGAAGTTTCACCTGTGTGGTGGTAGTAGCAGATGTGGGTGGGGGGAGATCACCACATGATGGTGCAAGTGGGGGGGCTTGGGTGGGAGAGCTTGTGGAGTTGGGTGTTGTACCTACAGATATTCAGGTAGGTTAATTGCGTTCAAAATGACTGTCTGATTTAAACTTAGTATGTCATAGTTCCAATCTTACACTTACAGACCTGGCCTCTGTCCCCGGAAATCAATCTAAATCTGTAACTGTACAGATCTCCATCAGCTTATTACCATTGTTCCTCATCACCCCAGGTGGTGCTGGGGAGAAAAGGGCTCTACCTATTTGCTGTTGATCTCCCCTGATGAGTTTGTACACAGCCACCAGGTCCCCCCTCAGCCTCCTTTTGCTGAGGCTGAACAGGTTCAGGTCCCTCAGTCTCTCCTCATAGGGCCTGTCCTGCTGCCCTCTCACCAA
>NW_017728994.1:4439113-4439813 GCF_001723915.1 Gavialis gangeticus | reverse complement strand
ATTGCCCCTCAGCATGATCTCCCCTGCTGGCCCTCCACAGATGTGGTCCTTGATGATTCTTTCCAAGATTTTCCCGAGCACCAAGGTGAGGCTTACAGGCCTATAGTTACCTGGGTCCTCCCTCCTCCCTTTCTTGAAAATTGGGACCACATACCCAGTTTCTAATCCCCTGGCACCTGGCCACATGATCACAAATGCTCAGACAGCTGGGCCAAGGGCTCCGCAATGACCCCTACCAGCTCCCTCAACACCCTTGGGTGGAGGGCATCTGGACCTGCAGATTTAAAAATGTCTAGCCCTTCCAGAAGATCCCTAACTACATCTGTGCTGACTGAAGGCCTGACAGAGCTATCCCCCAAACTGTCCCTACCTCTGGTAGGTGGGATATCCCGGTCCCTGTTTTGGCCAGGAAAGACTGGTGGGGTCAAATAACCCCAGCAAGGTATGTGTCCAGTCTCCTTTTGAACATCTCCAGGGTAGGTGTCTGCATCTCTAGGGAGGGAAACCATGCTAGCCTCTTCTCCATGGCTCAGGAAGAGAACAATCCGGATTCATTCAGTTATTTCATTACAGAAAGCACCAAAAAGGGCCAGAACCCCACTGCTCTTGCCACTGTCCACACATAGCAAAAGAAACATCTGGTCCCCCCAAATTTACAAAGTATGTAGACAAGACCAAGGGTGAAACTGAGGGGAAACTA
>NW_017728994.1:4437674-4438294 GCF_001723915.1 Gavialis gangeticus | reverse complement strand
CTAAGTCTGGGTTCTTACTCGCAATCAGAAGGCACAGTTCCTCCTGCTTACTCCCCTATATACCTGTCTAAAATGTGTGGAACCCAGTTTTAGATGATCCTGGATCAAGGTAGTGTTAAACTTACTTGATTTAGGTCAAACTGGTGCATGAAACTTCTGTACACTTTCCCAGCACAGCCACAGGACTTGGAAAACCCATCCACTGGCCCCAGCCCCAACTCTAGGGCTGTGCTTTTCACCCCTCCCATACCACACTGGGCTATTTTCTGCCCCCCACCCCTCACCAGCCCCCCATCCCACAAGCCATTTTAGGTGCCACCACTGCTGTAGCTGGGCAAGTAAATCCTGCTGCAGGAGCGGAGGAGGGATGTGGGTATAGGTTCACTGGGGTGTGATCAGGGGGGTAAAAATAGGCCCTGGCCCTCCCAAGCCCCACCCCCCAGACCTTATGAGCCCCCTTAACCCACCAGACCCTACTAGACTCCAGCAGCACCCCACAAATCACACCTGCACCTCCATTCCCTGATCACCCCCCTGGTTGCACCTGCCCCCCATCCATGGGTCACACCTGCCCTCCCACCCCTCATAGGTCACTCCTGCCCCCATCCCTCAGCAGACCC
>NW_017728994.1:4429973-4432674 GCF_001723915.1 Gavialis gangeticus | reverse complement strand
CTTATGAGCCCCCTTAACCCACCAGACCCTACTAGACTCCAGCAGCACCCCACAAATCACACCTGCACCTCCATTCCCTGATCACCCCCCTGGTTGCACCTGCCCCCCATCCATGGGTCACACCTGCCCTCCCACCCCTCATAGGTCACTCCTGCCCCCATCCCTCAGCAGACCCCTGACCCCCTAGCCTGCTTGCCCCTGAACCCCCCAGCTAGTCCTCCACTATTCTGACTAACCAGATATCTGGTGGCCATTTTGAACTGTTTTAACTCCCTCCCAAACCCCTGAATGTCTGTACTTAGCTGTGGTGGTGTCAGTAAGGGGCTCATTCAGCAATGGCAGAGTCCTGGGAGCCTATATGACCACTGTGACATGCAGCCTATGCAGTATCTGGTTCTGTGCCCATGACCAATGTGGCAAGTAACTCCTGAGCATTCTGAAGTTGGGCAGCCCTGCTTTATGATAAGAAAATGGTGATCACAGTCTACTTCCTCCTAGGTTAGTGTCTATCCTAAAAACTAGCATTAACGTCACCCAAACCACAATGTGCTGAAGCCTTGTTTTGGATTTGGAAAATGTTAATTTCCATGCTTCATTTAAAATATTACCAATTTAATGTAGATAAGAACAGGATGCCTTTAAGAGCTGTTAGTTTAATTGGGATTTTGGTCCTAAGCTATTAAGTTGTGTTGGCTACTACCTTCCAAATCCTGTTTAGCTCAGAGTGCTATGTTCCTATAGATAAAATTGTTTTCATGCTTAGAATTGTTCATCTAAGGTTTGAGGAACACCTAGAGTGTGGGAGGGTTGGTTAACCTAACATCACCCTGGGTAGGGACAGACATTCATAAAGCAGGGGCCTGAATAGATTCAATATTTGCAGGTAAGTCTAACCTGCCTAGACTGAACCAATTTACAAGTGGATAGACATTTGGGAAATGCAGGCACATGCCTGCAGTGGCTCAGACCAGGAGCTGGTGGCATTAGAACAGTCCTCGGCTGCAGGGAAGCTATGAGGGGGGGTGTGGCCAGCCTGTAGTGAACTGGCCAGAGAGGGGCTTAATTCACACTCCCACCACGGACCAGAGCCAGGGTCTGCTGGTGCACCCCTCTTGCTGTAGCAGCAGTAGGGCCAGGGGGCAGGGAGGGGGGCTATTCCCCCATCTACCCCTGGAAGACTGCAGCCAAGGTCTGCTCTCCCAGGCCACTGCTGATTTGCTCCCTGCATGGGTCGAGTGGGAGGATAAGCTTCTTCCCTGCCGCCTTTGCCAGATGCAGGAGGGAGCGGATAATAATGTTACACAAATTGCCAATTGCTCAAATCATGAGGGAGATCTTATAAGGAGGATAACACAAAGTGCCGCATTTATTGATTAAGTGCTTAATACACACACACAAGCACGCATGCGCACACGCACATGCATGCATGCCACATTCGGACCCCAATTTCTGTTCTGTGCTAGTATATGTTACCAGTCTTATCAACTTAATGACCAGCCAAGTTGATCATGAGTGGAAGCTGGGCTCCTGCCAGTCCATCTTGTCAGATGAACCGATGCTCCAGGATGACATGCAGAACAAGACCCAAAATCTATAGGTCTCGCCTCATCTTTTGTAGCCTTCTCAATTTACCCAGACCTCTGGGCTTTTGCTGTGTTATCACTGTGTTTTTCATGAAGGTTGATTGCCATTGTTCTCCTGTTGTTCTAGGGAGAATGCTTCTTGTTTGGTCTTTTATCTGTCTGCATTCTTCAGCCAGTTGCCAGGTGGTTTTCCTTTTCCACAGACACACTCACCCATTCTGTCACACATACAGCATACAAAGGTTGAGCACTTCTGTCAAGCTAAAGAACAATACAAATTGGAGTTTCTTAAGGCAATGCAAAAGTCAAGAAAATACATAAGATTAAAAACAATAGGCAAATGTCTATTCCCATATTATTTATGTAACATCAAGCTGGTATTTATGCTATTTGCATAACAATAAGCCCCCTCCCTCACCAGTGCATGCAGCTGTGGCCCCAGCTCTGGGTGCTTTCCATCCCCCTGCCCCCCAGGGGCTGCTTATCACACTGGCTGGTGGAGTGGGTGGAAAGCAGTTGGAGCTGGAGCCAGAGCTCCAGGCATTGGGCAGAAGCCACAGGACTGAAGCTCCCCTTGCCCCAAGAACCACTGCATGGTGAGGCAAGAGCCATATCTGGAGATGGACAGAGAACAGCTCTGCTGAACTCAGCCAGCACTGAACTTCCCCTCCCCTCCCCTCCGGCAGCTACTCCCCCTTCCCCTGCTGCTCCTGCCAGGTCACTCTGAGCAGGGAGGAGGGGAGTAGCTTTAGCCTGGCAGCATCTTCTCAGAGCATGGAGCTCTGGCTCCAGCTCCAGCTGCTTTCTGCCTGCTACATCCACCTGGCATGAGTGGGTGGAAAGCAGGTGGCTCACCCTGAGCACAAATCAAGCTATGCCTGTGGCTGTACCAGGCAGATCTGGCTGCGGTGCCTGTGGTGACCTGAGGATAGAGTGGGGAATAACACCTCTCCCTACTCCCCCCCAGGGACCCTGCCCCTACCCCCACCCAGCTGCTGGGGCAGTGAGTGACTGTCCCAGTCATGGTTTCCCCAAGTGTGAGCCCCTTCCCAGTGGAGGGCTGAGCTGTGGGGTAGAGCTGCTGTGGAACACGGTGGGGGTGGGGGTGGGGGTTGGGA
>NW_017728994.1:4410793-4424973 GCF_001723915.1 Gavialis gangeticus | reverse complement strand
CCCACTGCAACTCTGCCTACCCTGCATCAGAGCCCCCTGCTGGGGAAGAGGCTCCATCTCCATGATATTATGACAGGGGTTACTGCCCCATCAAAGCCCCTGCCCCATCCTGCTGCAGCAGTGGGGCAGGGATACAGCCAGACACTAGCCAGCAGTGCCCCTTGGGGGGTGGGGCAAGGATGGGGTTATTCCTCCTCCCTTCAGCATCTGGCAGAGGGGACAGCAGGGGGTTTATTCCCCCACAGGGGAAGTGCGGAGTGGGTAGAGGGGAAACTAACCCTCCTCTCTGGCCTCCTCTGCCTCAGGAGCCATGATGCCCCACTGCTGCTGCAGCAAGTGGGAAGCTCCTGGCAGACTGGGCTTGAGTCCTTGCTGGTGGGACAGAGAGGGGGGCTGGCCCTCTCTGGCCAGACCTCCACCCCTGCCTGTCCCTGCTTTGGCTGGGGAGCAGAGGGGCAGGGCCAGCCCTGCTGGGCTGGAACAGAGCGCCCAGCCCAGGGAGCATGCTGGGATTCTGGGGTAGTCTGGTTTATCTTAAGCTAGCAGTGGGTCAGATGATGCATAAACTGGTTTGAGGCAAATCAGTTAAGTCTGATACTACATTCAACCAGGTTTATCTTAAACCAGTTTCAGCCATTTTTGAAACTGGTTTATGTGCACTGAATGTCTGTTCTGTTACAGATTTAAACCAGTGTTTGATCACTTAAACCAGTTCATATGTAGTATCTGTCCCTAGCCCCTGATATTAGCCATTTTAGACAGAAAACATATTTTTTGTTGCAGTTACTTGTGCACCTTTTACCTGCACAAAATTGACTTAAAATTCATTATAGCTGGCAGCTTCTGCCTAAATTAGCCGAAGCACTAGAATTGCTATGACTTTTCAAGTCAGAACTGTGCCTAGTTCACATTGGCACAACAGGCTAGGGGAGCTCTTTCTATGTAATTTATGGCTTTAGGCAATGTTGCTGTTTTACACTGGGGCAATTGTAATAGTTAAACCAGCAGCAGTTCCTTTAACTTATTATAGATGCTTCTTTAAAACTTATACAGGACAATTTTTTTTGCATAAGTAGAAACACAGGGGGTGCATCTACATGTGCTATTAGCAGGGAGCAATAAACTTCAGTGCATATCATGCTGGAGTTTATTGCACCTGGGTGCCAGATTTATACATGTTCCTGGCACCATAGCACACCAAGCTGGGTTGGAAGAGCCCTTGCTGGCAGGAGGCCCTGGGGGTCAGCCTGCCTGCCCAGGGCAGCTCTGACTTGGTTCAATGTGCTGCTGTTAAATCAAAAGATGTTTAAAACTTGGAAGACTACTGCATTTTTGTCTACTTATAATCTCTCTGCTCTTTGGTCAGCAGGAATAAATAGAGAGACAGCCTTAGAAAGCTATTACGATGATGATGATGTCTCCTTACTGCTGTAAGTGTGTCATGTTTCTCCATAGATAAAAGTCAAGTAATTTTCTGACATGAATGGGTCCTGCTGAGGCACCAGAAGAGAAGCAAACAAAATGAAGTTATAGATTTTAAGCCAATGTTAACCATAGGGGGAAAATGCCAAATTACACAAAAGAGTAATAACTAAAATAGGGATAGAAATTTATTTTCAAGCTTTTAGAAGGACATTTCCAGGAGAAGAGAATTAAAAAAAAAATTATAATAGATGAACAAAGGAAGGAAAAAAGCCAAACAAACCTGAAAACCAAGTGGTTAGCAAATAACTTAAACCTCTGGCAGTTCAGATATTTGTTTAGAACATGCGCAAAATCAAGAAGTTGGCATTCTCTCTCTTTCTCTTTTAGTATCATCCATTCTTTTCTTTACTATCCAGCATATAAAACACTCTCCTTTAATACTTCATCTTTTTATGCATCATGACAGTGCAGAGACAGAAGGAATTTACAGAGCTGGGAGGCGTAGCAAGGTTACTGTGCCTGGGGCATAGCCCTGGCTGCTGCTATGCCAACTGTGGCAACTCAGTCAGCTGTTCCCCCATAAAAATGGCTGCTGCTGCTCTAGTTGCCTCCACCCTGTTAAGATATTGCAGTAAATTTGGGGAGGGAAGGAGAGGACTGGGTTATGTGGATGAGGGCTGTATCCACCCTTAGTATGGATATGGCTTTTTCTCTGTTTAATTTATAGCTCCTCTTATCTTTGTCCTTCCAATATTCTTTCCCTTTAAGAGAGGGATGTCTCAAGATCAGCATTCTATTTGCGGAGCTTCAACAACTCTCCTGGACTTCCTATGTCATTGGTAAAATACCTCACCTCTCCAGCTCAACAGAAACCCTAGCATTTGAGAAACACGTTTTCTTTTAGTGGTAAAATCTTCATAGTTTTAAAAATCTTATGTATGATAAGTTTATTTTGAGACCTGAACTAAAATTCTGTATGGTTCTTATTTTCTCTGAACTTATTCTTCCAATATATTTGTAAAAATTGAATTACTCTCCAAACTGTCAGAAGAATAAAATACATTCCAAAGCAAACGGTACTTGATGACGCTTACTTTCTGTCTTCATCATCCATTTCACTACTAATTTCTATGTAGCTTTGAATCATTGTAATTCTTCATATTATTTACATCAGTTTAATTTACTCTTGATAGTATTGATACTGTTATTTAGTCAAGTTCTGAACCATAAAGGGGAGGTTTGCTACTTATGGCACTGAACAAAGCTACAGCAAAACTCAGAATTTTTAATATATTAAAAATTTTGGCATAAATGCTAGGGGTGTGCAAAGTGGGCCCTATTTGATTGGGATTCGGATTCTGCCCAAATCGGGAACAGTGATTTGATTCGTTGATTTGGATCCCTGTCCCTGATTTGATTCCACCAAATCTGAATCTGAAGATTCGAGGCTGATTTGGAGAATCAGCGACTTGGTTAGAGACACAGCTTTAAATGCTTTTTCCACATACTTTGAGGTATCAGTGCTGCTTGTGAACACTGGAGCATCTCACAGGAGTGCAGGTGGACTCTCTATGTGCTTGGTAGTGAACCTGAAAGTGGATCACAAGTACTTTCCATCCAGTTCTGGGTCCATTGGGGAGCACGCTGGGCCTCCTCCCCTTGCCCTCTCGGCTCGGTGATTGGCTATGGGGGGACCCTGGATGACCCCCCCAGACCCAGGAGGCACCAGTCACCAAGTCGGGGGGGGGGGGGGGGTGGAGTTCCCAGTGGAGCCAGAAGTGGAACAGAAGTGCTTCTAGTCCACTTCCAGTTCTGCTACTGAGTGTGCTGGGGATCCCCCTGCACACTCTATGTGCCCCAGCATCACAGCATTCACGAGCCACCTGCTACCTAGAGGTATGTAGAAAAAACATTTAAAGCTGTGTCTATGTCCAAATCATTGAATCTTTCCAAATCTCTTCAGATCGATTCAGAGGCTTCTGATTCGATTCACAGAGATTACAGGGTCCTCTGATTCCATTTGGATTTGGAGATTTGGCCACTGAATTGGGTTGAATTGCCATCAAATCAAATCAGTTTCACACAGCCCGGATAAATGCATGTCTAAAACTTCAGATATGATTTAATGGGTGCATCTACACCTGCTATTAGTGTGCCTGAATAAACTCTAGTGCAGTTCGCACTGGAGTCATCTGCTTTCTGGGCACAGTGTCTTCACATGTGCCCAGGACAATGGCAGTTTGAGACCGGGGCTGGTGGAGAGCCTGGGGGTCTTCCCTGGGCTCTGGGTGGTGGCATTGGGTGCTGGAGGAGCTGGGGGGCATGCGGGTGCCACAGTGCAGGGCTAGGTGACAGGCAGCCACCGCACTGTAGCACCCTCATGCCCCAGCCAGCCCCAGTCACGGTCTACATGTACCTTTGAGTGCACATAATTAATTTGCTGTAAGGTGGTACTTGTCCTGGACAGTACTACCCTACAGCGGAGTTAATTAGTTTACTGTGCCCTAATACAGGCGCATGTGTAGACTATGACATCTTACTGTGGAGCTAATTAGTCAACTCCACAAAAAAGTGCATATGTAGATGCACCCATAAGGTGGTAATTTATATATGGTTTAATCTCAGTATACATTTGTGGAGATTCAGGTATTAAAGGGCCAATCCATTAAGTCAATGGGAACCATTTCTACTGAGGCAGTAGGGGTTGGATCGGATGCCTAAAAAGAGTAGCTTTGGCACTAGGGCATATTTAAGAGTTTTTCTAACATGAAGAGAAAGTGAAGCAAGTACATACACCTATCATGCCAGAAATTTTCTTTTTTACATTTGTCAGGAAGAAGTTAATATTTGAATAAAAATGTTTGTTTTCTCTCACACCCAGAAAGGCATTTGAACAATATCCTCAATTCAAACATCAAGAAGCTTCAGCTCCACAGAGGACTATCATGTCTCTTTGAGTTAAAGCTGAAGAAGTTCAGATCAGGAACTGCACTCTATGGATGCCTGTACATGAGTGTGGGGGCTGGCCCAACGCTCTGTAATTACCATGCTCAGTTAATTGAGTCTGCTGGACTGTAGTAATTACTGTGCTCCAACAGCCTGCCACATCTCATGTATTATCATCCCTGCTCTTAGAAATGGTGGCAGAGGTGCTTGAACTAAAGCTCATCAAACGAGCTTTAGTTCAAGTGCCTCCATTGCCATTTTAAAGCATGGGGATGCCAATACATGAGACACTGCCAACACTTTAATTACAGTGGCTCTCAGAGCTGCCCGAATTAAAGCATCGCTTCCACCTCCCCAGCCACTCCTGGAGCATGAATAAAAGTGTCCTATGGCTTGATATCCTCTCTGCTCTCAAAAGGAGTGGAGTGAATAATTCATATCCAATAATTTGATTAAAATCTTATTTTCTTTCCTAGGTGCAGAATTGTAAAATGGTTTAAAAATATTCATTCAAAATGATTTGCTAGTTTCTTGGGTGATTTTATTCTTGGCATGTAAACAGTTCACAATTTGTAAACATTGACAATCCATGTATTGTGCAGTTACTTAGGCTAACATGGTGTTTTCTTTTGACCTGTGATTGGGATGACTATATAGTTAACCTACATTTTTGAATCAGCAAAATTTCCAGTTGCTTTCTAGGGATGTTTGAGAGTTCAAGATTTAAATTGGTTTAATCTAAGTGTTTTAAGGTATTAAAGCTTGAGTGCTAATTTGTGCATGGAAAGTATATGTAAAAAGAAAAGAAAACAAAAAAACCATGAAAATGTAGCAACGTTCCCTTTTAAATTTCAGTGAACAGTCATGGATTTCTCTTCCTCAGTCTTCTTTCAGCATTGCTGAAAACCCAAATGCTGCTGTATCTTACACTTAAAAAGTAATTACTTATTGATAACATATTGTTGTATGTTGGGGCATTGGAATGACTTTTAGTGAATATTTTTTCTGTATTTTTATGACGTAGGGAGCTTTATAAGTGATTGATACACATGTTGTTCTTCTTATTATTTATTGCCATGAACTTCAACAGAATAGGTTCTATTCTGTAACTGCAAATGCAAAACCCCCACTTACCATCATGAAGTAATGTACATCCTATGGTAGTAAGGAATAAGAATAATAGGTCTCCACTGACAGCAGACTTGCTGCATAAAAACACAATGTCTTTCTCAAGCAAAAATATCTAATAAAATATAGTAGGAAAGGTGAAAGATAAATTGATTTTATTTTTAGTATAAATGTATTTGATTATTGTGAAAGTTTCTCTTTAAGACAATGGAAACATTGAAATGGATAGTAGGGGATGGTGGGCTGGTAAGTGTGACAGATATAGTGCTATCACTTACATATATGTAATTTTTTAATTCAGTTGAATGTTCCAGATTTTACCATTGAATATCATTCCAAGGTACTCTTTAATTAATTATAGCAGTATAAGTTTACTTGGACTAGGAATACAGTCCTTAAAATTCAAGTTCAAGGAAATGCTGGATTCTTACTAAGGAAATAATGCTTCAGTGTTTGAATAGACTGAATATGAAAATGAACAACCTTGTTCCACAGAAGAGCTGCTCTATACACTCAAAAAATTCCAAATATGCAAGAATATTTCTATTTAAAATTCACTTTTATCTAGTGAACTTTGGTAGAATTATTTTGACATTTGTTCCTACTCTTCAGAAACTTTGCTTTCTTCGCACTTCTCTGAAGTAATCTGTTTTATGTTGAAAACATAAAGCCTGAGGAACTATGAATTTCCTTACATTTTCAAGATGAAACTCTTTTCTGCTGAAAACTGAATCAATTTTAACTAGAAGATCAGATCACAATTAGAAAATATACAATAGATGAATTTTATTAGAAACATGTTGAATATGTAGGAAAAGGTTGTAATTTTTTTTTTTGGCCAACACATTTAAAGAAAATGGAATTGCAGCCAGTGTCCTGGCATTGATTCTTGGCTTCTGTTGAATACTGTAGTACTGTAACTGGTTTTTTAAAAGCAACATGCTATGAATGCTCAGTGCACAATTTACACCTGCTTTAAGGCTACCTTGTCTTACACAGTGTGTTATCCTCTCTAGGGCACTTTTTGAATGTCCAAATGTCTTTAGAACATTGTTTGAATGTTATGCTTTGAGTTATTCCAGCTGCTTTGGCATTGTTCCTAAGAGAAAAACTGGAAATGTTATACTTTAGAAGAGATTATAAACTGTAGTTCATCTTTGCCTTTTCTGGTGACTTCTGCTCAAGTGGTACTTAAATATCCTGTGGCACTGTTAAAAAAGATAGATAATACCTGTGTCCTGGTCACTATTGTCCCACATTGAATCAAGTTCTAATAGCCAAAGTTGTATACAAGTTATTGTAGCTGCACTGCGTAGCTATTGATACATTTACTTTTACTCCTAGCCATTAACTGATAGCGTTTATCACTTTCCAATTAAAAGAACTTTAAATAAGCTTAGATATAAAAGGTATAAAATAAAATATAAATCTGAATTTAACACACTGTACTTGGGAATAGGGTTCAAAATCCAGTTTAAACACAAAAGGCCACAATCTACTGTCAGTTACACAGAGTGACACCCTTTAATATATACACCCTTATAACCAAGTGTTTCTAATATAATTGACAATAGATATAGAAATTTTTAAAAAGTAATATTTGCTGCTCTTGAAGTACTGTTCTTTCTTAACTCATAACAAGAAGCTATGACCATATAGGGAATTGAGACAACACCCTTTTTTAAAAACTACAAGACCTTCCTGTTTAGGCAGGAGTTTAGTAAATAAAGCTAGGCTGAGATATTGTTTAGGGGATCTTGGTTTTATTATTATATTCTGGTTCCATTATAAGTTGTTTTTTTCTCTGGTTATTTTCTTGTATTTGTAAGCTGACTGTAACCTACCCTGAGCCTCTGTTGGGAAGACTCAAAATATCATATACATACATGCATACATTGATTCATACATAGATACATATTTATATTTGTAGAACCGGATGCTCCAATTTCCAAAATAGCAGAATTATAAATTAGAATATTTCAGAATATACAATTTTTAAAGTTTCATCTATAAGACTTTTATGAAGATGTATGTAACTATAATGAATATGTTTCATCTAATCTTAAATGAGAAATGCATAGAAGCATTCTTATCAAAATGCTACTGTATCCATGTGTTTATGTGATCCATGTATATTCACAGGGAAACATGTCTTTCGCTTCTGGAGAACTAGAACATAATTTGATCTAATAGGTAATTAACTTGTGAGTAATTCTGCAATTACTTGTGAGTAATTCTATAAAATTGCATTACTGTAATACTGATACAAGTAAAATCAGAATTGTCAGATTATTTTCAGAATGGGTAAATCAAAGAAGGTAGTTTGGTTCATCTGCCAATTTGGGCCCATTACAAAACCATCACTAGTTGTGACATGTTGTGGCAGTAAGAGTGACAAAATATATTATGTATTTAAAATTGTGCCTTTCTTGATGCTATCCCTACTTTCATCTTAAACTATAACATTTTGGGAGCTTGTCACTATGTGTGGCCAGCTTCTCCCACATTTGGGGCATTACTAGAAATAACAGTAAGTGAAATGTCCTGACAACTGAAATGTGGTCCCCTTTCTAATACAAGAGTGCTCACTGGAACAAGATGTGAAAAATACTAATTACAGTTAGCTACAGAGTGGAATTAAATAGCCACGATGTATTTTAGATGTTTGAATTAGTAAATGACAAGGACATTGGGGTTACTGTTTCAGCACTTGAAAAAAAATCCCATAATCCTGATAATCTATACTGATCCCTTTGGTATTCAAAATCTGTAGTGCAGATGGCTCTTTGTTTTATTGACTACACAGGTTAGACTGCAGGAAAGAAAGAAGTGATTCCCCAAGCACCTACCAAGTACGATTCCAGTACAAGGAAAAAGGGGGAAAGGAGCTAAAAAACTTCCTTGGCTAAACAGGGAAATCCAGGGGAACCAAGGGGCAAAAAAGAAGGCATATAGGCAGTGGAAGCAGGGGGAAGCTTTTACGTAGGAGTATACCTACTTGGCCTGCACTTGCAGGGAGGCAATTAGAAAGGCCAAAGCAACTACAGAGTTGAGGCTGGCAACACAAATTAAAGACAACAAAAAGTCTTCTTTTAGGTATGTAGGGAGTAAAAGGAGGGTGCAGGGCAGCATAGAACCCCTACTGAACAAGAAGAAGCAATTAGTGATAGATGGGGGGACAAGGCTGAGCTATTCAATGTTTTTTACCTCAGTGTTCTTGAACAGGGGTCAATGTAAGTCTCCTAATGGGTTCTTAGATGGGCACCAGGGGGACACCGGCCCACCAACTGTCAACACTGACTTGGTGCAGAGTCACTTGGATGGACTGGATGTATTTAAGTCAGCAGGCATGGATGAGTTGCATCCGAGAGTACTGAAGGAATTGGCCAGTGTCATAGCAGAATCACTGGCATGGTTGTTTGAGCACTCGTGGTGCTTGGGTCAGGTCCCAGAGGACTGGAAAAGGGCCAGTGTGGTCCCTACTTTCAAGAAGGGGAGGAAGGAGGATCTGAGTAATTACAGGCTGGTCAGTCTCAGCTCCATCCTTGGATAGGTCTTTGAAATGATTATGAAGGATCATATGTATGGGAGTCCAGCAGGAAAAATAATACATCAGGGCAATCAGTGTGGATTCATAGCAGGTAGATCATACCTGACCAATCTGGTTTCATTTTATGACAGGGTCACAAAACACTTAGACACACGAGTAGAGGTGGATATCGTTTTCTTGGATTTTAGCAAGGTCACTAATACAGTATTTCATCCCATGCTCATACATAAATTAAGAGGGTGTGACATAGATGTTTACACAGTCTGGTGGGTGGCAAATTGCAATAGCGGTCACACCCTGAGACTGGTAGTAGATGGGTTGGTATTGAACTGGAAGGATGTAGGTGGTGGGGTCCCACAGGGTTTGGTCCTTGGACCTGTACTGTTCAATATCTTCATCAGTGACTTGGAAGTGGGTGTGAAGTGTACTCTGTCCAAGTTTGTGGATGATACTGAATTGTGCAGTGAAGTGCACACTCTGGAGGGTAGGGAACAATTGCAGGTGGACCTGGACAAGTTGGAAAAGTGGGCAGAATACAATAGGATGCAGTACAACAAGAACAAGTACAGAGTGCTGCACCTGCGGAGCAAAAATATTCCTACATCTACTGGCTGGGAAATGACCCTCTCAGCAGCACAGAAGTGGAAAGGGATCTCGGAGTCATAGTGGACTCCAAGATGAATATGAGTCATTAGTGTGACGAAATCATCAGCAAAGCTAACCACACTATCTCATACATCAGCAGATGCATGACAAATAGAACCAAGGAGGGGATACTTTCCCTCTATGCAGCATTGGGCACACTGCAGCTGGAGTACTGCATCCAGTTTTGGGTGCCGTACTTCAAGAAGGATGTTGATAGACTTGAGAGGGTCCAGAGGAGGGCCACTCATATGGTTAGGGGCTTACAGGACAAGCCCTATGAGAAGAGACTGAGGGACCTACACCTCTTCAGTCTCTGCAAGGGAAGGCTGAAAGGTGATCTTATGGCCACCTACAGATTCGTTAGGGGGGCGCAGCAAGGGATTGGAGATGCTCTGTTTACCAGGGCACCTCTTGGGGTAACAAAGAACAAAGGTCACAAACTGACAGAGAGCAGATTTAGGCTCTGGAAAAACTTCTTCACAGTAAGGGTGGCCAAAATTTGGAATGGTCTTCCAAGGGAGGTGGTGCTCTCCCCTACCTTGGGGGTCTGTAAGAGAAGGCTGGATAGGTATCTGGCTGGGGTCACCTGACCCCACCACTCTTTCCTGCCTAGGCAGGGGGTCAGACTCAATGATCTGTTGAGGTCCTTTCCAACCCTAGCATCTATGAATCTACCTGCTCATGATGCCAAATGAACTGTGAGAAATGTTTGGAGATGATAAACAGGCACAGATAGTGCATATCTAGGTATCTATCTAATATAAAAGTAGCTTTCTAATGCTACTGTTTCCCCCAGGAGCTATCTTTCTCCCTCTTTCCCCCAACTGCTATCAAAACTAGTCATTTTATGAACTTATTCACCATAACTTTTTAACTAAAAATCAAACCCAACTGCATGATGGGGGAGAAACGTTTACCTTTTACTATTAACCCTCTGCATATTCAAAACTAGCAGAACTTTTTTCCTAGATAATGTGGAAAAAAGCAAGTAAAGTATATATTCCCAGGCAAGGCGAGGTTATTCTAATTTTTAAAACCTAGTACAATACCTAGCACAGTTTATTTATTTATTTTCTCATTTTAAAAGCCTAATGAGACCATTGTTTATAGAACAGAATATGTTGTCTGTATGAGGCACAAAGGAAAAGGAGGTGTAGAATGTAAAAAAATGCTAATATTTAAATTATAGCTCCTTTAAAAATTTGTTCTTAATGGGGTTGGTTAGCTAGAGCAGCTCTTATCAGTCATCTTATAAAAGCGAGAGTCAGATGCATATTAGGTGTATTAAGAAATGCACCAGGGGCTGTCATGATTTGATTTATTATTTGGTGCCTGGTCCAAAACCCTGTTAAATCAAAGAGAGTGTATCAGCCCTTCAGTTGCACCCTAATTGTTGTATTAACGTGTCTAAAATGATCAACAATAGTACTACAAATATGTTTGTTGACAAAGGATTATTTTTCTTTGCAACATTTTATATGGGTCAGACCATATCTTATGAATGGGGTTACAAGTGCTGGAGTTTTGGGGAAGAATGTTTCTTCCTTTTGTTTCGTTTGTATAAAAGGAAACTTAGTGCTGCGCCAGCTGTAAGGTGTGGATAGACAAATCGTCTAAGTGCTTTAAAGTTAGTGCTTTATGGTTGATTTTGTTGCAGTTGTTTTGTTGGTCATCTCTACTCTGCTCTAACTGGAAGCTGAATTGTGGTAAATTTAAACCTGTTTCATTCAGGTTTAATGTTGCAGCAGTTTAGCTTAACTACAATTGGTGGAGAAGACAGAAGAGATGGGTACTGCACTAAGTCGTCTCTACCTTTTTAAAGATGTTTGTTACATCTGTTCCCAGATCCTTGAATGCATTTTCTTTATAGTTGTACAACTACAGATCAGTCTTTAATTGCGATCCCTTTCCCACAGTATTCCATTTGGGACTTATCTGAGTAGATACTGTAGACACTCTCACCCTGCCTCTCTATTCCCCATACCATCTGGCTTCAGCATGAAGCAGCAAGTAGGAGCAGCAGTAAGCAGCAGAAGTGGGCAGTGTGTCAAGTGTAAGAGGTTGTGGGATTTATAGCTCTCCAGACCAAACAGCAGAGTCTGCTGCTTCTGGTGTGGGGGAAACTTTTATTCCTTTTTTCTTTTCTTTTTTTTTCTTTTTTTTGCTGATAAAGCTCATGTTGAGAGTGTAAAAGAATAACACACTGATTTCAGAGGCAAAAAGTGGGATCAATTCTACCCTTGGCAATAGTGAACTCCATTGCTGCTCTACAAAATTCTGATTCCCAGCATCATTCCCTTGCATTCTATAACCCACACTGCCTGCAACAGCTGCTTCCTGGGGGAGGGGAGGGCATCCCCTCCTTGTCCACCACCCTTATGCTTCAGTGGTGCCTGGGGCATGTGTGTTGTTCACCCGCTCCACATTACACTACTGGTGATTTTCTAAATTCTGCCGATAAGCCAAATTCCCCTTATATGATTGCCAAAATGAGATACTAGTTAGCACAGTGATTTTGTGTATATGTTTTCAAAATCTAGTTAGAGATATTGTGGCAGGCTTCTGGATCTTAGTGTTCCTTCACTGACTTTCAAATGATCTTATATGTCTTGAACTTCTTCACAATAAGGATTATATGACTCAGAAGGTTCTCCAGTTGACTCCTTTGGATACCTACTGAGATCTGTGACACTTTGAATGATTTTTTGCACAGGTCAGATGGGGAAAGTGTAGGTGACAGTACTCTTCCACATGCAACCTACTGATGGATGAAAAAATATGTCATCTTGCTGACATACCTACAAGTAAGTTGGCAGCAAGAAGAAGATGAGTGAAAGTGTGGGTCCCTAGTGTCAGATGATGCAGAAAAAGCTGAAGTACTCAATATCTTTTTGTACCTCTGTCTTCTCAGACAAGGTCAGCTTCAAGACTACTGCACCTGAAAACACAATTTGGGGAGAAGGTAAACAGCTGACATTGGCAAAAGAACAGGGTAGGGACTGTTTAGAAAAGCTGGATGTGTACAAGTCCATGGGTCCAGGTGCACTGCACCTGAAGGTGTTGAGGGAGTTGACCAATGTGATTGCAGAGCCTCAGGCTGTTACCTTTGAAAATTTATGGTGCCTGGGAGAGGTCCCATACCATTAGAAAAGGGTAGATAATAGTGACCATGTTTAAGACAGGGAAGTTGGAGGATCTGAGGAACTATAGATTGATCAGCCTCACCTCAGTCCCTGGAAAAATCATGGAGCAAACCCCTGAGGAATCCATTTCTAAGCACTTGGAGGAAAAGGAAGTGATAAGGAACTGTCAGCATGGATTCACCAAGAGCAAGTCATGCCTGACCAACCTGCCTTCTAGATGACTGGCTCTGTGGATGTGGGGAGAGTAGTGGATGTGCTATACCTTATCTTTTACAAGACTTTTGGTATGGTCTCCCACAATATTCTTGCAAGCAATCTAAGGAAGTATGGGTTGGATGAATAGACTGTACGACAGATAGAAAACTGGCTGGATCATCAGGCTGAAAGGGTAGTAATCAATGGCTCAAAGTCTAGTTGGCAGCCGGTATCAAGTAGATTACCCCAGGGTTTGGTCCAGAGACTGATTTTGTTCAATATCTTCATCAGTGGTCTAGAAGATGGGGTGGAGTGCACTATCAAAGAAGGTAGTTTGGCTCATCTGCCAATTCGGGCCCATTACAAAACCATCATTAGTTGTGACATGTTTTGGCAGTAAAAGTGACAAAATATATTGCATATTTAAAAATTCTGCCTACTCTCATCTTAAACTGTAACATTTGGTCAGGCATGACACTAAACTAGATTGAGTAGTAGATATGATGGAGGATAGGGATAAAATTCAGAGATATTACACATACTGGAGGACTAAAGAAATCCCATGAGGTTCAATGAGAGAAGTATGAAGTCCTGAACTTATGACAGAACAATCTCATATACCAGTACAGCCTGGGGACTGACTGGCTAAACAGCAGTTCTGCAGAAAAGGACCTGGCAGTTACATTAGACAAGAAGCTGAATATAAGCCAACAGTGTGCCCTTGTTGCACAGAAGGCTAATGGCATATTGGGCTGCACTAGTAGGAGTTGCCAGCAGATTGAGGGAAGTCATTATTCCTCTCTATTTGGCACTCATGTGGTCACATCCGGTGTTCTGTGTCCAGTTTTGGGTCCCCCACTACAGAAAGGTTGTGGATAAATTGGAAAGAGTCCAGTGGAGGTCAATTAAAATGGTTAAGGTGGCTGGGGCACATGACTTCTGAGGAGAGGCTGAGGGAACTGGTCTTATTTAGTTTGGAAAAGAGAAGGTGGGGCGGGGAGAGAGAGGATTTGATAGCAGCCTTCAACTATGGGGAGGGTTGTTCCAAAGAGGATGGAGCTAGACTGTTCTCAGTGGTAGCAGAAGAGCAATGGTCTCAAGTTGCAGCAGGTGATTTTAGGTTAGGTATTAGGAAAAACTCTCACAAG
>NW_017728994.1:4394548-4408103 GCF_001723915.1 Gavialis gangeticus | reverse complement strand
GAGCAGGAGGACGAGCTCCTCCTGCTTGTTCCCCAAGCTCTGTTTTGGCTTTGTTGAGGATGGTCCTACTCTGAGCAGGGGGTTAGACTAGTTGGCCCCCTGAGGTACATTTCAACCCTTATTTTCTATGATTCTGTGTCACACGGTTAGATTTGATGGGTAGGTATTTGCAGATTTTACTTAATACATTTTATTTGCTTCCCACATTTTGGAGGTTTTCATTACAACTAAGTAAAAGCTGAGATTCTCAAGCATAAAATGAGAGCCTTACATGAAAAAATACTGCCTCAGTAAAACCCACCAAGCTGGTACATTTTAAAACCTATTTAAGACTTGCAGTCATATCTACTTACAAAATATAAAGGAGTGGGAAGACGATGTCAAATTAATGTAATTTATTTTGATTTACATGTATATGTATGTGATCTCTGTTTTAATTTTCACACTCCAAACCTATCTCCTGTTTCATTGTTTGTTGTTCCCTCAACTGCACAAAGTCTCATTAGGCAGCTACTTAGGCCTGACATCTGTCTTACTTTTTCATAAATCATTGTTCACACCTGGAAACTGTAGAAGTAGTAGTAGTAATAATAGAGATTAGAAATCTTAGAGTCAGAGAACCATTTATATAGAAACCATTTCTGTTTCAGCAAACATTTGTATACAGGTATAAATCTAAATTTATCCATACTGTATGGGATAGGAAGAGAACATTCATTTGAAAACGAGAAAAAAAAAACCTCCCCATAATTTGTGAACATGAAATGTTTTTTGTGAGCTCCTTAAAAATGTAGGAATTTCACAACATGCAACTTCTACAACAATTATGAAAAGTTCATACAACCTAAATGTTTATCTCTGGCTTTCCTAACTGTTAAAATGGGGAAACACATTCTTAATATGTAATACAAGAGCATAAGTAGTTCTAATCTAAGTGAGCTATACATTATTTATGTGGCACATAGATTTCTATAATGCAAAATATTAATTTATATTGTATCCTTCAGTGGTCATGGTGATAGTCCAACATAAATAATTTAGCTTTTAAAAGGATTCTGAGGGAGATGCACATCTCATCAAATTGGCATAATTCCATTGCCTCCAGAGAACTGAACTGACTTACAGTGCACAATATAGTGCCAATTCTTTCTTACATATGGCAAAATAATACTGACCTAGCAAAATTGTTTCATGCTATGCTACTGAGGCTAGTGATTTATAATGATACCATAAATGTATTTGTGTGTTCACAATGGTTGATTCTCACTTTCCTAGCAGTTAATGGAAGAATAGGTCTCCATAAATTTGATATAAAATGGGAGTGTTAACACTTTATTTTTTATATCCTTTTTATATTTAAGATAATTTTTCTGAAACAGACGTACAATGGTGTATTTAGATCCGAGAAATTAAGGTACTTTTTTACTTTATTTTCTGCATTGATTTGATTTCAGTGTTGAAAATCCTTAGAGTGCATCTATTGGTATATTTGATTTTTTTCCTGGTAATTTAGTAGTAGATCTTCCCTTTTTTCTTACCTTTATTGTTTACTTTTTTTCCTCTACATTCTGCTTTGTCAGAGATACTGTGTTTTGGTAACTAATGAAATCCTTGTATTTGTATTAAGCATCTACTTGGTCTTGACTTTACATATAGAGGATGTGGACATCTTTAGATAATTTCTAGTTATGTTTATAAACAGAAAACATGAAATGGTTTAGTGACATGTGTGAATGTCTTAATTATTTCTGAATAGACAAATTTCTATGTGCCTATTTTTTAATAGTGCCTAACTGCCTTTGAAGCCTAAATCACATTTTTAAAGGGAATTTAAAGTAAATATTTAATGGTATTTAGGGTTGGATTTTAGAAGAAGATTATGTATGTAAAGATACAGATAGCTGTGTAAGAGGTTTTTCAGAAGTATGAAGATATCCAAATCCTATTGAACTCAATAGGACTTAACCTACTTAGGTGCTTCTTGGACTTATGCAGTGTTAAAATACTTTGTAGCAAGGTTCCCTCTAAGGTGCACGCTTGCATGGCCACACACAAGTAAAAGTCTTGCCACTTTCAAACTTTTTAAGGCCATAGACCTACTGGGAGAGGAGCTGGGCTGAGCCGTGGGGCACTTACTGAAGGTAAACTCCTCCCCGAGGCAGAGATGGGGATGGGGGCAGGGATTGGGACAGGGGCTGGGGCTGGGCCTGGGGCCAGGTGCAGGCTCTGCTGGCTCTGAGGAACTGCTCTGCTCCCCCACATTGCCTCGGGGAGCGAGGAGGCATATGGCATCAGGGCTGGGGAGTGGAGCACTTCCCCAGAGCTGGCAGAGCCCATGGAGCAGTTCCCTGGAGCCGGTGGATCCCGCGCCAGCCCCAGCCTCCGTCCCTGCCTTGACTCACCTCAGGGAGGAGCCACTGCCTGCCCTGAGCGAGGCTTTGCCGGGTCCAGGGAACTGCTCTGCTCCCCAGCCCTGATGCCACATGCTTCTTTGTTCCCTGAGGCAATGTGGGGGAGCACAGCAGTTCCACAGAGCCATGGAGCCCGCCCCAGGCCCCAGCCCCCGCTGCCTGACCCAGGTGAGGAGTGATGAGCTTACCTTCAGTAAGTGTCCCACGCTGCACCGACAGGGGGACGTGGGACCAAAGCAGTGCACTCACGGACTGAAGTGGAACGCTCACAGACTGCTACTCCTTAGAGGGAACATTGCTTTGTAGGTCTGACATTAAGTGCCTAAGTCACTTTTGCAATGGAATTTAGACTCCTAGGTTAACGGGGTCCTATTGAAGATCTGACTGTATATTACTTAAATTAAAATTATGGTAAGATTGACAGCTTTGTGGGTAATTTTAACTGAGAAGAATTTAGACATAAGCTTTATTTAGCAAATGAGAATAGTCTGTTTGCTATTTTCAATATGATTGCTCACATGCATAAAGTTAAACCTAGGACTAATAGTGTGCATCATAAAAGCCTTATTAGGCAGAATGAAGGAATGAGACACTCACATCTAAAGATGGTTCTGCTAGGACAGGCTTGAAGCCTGTTGAAGCAGGAAACTGTAATTTCTAACATTGTTTTTCCTGGGTTTTAATTTTACTGCAGACCCAAAACTTAGGCCAAGATTCCTTTGGTTAGCAACTTTTAGTAAGCCTTAATTAAGCTTTATGGAAAACTAGACTAAGACAGTTTTTAGAGAGAGTTATGAGAAACTTGATGGGTTTGTGGAATTTAGGACCCATTTGTGCAGAATGTGGCACTGAAAATGGTGGCTGGCTCCTTAAATCAGAGGAGGCTGGTATGGAAATGTACTTTGTAGTTTAGGGTGTGGAAGAAATCAAACTTCGCATTGTGGTTGAATCAGAACTGACAGAGCCAGCTTTTCTTTATTTAGGGCTATACTGTGATCACAGGGAGAATTCCAGATGGCAAGGGGAATCACCCACTTGTCTGTTTCAAAGGATTTCTCAGACTCTCTAAGTTTACAAGCATATTTATACTTAAGACAGAGAAAGAGAAAAAAAATACGACCTTGGACAGTAAATCACTGATCTAACACACACACAGACATACAGGCTGTTTACTTAAAGGAGAGTGAAACATTGTGCTTATAGAAATAGTTATCAGTTTCTGGTTTCTCAGAGAGAAAAATAAACTTAACATCCATACACAGGGTAATATATCAAGACAACCAAGGCATGCAGGATTCCTTATCTCAGAACATGTAACTGAAATAAGCAGTATCAGCTCTTCTGGTCTCTGTCTGTCCAGTCAAGTAGGCCAGAAGCCCAACTAAATTTATTACCACAAGGGTGACCGTATTTTCCTGGCTTCAAAATAGGACACTCTGATCCCTGCCAGCCCCAGTCTTGAACACATTCAACTGGAAGGGGGCGTGAAGGACCAGATAGTATGGTAGGGGGGGTGGAAGTCTTATTTTAAAGAACTGTCCTGAGTGCCCCATGTTCAGTCTGGCAAAAGCATGTATTTGACCAAACCAATCAGATGTCTGCAACAGATGTTTAAAATGCAATTGAACTGGTGAAAAAAGGGAGATATGCTCGCTCTATTATAATAACATACATTTAAAAACCAAACTGTGGTGAATTGCTTGAGGAATTCGTAGAGTCTTTCAATGTCATTTTAAGTAGGTTTCCCCCACTCCCCAAGTTGTTTTCTATGGATCAACCACAGTCGTTAATATGTAAGCTGGTTTGTTTTGGGGTCCAGAAAGCAAAAATCACTTTTATAAATTTATTAAGGGGTCAGCCTTTTGAGCTGGTTGGAGAGTCTGTGTAGCTGAGTTGATCTGGGTTTGATTTGAAGGAGGTGTAGTGGAGTTGTATAGTGGGCTTAGGTTTCTGAAGGGACAGATGCTGGATGCTGAAGCCTGTTATACCCTGACTCCGTGCGGCACTCAACGACTAGGGAGATGATGATTCAATTGCTCATGGGTCCTGTTACTCATTAGCCAGAGCAAGCAGGGAGCAAACACTAGCACACATTCCTCACAACAGCTTTATTCAGAATTGAGACAGCTTTGGACTAGCTCCCAAAAAACCAAGAAACCGGGGAGCCACTGTGAACAATAGTTCTTTACACATTTATACATTTTGGTTCATGCTTATTAACATTCACCCCTCCTTCTGTTCCACCCATTTTTCCTCCCATGAGAAACACTTCATAGTGAACAGTTTTCTCATTTTTAGGACTTTTAACAAACTTGTCACAAAATGAGAAATTTTCCTCTGATCATTTAGAAGATATTCTTTAGGGACTGTCTGTTAACTTCAAGAGGATAACCAATAGTGTTAAAACGAAAAGGATCAGAGACTACTCAAAAAGCTTATGTATGTGTTTAGTAGCTTTTAAACTACATATATTTGTTTCTGCATGCTGTTTTGCACTAGATTAGTCTTGGATCAGTCTTGACCAGAGGTAAAATCCTGTAGCGAAACACCCCCAAACTTCGTGAGACCTTGAAACTAAATCTCAGCTTTCTTTTTGGCTCCAGCCTGTTAACATAGGCCTGTCACATCCTGTTTCTTAGCTGATGACCATGCTAATTGGTTTAGTTTCCTTCACTAGTAATTGAGTTTGGTTATATCAGCTGCCCTGCTAATCCAAAGTGTAATCACAGCAAGGGGCCAAAAGCTGTGAACAAAAAGATGAACTTCAGTCTGTTTAGGCCATATCACTGACTCTCACTAGTCTGAGTCAGTCTTCACATAGTTGTTCTGTAAGTTGATCCCTCATTAGTGAAAAGAAGAGCTCTCAACCACTCTTTTTTGACTGCACCAAACTCTGTCCCTAGATAAAGAAGCATTGAGCAAAGCCTGGCTTCTTTCCACTTCTGTCCCTCAAGGCTACTTCCTTTGGCTCCACTGCAGTCCTTTTTTGAAGCTGGCTTATGTCTGGCTTAGCCAATGCAAACATGCCCTTACAGTACCTTACTGAAACTCCTGTCTCTATAGGCCTCTTCCCAAAGGTCTCTCTGGGAATTACTGACCCATTATAGGATTTCTTGGTCTATTTCTGATCTCTTGACTAGAAGTCTCTAGAAAAGATTTAGGAACATGTCCTACCTCTTGTTAAGAAAAGGGCCAGTATACTACCTGTCTCCTGTCCCTTTTCCAGCATGCTTTGTTCTGCTGACCTCTTACTCCCATTATACCACTTTTACATAGCAATTGTGAGCATGCCTTTCTGCAACAGCATGATCAAACTGATCTTAAAGAACTGGTACCTCTAGTTCATCCACATGAAAAAATCAAACTGAAGAAGTTGATAGGTTGGATACGGTTGCATCTGGAACCAAGTTCTTTGCTTTTTACAAATGTTTTATCTGAATGTCTTATAGAGGTGGTAAGCTGCTGTGATGATTTCAGATTTGTGTCACTGTGCCAAGTAATTTCTATCTGACATTTTTAGCCAGAATTTAGAAGCTGAGGTCAAACTGTCCTTCACTCTGTCTGAGAGCTATCCTTGCTCTTCTATACTGTTGGTGCAATAATTGAATGGATCTTTCTGTGAAAAATAGGAAATGAATTTTATGTACTTGTTAGTGGGTTTTTTCCTTCCTTGCCAGCCTTAGAAATAAATTAATCTTGCAGAGGTTACACATTAGAGTTTTCCTTCTCCTTCCTTGTTCCCTCCCCCCAGTTACTTTTGTATTCTTTTTCTGATTCCTCTGAGAGGACAGAAAAACAACAAAAGATACAGTTGATATGTAAGTGAGATTCTGAGCTGTACTAAGTATATCAAAAGCTGGGCAGTTTAGCAATGATATGAAATTGAGTAAATTGCCTGCTGAAGCAAGTGTATGTCAGTCACAAAGGAATATAACTGTCTTACATCTCTATTAAAGTAAATTAAGTGGTTTGGTGTATTGCACTGGAAGTGTGCATGTGGGTGTTTGTGTTTGTTTTTAAAAATTGACTCATCTGTTGTACTTCAAATAATATTAGGCATTTTAAAAAAGATACAGGATTAAAGTAAAACAAGAATGTGACAGTATGAATCCATGAATGTCTAAGCTTGGTATTTTACTTTCAGGCCTAGTCAGATAATAGAGAAACAGAGGGAGAAACAAGGATTGAATTAGGTGTTCTGTGTATCTACCATAAGCTGTAAAACTGTAGTCTGAATCTACGAGAAGGCAGGGACTATAGTGTATAAGTGTGAGAAAGAGTCACAAGGCTCCATACCACAAAGGCTAAACAAAGACTCAGCGACCCCAGGTCCACAGCCCCAAAGAGCCCGGCAGAAATCTCCCTTACCCAGGTGTTTCTGGAGGGGAGGGGCAGGAAGCTCCAACGCTGTATAAAGAAGAGCCTGGAACAGGCAAGAAGGGGGAGCGTAGAACCAGAAGCAGGAGGAGCGAGCCAACACAGGCTGCATGGAACTCAGAGCGACATGGAGAGCTGGTAGGAGACTCTTGCAGAGAGTAAGCCCCACAGAACGAACTTACAGCAAAGACTGCTGACCCCGCAGGGCTCAGAACTGTTGGTTACCACAGGGGGAAGTGGCGGAGCCTGGCAGAGTTTTGTACTGTAATGTCCCTGATAGAGGGGCACTACAGATGTGCAGTACTGTAAAGCACGTAAAAGTGGCACAAGCCAAAATGGTGTCACCGATGGACCGAATGTGATAAAGGGAATCATGGCAACCTCAACAAAAGGTTCAGAGAGAGCCACCAAAGAGAAAAGAGGGACTGTCCTCAGAAAAGTCAATTTTTGTTTTGCTCTCAGCTAAAAGCAGTGGGAATAATAACCCAGGCCAGGAGTGCCTGGTTTTGTTTTCTTGTTTTTCCTGTTTTGCTTGGAATGGAGGTCATGTTGAAAGACCAACTGGCTGATCAGAACCCGGTGGAACAGGCAAGGGTGTAGGGGTGGTGGAGTCCTCAGGAACATAGGACCTTCGCAGGACGTTGGTGAGACTACTAATGGGACTACATGCATAGGTACTGAACCAACTCCTTTAACACCAAGTTGTGGCAGGAGAAACATGGGTGTGTAGATCTCCAATTAGAAACGGCCTTACCCTAGTTGGCCGGCAGGTGGTGTCCTACAGGTCTGCAAGTGACTGAGATACTTGACAATAAGCTCTGTAACTATGCAAAGATAGGGGCAGAAAGGTGTGGCAATTGAAATAGTTTCTATAGGAATTCCATGAAACATGCTGCAGTGAATGTTTAATGTAATTTTATCTTTTATGCTCATGTACTGCAAAGCAAATGCTGTTTGAATTGATAAGAAATTGTCATCCACTTAAAGACTGGTGTTGACTGATCATTTTTCAGAATGTTAATGGACTCATTAAAATCAATGAGATTTCTACTCCTAAATCCTTGCAAACCAGTATGAAATGTCTGGGACATATGTCTAGTTTTGCAACGCTAGCAAAAGGAATGGCTATGACTGTGTCCGGCTGTGGAACATATGTGCTTAAAATAAACAGAGTGGGAAGGAGGAAGCATTGTAAAGCCCTTGCATTGGATATCACAGTGACAAGTGGCACAAACACTTAAGTACAAATCACTAGCAATTTGTAGTGTGCCCTCCCTGTGTATGAAAAGTGTTTTAATATTCTGTGTGCTGTTACTAGCAGAGTTGGAAAACTGTATGTAAAGAATATATTATTAAAAACCTTTATAATTAAGTATAGAATCACTTAGCTAGTAGTGAAAATTCTGAAAATTAGCACACACCATAAAATGATTGAATTAATTAATTTAATAGAGATCCCCATAAATAGTATTTCAAGCAGTTTCTTATAAGATTATGAAGGAAATGTGATCATTGCTTCAGAAGGATGAGGTTATATGAACTTCAAGTGCCTATAGACGGCCTAAGAAATATAAAGCTATTTTGTGGGTGTATGCACATATATGTGTGTATGTGTATGTGTATGTGTATGTGTATGTGTATGTATGTATTAGGGGTGTGCAAAATGGGTCATCTTTGATTTGGATTTGGCCCAAATCGGGCACAGTGATTCAATTTGTTGATTCAGATCACTATCCCTGATTCAATTTGGCCAAATCTGAATCTGAAGTTTTGATGCAGATTTGGAGAATCAGCAATTCAGCCATAGACACAGCTTTAAATGTTTTTTCTACATACCTTGAGATACCAGGCATAGCTTGTGAAAGCTGCGATGCTGAAGCAGATGGAGTGTCCCAAAGTAGCACAGAGGGCGGGGTGGGGCCATGTGTTCGGCAACAAACCCAGAAGCAGACTGGAAATACTTTTGCCCTTGTAATTGGCCACAGGGGAATCCTGGGTAGCTCCCTAGACCAAGGAGGCACCAGTCACCAAGCCAGGAGTGATTACAGGGCTATCCCTTGGTGTTCTCCCTGGCAGATCTGGAAGTGGACCAGAAGTCCTTCTGGTCCACTTCTGAGTCTGCTGCTGAGCATGCTGGGGAGCCCCCCCACACTTCTGTGGAATGCTCTGTCTGTCCCACCCTTGCATCATTCACGAGCTGCCCAGTACCTTGAGGCATGTAGAAAAAACATCTAAAGCTGTGTCTATAGCTGAACAATTGAATCTTTCCAAATCTCTCCCAATCGATTCGGAGGGTTCTGATTCGATACGGAGAGATTAAAGGGTCTCCTGATCTGACTCAGATTTGGAGATTTATCCACTGAATCAGGCTGAATCTCTGCCAAATCAAAACTGAAGCTTTGTATAGCCCTAGTGTATGTGTATGTGTTTATATGGTCTAATCACTGAGAGTGTGTGCGTGTGTGTGTGCGTGTATAAAATAGAGATATATGATGAGAGGTAGGACCTGGGGTTTTTTGTGATTCTGTCCACGTAAGATTTTCAGATTTTCTACTTAGAATTGTATGCTGAGTCTAAGCCAATTAAGGTTTAGGCATACAGACAACTGGTAATCATTAAAAATGGTCTGATTTTGTCATTGTTTTCTCATTTTAGCTAAGTTAAAAAAACGATGATCTGAGGACTAAAAACTCTAAATTGAAGTAAGGCTAAATATCTTCTGCTTTTTCTTTCTAGGAGAGAGAGACATTTGAAATAATTTGATAAAGTTTTAAAGCTTTTGAAAGGTATTTATAGATTTGCTGGAGGCATTTTTCACACCGCTGAGGGGTTCAAGGACTAGAGGACCTCTAAACGTTGGGAAACTCAGAGCAAACGTAGGTGGCTGGTAGAACCAGTCCAGGTTTTTCAATGTACTAAATAATGCAATGAAGACTAACCTTATTGGCAGGTTTGCCACAGTTTAAGCCCCGTGCTCTCCACAAGTGATACTCTGATTTCCTTTTCCTGCTCAGCCTGCTGCTCTTTTCTGCTGTCTGCCTTTTTGGCTGCAGTATTCCCCATCCCCTCTCTGATCTTCCTGTGCTACTTATCGCCACCCCTGAAATAATCTCTTGATTCAGCAGCATGCATGAGTGTCTCCTTGATTTCATGTGCTTAAGTTAAATCTTTGCATAAAAATGTTATCAAAGTATGTAAAAATTAGCAAGGAAGGTAAATGAAGTCGATGAAATTATGTCAATTATGTGATCTGGATAACAGGCTCATTAAGCATACAAATGAGGTGTCATGGTAAGTTTGTTTCATATACCCAATTATAGTTGGGCTCTATTGTGCTCAACCCTATACATCCAAAGAGGAAGTCAGGTGTTCTTCCTCAAGCACTTTTTGTTTTGTATGCCAGAAAACTCCATTTGCCCTGTATGCCGTTAACTATTAGGGTTTTTATAGACATACTGGCAAAAGCAGATTCTCTTCCAGACAGGTTATGTTCAGAAAGGGGTTCCATACAGGAAAAAGCATAGATAAGTTTGTATGAGAGGATGACAAGTTGGTGATAAGGTGAATGAGCTTGGTGATGCACAAGAGGTGGTTCTAATGTTGCAAAAGAGAGAGAGCAGTTCTAAGACTGACTGAATGGAAAAATGGAACTCTTGTCTGCTCAATCCTGTTTGAGAATATGGCAGAATATAAATAGTATTAGATCATCAGGAATTTTACAATGAAATTGCTTTCTGTTGGAAAATAGTAGTTTGTCAAATCAAATCTTTGTAGAAATGTATCATTTTCAAGGATAATATATTAGTTCTCAGGATTCTAATCAAGAAGAGAGAGGAGAGGTACCTATCTAGAATAGCCAGTGGCTTGTGATTAGGTTGGTGAGGACACTTAATTGAGAAGTAGGAGATCGAAAATCAAGTGCCTGTCTTGCCTGATTTGGAGCAGGACCTTGAACCAGGAAGCCCCATGATCTAGAGAGGTGGCTAGCTGTGTTAGTCTAAAGCCAGGGAACAACCTACTTCAAAAGATGCTTAGAAAGCACTGGCAGAAAAAAAAGGGTTTTATATAGGAAAAAAAGGATGGAGCAAGACACTTAAAAGGGAGTAAAGAGTGGATTGATTGGATTAACTGAAATGAATGAGACATTTTAATAATTGTTAGTTAACAACTAGTCTAGGAGCTGGATAATAGGGCTGTGCAAAGCTTCAGTCCCTGATTTGATTTGGTGGAGATTCAGCCCAATTCGGTGGCTGAATCTCCAAATCTGAATTGAATCAGAGGACCTTTAATGTCTCCGAATCAAATTGGAACCCTCTGAATCGATTTGGAAAGATTCAGCAAGTGGCTCATCAACACTGAAGTGCTGGGGTACATGGAGTGTCCCACAGGAGTATGAGGGGCTACCCAGCATACTCCCCGGTGGACCAGAAGTACTTCTGGTCCACTTCCAGGTTCACAACCAAGCACGTGGAGGGCCCTCCTGAACTTCTGTGGGATGCTCCATTAACCCTGCCATTGCAGCACTCACAAGCCACGCTGGTACCTTGAGGTATGTAGAAAAAATATTTAAAGCTGTGTCTATGTCCGAATCGCTGATTCTCCAAATCAGCATCGAATCTTCAGTTTTGGATTTGGCCGAATCGAATCAGGGACAGTGATCCGAATCAACTAATGGAATCCTTGTCCCTGATTTGGGCCAAATCCAAATCAAATAGGGCCCGCTTTGCACACCCCTATTGGATAAGAATCTGCAGTACCTGTTGAGACTGTGTTTAACACAGTCCAGTCTGTGAACAATTTCTTTTTCCATAATTTCATGTTGAGGCTGGTTTTTCAACTTCTTTTGTTTAAGAACAGCTATTCTGAGATTAGTGATGGAATGTCCAGTGAGCTAAAAGTGTTCTGCCATGGGCTTTTGTGTGTTTCTGGAATTCATGTTGCATTGTTGTTGATTCATTCTTACCTTTGGGCCAGTGTAGGCAGTGGTAGAGCAAGTGAAAAAACTGGATGTTATAATTCATGTTGTTTGTTCCAGGGATGATGAGGAGTTAATGATGTGATGCCCAGCATCCAAGGTGAGTGTTATGAACCAACAGGCAGTACAGTCAGTCTTCCTCTTCCTTTCACCTAATGAATATGTAATTATTTTTAAAAGTAGAACAATAGGAAATTTTGAGAGAGACCCTATCCAGAATAGTCAGTTGCCTACTCTCAAACAGGCAGAGTTGGGACTTGCCTCTGGGTGCCCCACATCCCTAGGAAATTCCCTAAACATTGAAAGATTATGCAGTGGATCAATCCCTCTTTCCTCTCCCCAGTTTTTTAGGAGAAAAAATGTGAAAATTTGTCATAGAATAGAAAAAAAACCTGTTTTCTGGCCAGCTGTAATAAGTTCAGTTTTGGCCAAGAAGTACCTTGATTTGAGTCTGCGGAAATAGCTGAAGGGCAAAAGGGAAAGAAAAGTGTGATTAGGAGAAACTGAACAAAGATTGATATGACTTCTATGCCTACTAATATAAGATTTTAAGTGAGAATACTATAGAAGTTATTTATATATCCTTGATTTATATTGTCTTTGTGGATTCAATCTAAATAGGAATTATGCATAATAGTTAATTGGAAGCAGAAAGACTTGGAATGACATTCAAGCTCTTCATTACATTTAATTGCATTATTTCCCTTCAAGTATCTCTTCTTGTATTAACATAGGAAGTTATGAACTGACCTATATTCCAATAGGGGATCTATACTTCTGTTCCTTATTAAAAGTAGCAGTCCACATTAACCAAGTTTTCACTCTCAGAAAGAATATGTAGTGCAGGTAAGCTACTTGTAGCAGTTATCACTGTTTATAGCCTGTGGAATAAACCAGGAAATTTGGGATTGAAAAGTTATAGTTCAGTTAAAGTATTTGATACCTCCGATTTATCTAGTGAGCTACTGTCAAATAAATAGAAAATCGGATTTTTTTCTTTAAGTGACAATATCTAAAATGAAATAATGATATTGCACTATTACTTCAAGTAGTAGGATTTATTTTGAATGTTTTCTGGGTATTCATTTCCTTCTATTATCAAAGTGAAAATGCTTCACACTGACTATGAATTTGTATTGCAATTTCATTGTGTAAGTTGATTTAAGGGACATCTTAAATTTACTGAAGAAAGTAGTTCTGATCACCATAAGAAACAATGCAGTTTATTCACTGAAAATTGTAGTCCTTATTGTGTAGCTTTTCAAAATGAAGGCCTCTGTATTATAAATCGAATAAATCTCCAAAGAATGATTTGTTGGTCAAAATATTTTGTACAGAATTATAAGACTTTCGATACGTCACATAAACCATATGATTGTGCATTGTAAGGAAGATAGCTTTTTTTTTTTTTTTAAAAGCAAGGAATGAAATAGTTCCTTGTTTTAAACTATTTGCATTAAGTGTTTAATGGAGATCTCTACTGGCCATGTGTTAGCAATCAAAACAGAAATAAAAGGTCACCTCAAATTTTAACTTTTGCTTGGAATAACAGGGAAATATCCTCTGTGGACTTGTAAGATCTGCTTCTTGATCTTATAGGGCACTTGTACATGTGATGCCATTACCATGTACACATGACGAAAATGTCACTTTGTGTGGCTTAATGGCATCACACTGTACACGTGCAAGAGCTTTAGGGGTTTTAAATAAGTTTGCATCATTGCAAACTAAACTATATTTCAATATACTTCAGTTTTCAGTGATGTGTTTTAGCTATTAGTCAACTCATCCC
>NW_017728994.1:4384254-4389548 GCF_001723915.1 Gavialis gangeticus | reverse complement strand
GAGCTTTAGGGGTTTTAAATAAGTTTGCATCATTGCAAACTAAACTATATTTCAATATACTTCAGTTTTCAGTGATGTGTTTTAGCTATTAGTCAACTCATCCCCTGGCCATGGGAGAGGTAGGCAGGCTCCACAGAAAAAAAAGTATCAGGCCCCTCACCGCTTCTGCCTTCAGGAGGCACCTGCTGCAGAAATGGCAATCCTTTTTTTTCTTTTTTTCAGTGGAGACTGCCTGCCTCTCCTGTGACCAGGGGGTGAAGCTGCTGCTGGGCTGAGCAGCCCCTGAGCTGCAGGAGGCCCTGGTCCTTTCCACCATGACAGTGGAACCCCCTGGGGCCACTTGAGCAGGCTTCTAGCAAACCAGGTGCTACCCTGGTTCAGGATCATGGAAGAGTTGGATCAGATCAGATGCTGCTTCTGAGCTGGGCCAGCACCTGGCCCTCCAACAGCTTGCCTGAGCAGCCCTGGGGGTGACGTTGCCATGGAGGGAAGGACTGGGGTTCCCTGCAGCTCAGGGGCTGCTTGGCCTTTTGGCAGCTCACCCCTCAGCTATGGGCAGGCTCCGCAAAAAGAAAAAAAAAATGAATCAGTCCCTTTGCTGTAACAGTGATGGAAAAATAAAACCCCTAAATTGAAATGGTGGGTTTCCAGTTACAAACCCAGAGTTTCAGTTTAGGGGGCATAGAATGCAACCCTAAGGACTAAACTCTGTTACGTGTACAAGTGCCCATAAAGTAAAAAGTGTTGTGGTGAGGTCTGCTTGGTGTAGAACTGCAGAAACGTACAGTCCTGATTCAACAGTATAATTAAGAAAGGCTTAAATACAAGTGTGAACAGTCCCTTTGACATTAGGGGAGTGTTTATTCCTGATGAACGTTAAAGTGTAATTGATGTCAGTTTCACCTCAGTTTAAGTAATCAGTCTTGGATGGTTATCACATTCTCAATAAGGTTTTCCTTTTCTTTACTAGGCAGTCATTCCTCTTCAGCTGGCTGGCTGAAGACTGCTAGGACCCTTCTTGATTCAATATTCTGCACACCTACGCTCTCTCCTGTCACAAGTTGCTGATAAGGGAGAAAATAAGAACTGTCTAGGCATGTAGCTTCTTGCACAATTGGTCCCTTTATCCACCTTAGTATAGTAGGGCTCCACCAACCCGTATACCTTCTCCCTTTCCACTGGGTGCTAACTTGTAGTCCATATAATCTGCCAGAGTCTGAGTCCTTCCTACCTTTGATTCCAATAAGTCAGCACCAACTTAGTCCTGGTTAGCCTCCACCACAGCTTTAGAAAATGAACTGGCTCACATTTAAACAGCCTCCTGGATTATGGGCAAACAGTTACTTTTCACTATCACTCTGCATCTAGGAGGGTTCTTCCCCTCTTCCCAGGTGGAGAAAGCAAAGTTAACTTATCTCTGTCCTTCTATGCAGGTATTTATGGTACCTCCTCAGTCCTTCTATTCAGGTCTTTAGGGTACCTCCTTCTCAGTAATTCTGGCCAGGCTTTTGTGCTGAGGCTTCAAGTTACCTGAAAACTACTTTGTCCTGGCTTCTTCCCCGTCACCTCTCTCACTAGAACTGACTCCCTGAAGAGCCTTCCTTGCAGCTCTCATCTGTTTCTGCTCTCACTGTGCTGGATTCAGGAACTTCCGGTTCTGGTGCTCCCTGTGTCTACTCTGAATCTCTCTTTATGGTGGAGCTCACGTTCCTTCCTCCTCGCCTCTGGAAACACCGGGAGAAGAAGGATTCCTGTGTGACTCTGGGTAGCTTTCGTAATGGGACGGCTGCCTGCAAGCACCCTTTCAACCCCAGTGCCTTACTCTCTGCCACCGGTATCTCTTCTCTTCTCTTACATGGAGCTACTTAAATGCTTAAAAATGTGCACATTCTCAGGTGTCATGAGAGCTCTCTCCTATCACAATAATTCTTTATTTGCAGAATTTGCAGTGCTTTTTTGCCACATTTATGTTCTGGATATTGGTCTTCTTTCTACTTAAATAGCTCCTGCAGTCTTGAAAATCTTCCAAGGTCATTAACTTCTCTATGATAGATTGGCATATATTGCATTTCTTTTGAGTGGGCTTTTAGTTTCCAAAGTGTAAATAATCAGTAGCTCTCATGAACCTTAGCTAATATAGCTTTTCTTTGATTGCATTGCTTTAGGATTTTGTTTGCTTGCTTGCTTGCTTTAATTAGCTGTTGTATAAGATTATATTAGTCCTGAACATTTTCTTACTGAATATTTACCATATCACTAAAGAAAGTCATGTATACATTCTGAAATGCCTGTGGTGTACATGTCAAGCCTGTTCCTTCTGTTTGCTGTCAGATGATTATGATAATTGAATAGTATCTCTAATTTATTCAGGGTCTAAGCAGTGATTGTGGGTGATGAACCATGGTGATCATATGTCAGATGTAAAGTTCAACTGATATTTAAATAGGATTTTTCCTTCCTCTGAAGCATCTCATTGATAATCCTCCCATGGAGTTTATAGTAGAACATGAATAAGTTGTGAATGAGCCTTCCAGGAATCCATTAACATTGCATTATTTTGCTAGTATAACTTTTTTATTAGTATTTTTATTTTTTTTTCTGTAAGAATAGCTTTTTTCTCTCTCTTTTTTAGAATTTTTTTATAGTACTGGATGTTGGTGACATTAAAAATACTGAATTACCTGGTAGTAAGCAGGTTCTGTACCAAAATACATATTGCTTTTATCTATTTGGAAACTGGTTAATTTTTATTGTAATTTTTATTTTTACTTACTAAAAGATTTTCTTGGAGTGGTTTTTAAAAGTTCTATTGATGTTGTTTTAATCTTTTCCTCTAGTACAGCTCATTGCAAAACCATGCTTTAGAAAAGTTTGCCTTTTTCGGCTGTTGAAAGAAAAGTCCAGGAGTTGAATAGCAGGTATACTGCCAGTTAGATGGGAAATGCAGCAGAATAATTTTGTGAGGACTGACAATACATATAGATATTACAGGTCAGAGATGAAACAAAGAACTGTACCTGTGTGAGAGGAGCAACAATATTAATAAGAAAAAATATTTTTCTTAGATATGTAAGAAAAAGGACAATATCACACAGTTCCCCAGGCAGAGTATAACAGTTGAAAAATAAACATTCTGCAAAGTACAATACAACACAGACAAGACAAACAGTGAGTAACATATAAGCATGCCATGTGGAAGTTGCTAGGTAGACAATATAAAGATAATGCAAAACTCCACAGACACATATATAAGGGAACAGAAAATTACAGGAACACTGTATAAAGTTGGGGGTTTTTTTCTCTTCCTCTTTTCAAAGAAAAGAAAACTGGCAAGTGTTTCTCTCTCTGCCATTGCTACTTTTATGCTAATCGTTTTAGTATGTCTGTCAACTTTTAAAAGTGAAAAGGAGTTTTCATTAAGTCCTTTTCCCGCCTACAAATAATCCTTTCTTAATTGTAGCTGGAAAAAAATATTCAAAGCCCAGAATTAAATAGGCCTCCTAGATTTATAAGTGAATTAAAATATTCCACTAAAATTTTCAACCTGCTGCACAAATCATTCACTTCATCCTTACCCAGAACAACTTCACTTTCAACAACCGTCACTTCCTTCAAAGCATGGGCACAGCTATGGACCAACCTCTTCATGAACCACCTGAAGGAAAAATTTCTAGAAAACCGTATCATCAAACCTGAACTATACCAGTGTTGCGTTCATTATCTGGACTGAACACCAGAACACACTTTTTCACTTATACCACAGTTTAACAATTATCATTCCTTGATCAAATTTCCCTGGAATATTTGTACACTAACAAAAGCTGTTTAGATAATGCAGAATCCACACACAGGATGACACCTTACAAACTAACATATACAAAAATCCCATGTCCACAAGACAAGCTATCATCCCAAGCACACCAAAAAAGCTGGAATGCCCTCAGATATGACCACCTTTGCTCTGAGGAGAATCCTCATGACGCCCATCTGGCCAGCCTGACATTTGCCTTTATGCTTACACTTGCAGAGAAATAGACTGTACATTTGAAAGAGCTACCCAAATATACTGTAATAACCTGCTACTGTACAATACAAAAAGAAACTCCCCTGTGACCACACACCATTGGTGCTTACCTATCATCCTAAAATAGAACAGACCAGAAGAATCATAGGCCAACTATAGCATATATTTGACGACCATTAGGCCTTGAGAGAGAGATTTGAAAGGCATAAACAGCCTCTGCATTTCTGCCTTTCACACAACCCTGTAACCTTGCCCAACTCATCACCAGAAACAAACTCCCAACTGCCCCAAAGATGTCAAATGTGACACAGCCTTGCCTTAGAAAGAAATGCTTAACCTGTCAACACATCTCCACTAGCTAATAAAAATCAATTAAACTATCAAAATTGATGGTTCCTTCACACGTGCTTTCCAAAATATTATATGTCCGATCAAATGCACCAAATGCCCTCATAGCAACTACATGAGTGAAACTAAACAGCAACTACAAACCAGAATGAACTCTCACAGAAAAAAATATGAAGTCCAAAGACACGCACACATTATTAGGAGCATGGTTCTCACAGAAAAATCCCTCTCCCTGACCTTACTGTCCTTGTATTCAAGGGCAATCTACCTAATACCTGTAAAAGATGAATTTTGGAACAAAAATTCATAAGCTGGTTGGACACTAAGAATCTAGGACTTAACACTGGTATTGGTTATATGGTACATTTTAACATTTGAATTCTTTCCACTTACGAAAGGTGAGAATGGCCCTTCTCCCATTTGTTAGGCCTAGCAAAACTGGTTTGGGTTTCAATACATGACATCCACTACAGCTTCCATTAATCACATGTACATTTATTCTGCTAATAGATACCAAAATTAACTTTCCAATATCACATTTAAAACTGTTAGAAATCAGTCATTGCTAATGAGTCATGACATACATCACATTGTAGTGGAATGTGAGATTTTTTTTTTTTTTGCATTGCTGACAGTGCCACAGAGGGTAGTCAGAATAGCTGAGTACTACAAACTATTCTTTATAGCTAATGGGCCCAATTCTCAGTAGGTTTAAATCATAATAGGGCTATTGATTTGTAAGTGCTTACCTGCTATTGTTCCATTTCCCCTACACATAACTTAAATGCTCTTTAAATCTTCATATCAGAATTTTTTGCATGAATATTATATGTATGATAACATAACATAGTAGATGGATGTTAGTTATGTGTGTAATCATCTAATATGAGGAGATTAGTGGGAGAGGCACTGGGGTCCTTGA
>NW_017728994.1:4384007-4384243 GCF_001723915.1 Gavialis gangeticus | reverse complement strand
CCGACCCTTAATCTATGAATCTATGAATCTATGAATATATCTGCTTAGTAAGTGTGGCAGAGCGCCAGTGGGGTGCTTGCCAATCAGGGAAGTTGCAAACTCTGGGGGAGCTTGTTGGCTGAGCAGCAGACAAAAGGCCATCCCCCCAAGAACCATTTTAAGGAGGATTTCATACATTTAATAGACATTTGGGCTGGAAGGGACCCCGGAGGATCATCGAGTCCAGCCCCCTCCCC
>NW_017728994.1:4372900-4382961 GCF_001723915.1 Gavialis gangeticus | reverse complement strand
CACCAATGTCCACATCATTGATGAAGATGTTAAACAGTATAGGCCCTAGGACAGAGCCTTGAGGGACCCCATTGGTGACCATGCACCAAGATGACTGGCTTCCATCAACCACTACCCTCTGGGTCCTACCGTGGAACCAGTTCCCCAGCCACCAGATCGTGGTGAGGTTGAAGCCACAGTTAGCCAGTTTTGCCAAGAGGTGATCATGGGATACCAGATAGAAGGCTTTTTAAAAATCAAGATATACATCATCAATCTCTTCCCCCTTGTCCAAGTGATAGATCACCGGGTTGTAAAAGGAAATGAGATTGGTCAAACAAGACCTACCCACAACAAACCCATGCTGGGTATCCCTCAGGATATTGCCATCAGCTAGTCTGTTAAGGATGGCCTCTTTGATAATCTTTTCCAAGACCTTCTCCAGGATAGAGGTCAGGCTGATGGGCGTGTAGTTTGCTGGATCTACTTTCCTCCCTTTTTTGAAGATTGGCACGATGTTGTGGCCTTCTTCCAATCTTTGGGCACTTCACCAGAGCACCATGAGTTCTCAAAGATCCATGCCAGGGGCTGAACTATGATGCTTTCCAGCTCCTTGAGTACTCTTGGGTGTAAACCATCAGGGCCAGCTGACTGGAAGGTATCCAGCCTGTCAAGCTGTTCCTTCATGAACTCAGCTTTGTGGAAGCATGTGTCAGAGGAAGGCATATGTTAGAGCACTCATGGTGCTCTGCCACTTAAAGAACCGGGCCAGGCAGCAGGCAGGTACAGCCCAGTCTTGACCAGTGGCCATCTTAAGACTCAGGCCAGCAGGACCGGAGGCAGAAGTTGCTGCCTGGTGCTGAGGGAAGCAACATTTCCCAGAGGAGCTGCTGCTCCAAGAACAACTAGGAAGTAGGGGCAGAAGCTTATGGAGATGGCTTGGAGGCTCCTGGTCCTGGGCATGACCTAAAATTGCACCCTGCTGGGATAGGGAGGCCTGGTGGTCTTGCCTGTGGTAGGGCAGGGCCACTTAAATACCAGGTTCAAGGACCATCTGGGTGAAAGGTAGGGCAGGGCACATTTATAACCCCTGCCCCCACCACCTAGTGGGCTACATGATAACATCACAGAGAGAGTAGTGGGGCCAGGGACGTCCACAGGGGACACCTGATGCCATCAGAGTGTAAGACCCTGAAGGGGAGCAGTGAAGCCCAAGTAAGCTTCGAGAAGAGCCTGAACCTGAAAGGGTGGAAGACCCCATAAGGTGAGCAGTTGAGGCCCTTGTGAGGGGACAAGCAGTTGAGGTTCTGGTGAGAGGGGAGAGCAGTTGAGGCCCTGGTGAGAGGGGCAAGCAGTTGAGGCCCTGGTGAGATGGATGGGTTGTGGGCCAGGCACGCCAGTGAGCAGCACCTGAGTCTGTGGGGGTGTTTGATCCCAGACACCAGAGTATGTGGTGGAGTATTGAGTGCCAGTTGTGAAGCCATGTGAGGCATGAGTTGGGGCCTTGAGGGCAGGGGCTTGAGTGGAGGCCCTGCTAGCATGGGGACCGAAGTTTGGTCCAGGTAAGCCTTCAGGTGCCTGAGGTCACAGGCCAGAGGTCTATGGGGAGGTGGCAGAGGAGGAGCCCCAAGGAGAAAAGGGGGCAAGCCATCAATCCCTTGATGGGATGCAGCTAGGAGAGTTACCCAGCTACAAGACCAGGAGCAAAGTCAGCATAGCATTTAGTGAACCGCCCAGTGCTTGCTCAGATGAGGCTAGCGGGAGACATGATCGATGCATGCTCCTGGAGTCGTGGGGGAAACAGCGAGCTCCTGCAGGTGGTAGTGGTGGGGATGTGGTGGTGGCAAGTGGGGAACTCCCACAGGTAGCCACAGTGATGTTGGGGAGGAGGGTTAGTGCTGGCCACCCGCAGATGCTGCTGGCAGTGGCGAGCAGCTGTCAGTGACCACCCGCAGATGCTGCTGGTGGTTTCAGTGGTGAGGGTGGGAGGTGGCAAGCAGTGACCACTTGCAGGCGATGGTGACCAATCACAGGGGCTGCACTGCTAATGTCAGGGGGTGCACGTGCACCCCCTACATATTGTCAATTGCAAGACATGCCCAAAAGGCTGCATGCTTGCTGGCTGGGGAGTAAAGAGTAGCAAGCCTAAGGACCCTCTGGGTGATGGCGGGGTGAATGTGGTCCCCAGGAGAGAAGGGGTGGTACGAGTGAGGCTTAGGAAGGGCGGGATGAAAGAGACCGGGTGAGAGCCAGTGGATAGTGAGAGGCCTCTGTGAGAGGGAGGTGGTATGAGTATGGCCTGAGTTGGGCAGAGTGAATGAGACTCAGTGCTGTGAAGAGTTGGGCCGGGCTTCAGGTCGGAGCTTAGCAGACCTGTCAGCAACATCTGCAAGGCTTCGGATGCAATACAGGGGTGGTTGGATACATAGGCCCAGGAGAATAGGGCATTCAATGGGCAGCCTCCCACATAATTAAGATCATGCTTACTTAACAGCAAGGCATGGCAGATGAGATAGGTGGGTGGCATGCCCAGAGGCAGTGGGAGACCCCACTGTGCTATGCTGTGGCTGGCTGGGGAGCCTCTACATTTGTCATCGTAAGTATTATCAATATAAAAATCTGCAGGTATGAAAGGGCTCTCTGCCAATATTTTCATAAAGGCTTTGTCATTCTAGCGAAATTGGATTCTGCTTGCTAGAATAAACAATGACAGAAAAAAATGCAATACTTCCAGAAATGAGATTTCAGAGTTTGGAACACAGATTAACTAATGTGGTGTGCTCCAAATTATTCAAGATCAAGGCAGCAGGCAACCTAAAAAAATCTGCCTTTCATGAGAAACAACTGTTTCTCCCTTTATAAACATCTGTCCTTTATCCAGACTTCCCAATGCCTGTGCCTTTCTCCATCCAAAAATGGTAAACTGACCTGTCTCTTCTAATCTTAGTCCTGTCATGTTAATGTGAGGGGGAAAAAGTTGTGTTAGTAAGAATTTATAGTCCAGAGGTGAGGAAGTAACTTACGTTAGTTTAGCAAGTGTTTAACTGAACTTCACATGTACAGAGATGTTTCAGTGTTCTTCTACAGTTGTTCATTTTTCTACGTCTACAGAAGAACATTTAATCAGAGGTGGAAAAACAAATTATAAGCATTTTGCTATTAATAAATAATCCTCACCTGGTTGTGCTTTTTTTAAATTAAATCTGCCTTTACAAATGAACACTTTTGATGGATTTTACATTGTTGAAGTGATGTAGAAGTCCTATCAAAAGTTGAACAGCTAGCCTGTGGGCATGGACAGGTTTTCATTTGTAGTACTGCTGAACCCTCAGAAATCTGACATGCACATACAATCATTCAAACACATATGAGTTTGTGCTTGGTGCCCTTGCTGAGCTTGAATGCCAGAGGTGCTGATGTCAAAAGCATAGGTATTTATATTGAATGACTAGAGGTTTTGCAAGGTGGATTCATGCTGTATTTTTCTGATGATGGATTATGTATGTCTTTAAGTGAATCTACCAGAGTGATTCTATTTGGAAAATCAACCAAATAATCATCAGAGTCAAATTCAGCAATATAGGAAAAACTTGAAATCAGATTCCATGCCGATTGGGGGGGATTTTATCTTGCTCACAAGAAAGGCAGCACTATGACTTGCCTCATCCTGTCATGCACATTTCATGAGGAAGAAGTCTCATTGATTACTCCTCTGCCTGCATTGGTTTACCACATTGGTGGGTTGGTGGACCACATGGAGGCACAAATGATTGGTGTAGTTGTTGGTGGTGCTGGCAGTGGCTTAGCTTGGGTTGGGGTATCAGGGCATGAACCCTAGGTGCTAATTTAGAAGCAGCTCTCAGGGAGTCCAGGCCATGCCTTGGCTGCCATAGTAGCTACAGCCCACGTTAGGAGAGGTAAGACTCTTCAGTACTCAATCTTGAGCATCTCTCTCCAGTGTGCTAAAATCACCAGTTATGCCTTTCAGCCCTGGCTGGTACAATTAGGTGACGGGGCTTGTCAGGTCTTCATGCTGAGTGACAAGTGGACATGGTGATATGTGAGCTTGGCTCCCCCCTGCCTGAGGCAGTAGGTTTCAGCTTGAGTCACAGTGCAGACTCCTTGGAGTTATGTTGGGCCAGTGAGCAATGCATTCTGGAACACTGGAAGGCTGGGACATGCATTGTAGTGCTACACCTAGTCTTACACTAAGTGCTGCAAAACATTGTGCTGCTAAGAAACTCTTGTTTGAAAGAGATAACATTTTGGTGTGTCTCTGTCTGTGTCTGCCTCTCTTCCCCCTCCCCTCCCCACGCCCCTTTTTTAAGCTCTTCAGACCACTTCAGTGTCTGTATGCTTGCTTTTTAGAGTACTACAAGGGCATATATAGTTCCATAAAAGTGAAGCCTCTCCATGACCTCCGAATCAGTCACAGGTCCTTGCTTTAACGTGAAGTTATCAACAAAAATGTCAAGTTATAAAGCTTGTATAATCTCTTTGTAATGAATTCGGGAAGTAGGATTATTAAATTATCACTTTCCAAAGTAAATTACTAATAAGAAATAGCACTATGTTACTGTTCCTTAATGGAAACTTTGGACCCTGAGGAAATGGACATTTTCATTTTAAATCTTGCAGCCATGATTTGTAGCCATCACCGTTAAAAGGCTAGAAAATGGGACAGCTTTTAAGTTAGCTGTCTTCAGGGGTACTTAGCCTGTTTTGTTTTTTAATAATTGTTAAAGTACATAATAGAAAACTCATTTCTTAGAGAGTTAGTAATAAATGCTTGCAAACACCCAAATTAGTGTACTGAGAGACTGCTATATACTAGACACTACACAGTATGAGCACATGTTGTATATATAGATCTTACAGAATGCTTCATAATAAGACAAGTAGAATAAAATAAAGTTAAATTATATATAACAAAGAAAAAACAAAGGTTACCATTCATTTTTAAAAAATTCTCTGTCATGTTATTTTACCTCTGATCTTTCCTATCCCAGATATTTTTATCATCAGCAACTTAAATTAAAAGCCAATATTACAGTGACATCTTTAAGAGCTATATTTGAACTTTACTTATATCACTTTTCTGGCAATATCACACTAATATTATAAACACAGTTATAAACAGAAGGAAACAAAAATTCAAAATTCATCTTAAGAAATATCTTCAAAATATTAACTTATTACTGATTTAAAAGAAATATAATCTTGTTTGGTTGGCTGAAGGGAATTGCAAATCAAAGTGACTATTTATTGCATTGGGAATAAGGGATGGATTAGATGGAAAAAGAAAGAAAAGAAACTGAAGATACAAAACATCAAAGACAGTGGCAGATAAACATCACAATTTCATCTACAATAGTGAAGAATGATATCTGTACCAAGCAATTGTGTGTGAAAAATTATTTTATAAATCTGTTTTCATCATAATGTGTAAAATGGAAATTCTGATTTATTTTGTAAATTGATTAGGTGGTATAACTTATGTTATTCAAAGTAGTATTTGTCCCCCACTCCCTGCACCTCCATGCCAGTCTAGACATTTAATTTAAATGGATTTTAATTTATAATTTCTACTGTAACTTTATTTTTACCTTTTTGTAAAAAATTGACACTAATAGGGATATTAAAAACAATCCTCCTTTTTCACCTATTTCCGTGTGATGGCTGAGTTAAGACTACATATAAAAACTGCTTTCACTGTTTCTCAATATGGATTATTTTGTGTGCTGTGTGGATGTTATGGAGTGTCCTCCAGGGGGCATTTGCCTGAGACTGCTGGAGCCTTATCTGGTCTTAAAGGTTGCCTATACATATGTGCTAATGCATTCTAATTAGAACACATCAGAGCAGACTTGATTAATCAAGTGGTGACTGAACTAATCAAATGGCTGCAAGGTGCTTTAACTAAAGCTCATTTGACAAACTTTAGTTAAAGTGCCACAGCAGCCATTTTTAACTCCCCAGGGGCTTAATATTTGTGCTGCTGCAGCATCTTAATTAGCGTGGCTCTCCAGGAGCCACTCTTATTAACCCCCTTCCTCACCTCCAGTATTGTGTATAGATACCCAGAGAGTCCCCTGAAGCCAATTTAGTCTTGGGTTCAAGTCTCTAGCTCCTTTCCATTCTGAGAATTGGGTCTTTTGGTGTCTCACCTTTCCTGGTTCTCCATGACCCTGATTCAAGGAACTGGCACCCAATTGCTCTCGTGAGAGAGGGGCTTCACATTTTGTTGGGGCAACACATAGTTCTAAAACAATACAGCAGACAGTCTCTTCAGTAAGGGCATTTAGTAAGGCAAAAGCCAGGGGTTCTTTGTCCCCTCCAAATATGTCCAGAGCAGTCCCTCCATCCCTAATCCAACTTGAACAGTCTTCAGCACCCCACAAATATACTCAGCTGTTTCCTTTTCATTCCGTCTGGCTCCCCAGAGCTCTTCCACTTGTCTCACTCCCCAGAATGTTCAGGCCAGGAGCTTCAAGCTGCTCTCTCATTGTCATGTTTATCTCTTCCTGGGTATGGGATATCTCACCTTTGTTGATATGTCAACAAAGCTATTCTACTGCCAACGTCTTCTTACATTTCTTTGCCCCATGAGACCATGTCTGTCAGTAACTCTATTGCAAGATTTCATATTGTTCACTCTTTCTTTAAAATGTACCTATTTTCCTTTTCAGTTCATAGTCAGTGTTGATGATAAACGTGTATCTTGTCTCTGCACATAATGTCTGATGATACACATTATATGATATATGGGTGATGATATTGTGATCTGAGTGTACCTTCCATGCCAAGCTCCTCTTCATGTGTCCTTACTCTTTTTACTGCCATGATTCTCTCTGTGAACCTCTTGAACTGATGCAACGTACATTTCAGTAAAACTTTTTGTGTATTTTGTGATGTACAAGTTGTCCTTCTCTTTCCTCACTGAGCGCAGTGCTGTTGAAGGCTTGCTTGTTTTTTTTCCAGTAACAGTTTTGAGGTTCCAGGTGTGGTCCTTTTTTTAAAATGTAATTCAAATTCTTGGATTCCTAAATTTTAAGTCCAGGAAGGGATCATTCATAACATGAGCCAAAGAACTTCTCAAGGACTGGTTTTAAAGGTTTTTATCTGGGGCAGCAGCCTCAGGCACCACCTTTGGTAGGGGTACAAAATATAGCATTTACAATGTTTATAATCACTGAAGTCATCCATCATAATGAGGGAATTTAGCCAGATCCACTGGGGTTTGGTGCTGTTACACTGTTTTATTCATTTTGTGGTAGTACCTAGATGCCCCAGTCAGCCTTTAGGGACTAATTGCAATAACGATTATACATATGCACTATGAAAAGATGCTCCCTTCCTAGAGTTTATACCCTCGTTTTCTATTTTCTTGCATTAAATCAAACTTTACTGACCTGACCACTCTTTCTAGTCTTCTGAGCAATATATCTTGTTGGTACAAAGTCTGAATACTCGTGTCCAGGGAACAAGAATGATTCCTGTGCATGAAAGCAGTAAGTAGTGTGCTATAGTCTGAGAGGTGACTGGGGCATGACGTTTCAGATATTGTCACCAGATGTGAACTGCAGTGGTTCTGGGGACATATCAAAAGGGGTGAAGTGTGAAACTGTGCACAACCTCTTGTCAAAAGGTTTTGAAATTACGGTATTTCCAGAGCTAACAGGGTTCTCTCGTTCCCCAGTGTTTACATCTATATTCTTTGTGCTACTGTAGAAAGCATCATAGTTACCCATCTGTGGAGAAATGCATCTGAATAAATACTAAAGGTAAGAAAGATAGAGGTTGCAAATGGAAAACTGTGTTAATATTTACAGTGACCAAGAGCAATCTCATAATAACAATGGGATTGATTTTAGGAATGAGTGAAGGGATTTGGAAGAAACAGCTGTAATAAAATAGTATAAAGTTGAACTGACAAACACAAGCAGGAACATGGGGAAGGAGGGGAAGGTTTTTTAAAATCTTGTTTTCTACTGCTTTTCAGCTGCTTACCTCAAATTGTTATTGGCTAGGTGCCAGTCAACCTTCTTCCTGCCAAGTTGTCCTACTCAGAGAATATTATTTGTATTAATCAAGAACGCTTTGAAGCAGGACAGTTGTTCAGGTACCATTTGTCTTAAGGTTCCACTGAGGCATCCTGATGTTTGTGGTAGGAGTACTGCTGTGTGCTAAGGTATATTATAATATGTCTCTGGAGCACAGTGGTTTTTATGATGACTGAACTCAAGCTTTAAGACCATCAAGTGAAGCATTATCTATGTCCATAGACATCATTATGGGCAGCTAAATTGGGAGAATAAGACATTTGAGTGGGGGCTTTTCCAAAAAGAAGCATATTTTTTATCACCATGTAGATTAAATGGAAATCATCCTGCTTGTAATCATTAGGGGATAGATATGGGTCTGGTGCTTAAAGTGAGGGAGCTGGTATCATTCTTATTTTGAGGAAGATGTAGGATAAGAATAGAAATGAGGAAGAACCCAATAAAAATAAAATATAAAATAAAGATACAAATATGAGTGTTTTATTCCTATCTCAAAATATTTGTAACTTGAGACCACCTCTGACTAGTTCATCAAGGTAGGGACAAACATTCAAAAAGCATAAGCCTGAATTGATTCAATTTTTGCAGGTTACTCTAACCTGGCTAGACTAAATCAGTTTGTAACCCAGACAGACATCACAGAAATGCAGGGACATGCCTGCAGTAGATCAGGCTAGAAGCTGGTGGTGCTAGGGGAGCCCTCCCTTCCTTTGTACAGTACTGAGTTGAGGGGGGCATGGCCCCAGCAGGATGCTCTGATAATTCCCTCTGCTTCTGAGATGCCTGGCAGGGAATGTTTATCACCCCAAACTCAGTGTTTATCAACTCATTAAGAAACCAAAGCCTCTCACCATTAGCTAATGAGGCTCTTCTTAAACAGCTGTTTCAAGGAAGGACATTAAGCTACCTGTTGATTAGCCCCAGAAAGCTTGTCTGCCTCTGTCCTCTCCCACAGCATGGGCTGTAGTCAGCATGTGGTCTGATAGCTAACGTTGAGTTGTTTGTGTAAGGCAGAGGGGAGGGGGGAATAATCCATGCTTAGCAGGGAGAAGCCAGGCAGAAAGCATGCCGGGAAAGTGGGGGTGTCTGATTTATCTTAAACCATCAAGGGGTCTGAGACAGACATTGCATAAACTATCTTGACCCAAATCAGGCAAGTCTGATACTACATTCATCCAAGTTTATCTGAAACCTGTTTCAGCTATTTTCAAACTGGTTTATATACACTGAATGTCTGTTCTGTTACAGGTTTAAACCAGTTTCTGATCACTTAAACTGGTATATATGTAATGTGTGTCCCTAGCCCTAAATTCAAATACATATTTTCATTACTTCCCACTGAATCTGATATTTATATTATTTATGATGAAGTATTTTTTCTATGTGCTCTTCAGATTTTTTTCCCCTCAGGATTTACAAATGCTAAGCAAAGTAAAACATGCTACCACTAGTTGATAAAAAATCTAGTATCTTTCACTGCATTTCAATGGTTAAATCCTGTGTGAAGCAATCCCTAACCCCAAAGTGAGTCCAAAAACAGAAACGTGTCTGAGATGAATTAATAGTAGGGAATAACTGTGTTTTTAAACTTTCTGTTATTTTATTGATATCTTCTCAGAAGTCTGCCAGTTACCAATTATCCTTTGTTTTTTGCATAATATCTTTGCTTTCCCTTCAACCCAGCATGTGTTTCTAGATTAGCTAATATTAGCCACTGTTTACTTCTGTTTATAACTTTAGGCATGCAGATTTGGCATCAATGTTGCCAGCATAGAACCAGGAGTGTTAAAACTTATAGGGTGTGTCCAGACGAGTGCGCATGTGCCTCTTGCCCCATCTGAAACCCCTTTGAGGTGGGGCAACAGGCATGTGTGGGAATGAAAAAATGTTATCCAGGGGTCTAAAAAAATCAAAGTTTAAAAAAGTGTAGCAGGGTCCCAGACCTTGCCCTGAGGCAACCGGAGGCTGGGTGTTTCAGCACCAGGCCATGTGTTTCAGCACCAGGGCTCCAGACCGGTG
>NW_017728994.1:4371400-4372345 GCF_001723915.1 Gavialis gangeticus | reverse complement strand
CCCCTCCCCCTGCCGTAGCCAGCCCCTCCCCCTGCCAGCTGTGCCAAGGCCCCTGACCCCTGCTCTGCCTGGCCTTTCCCTCCGCCAGCCCCTCAAGCCCTGCCAATCCCTGTCCCCCGACCCCATAGTTTAAAAGAAAAACCAAAAAACCCCCTGGTACTTACTGGCAGTTGGAGTTGCCATCTGGCTGACTGGGGCATCGCCCACACAGTGCAGGACAGAGTGACAGCCCCAGCAGCCCTAGCCTGGGCCCTCCTGCCCACTGCTGTACTGTGCTGCCTGGAGGGGCTCTGTCAAGAGCCCCTGGAGCCGCCCCAACTCCTGCTTCTAAGGTAAGCAGAGACTTTTTTTTTCCATTTTATTTCCGGGTTTTTTTCTGTTTTTGATTCGGCTTTTTTTTTTTTTAAGTGACGGTGCCTGGGGTTGTGGGGGTGCAAGTTGGGGGGTGAGGTTGGGCAGCCATTGGGGGGTCTGGCAGAGGGGGGGCTGGGTGGGACAGCCATTGGGGGGGCTGCAGCAACTGGCAGGGGATGGGGCCAGGTGGGCAAGGAACCAGGGGGCTAGGGTGGGGCATATGGGCCTTACAGGGTGGGGTGGTAGCCCCTGAGGGGTCCATTTGGCTCCTGTTGGGGGGGCCATACCCCTTGTGTGGGGGCTGTAGCCCTGTTGGGGGGCTGAATCCCCTGTTGGGGAACCAAACCCCTTGTGTGGGGACTGAACCCTCTATTGGGGGTCTGTACCCATTTTGTGGGGGCCGTACCCCATGTTGGAGGGCTGAACCCCTTGTGTGGGGGCCAGATTCCCTGTTGGGGGGCTGAACTCCCTGTTGGGGGGCCATAACCCTTGTGCGGGTAGCAAAATATATATTCATGAATTCATGAAGCATGTATTTCAAGTTCACAGTATTATTATAATAAGAGACATGCTTTAACACTGTAGATATAT
>NW_017728994.1:4365667-4366400 GCF_001723915.1 Gavialis gangeticus | reverse complement strand
GTAATGTGTGTCCCTAGCCCTAAATTCAAATACATATTTTCATTACTTCCCACTGAATCTGATATTTATATTATTTATGATGAAGTATTTTTTCTATGTGCTCTTCAGATTTTTTTCCCCTCAGGATTTACAAATGCTAAGCAAAGTAAAACATGCTACCACTAGTTGATAAAAAATCTAGTATCTTTCACTGCATTTCAATGGTTAAATCCTGTGTGAAGCAATCCCTAACCCCAAAGTGAGTCCAAAAACAGAAACGTGTCTGAGATGAATTAATAGTAGGGAATAACTGTGTTTTTAAACTTTCTGTTATTTTATTGATATCTTCTCAGAAGTCTGCCAGTTACCAATTATCCTTTGTTTTTTGCATAATATCTTTGCTTTCCCTTCAACCCAGCATGTGTTTCTAGATTAGCTAATATTAGCCACTGTTTACTTCTGTTTATAACTTTAGGCATGCAGATTTGGCATCAATGTTGCCAGCATAGAACCAGGAGTGTTAAAACTTATAGGGTGTGTCCAGACGAGTGCGCATGTGCCTCTTGCCCCATCTGAAACCCCTTTGAGGTGGGGCAACAGGCATGTGTGGGAATGAAAAAATGTTATCCAGGGGTCTAAAAAAATCAAAGTTTAAAAAAGTGTAGCAGGGTCCCAGACCTTGCCCTGAGGCAACCGGAGGCTGGGTGTTTCAGCACCAGGCCATGTGTTTCAGCACCAGGGCTCCAGACCGGTG
>NW_017728994.1:4363994-4364257 GCF_001723915.1 Gavialis gangeticus | reverse complement strand
GCTGGCACCTTGGACCCAACTGGCTGTGGCTGACCTGGCCAAATGGAGCCAGGAGGACGTGCTTTGACAGTACAAAGCAGGCCACCACACCCAGAACATCTTCCAGGCGATAGCTGCCCAGATGGCTGGGCAGGGGGTGCACGTGGCAATAGTGCCGCACAAAGGCCAACCCTGCAAGTACAGTCTACTGGCAGCTGGCCCAGAGAGGCAGATGCATCTACTGGCTGTGCAGTCCCCATCTGGGTCTGGCAGGTGCGCAGCAG
>NW_017728994.1:4358676-4358994 GCF_001723915.1 Gavialis gangeticus | reverse complement strand
ACCAGGAGTGTTAAAACTTATAGGGTGTGTCCAGACGAGTGCGCATGTGCCTCTTGCCCCATCTGAAACCCCTTTGAGGTGGGGCAACAGGCATGTGTGGGAATGAAAAAATGTTATCCAGGGGTCTAAAAAAATCAAAGTTTAAAAAAGTGTAGCAGGGTCCCAGACCTTGCCCTGAGGCAACCGGAGGCTGGGTGTTTCAGCACCAGGCCATGTGTTTCAGCACCAGGGCTCCAGACCGGTGAGTAAGGGTTTGGGGGGGATGGAGGAGGGGGAGGGGGAAGGGGACCATGGGGGGGACCCCTGATGGCTCTGCGC
>NW_017728994.1:4354871-4358434 GCF_001723915.1 Gavialis gangeticus | reverse complement strand
TTTTTTTTTTTTTAAGTGACGGTGCCTGGGGTTGTGGGGGTGCAAGTTGGGGGGTGAGGTTGGGCAGCCATTGGGGGGTCTGGCAGAGGGGGGGCTGGGTGGGACAGCCATTGGGGGGGCTGCAGCAACTGGCAGGGGATGGGGCCAGGTGGGCAAGGAACCAGGGGGCTAGGGTGGGGCATATGGGCCTTACAGGGTGGGGTGGTAGCCCCTGAGGGGTCCATTTGGCTCCTGTTGGGGGGGCCATACCCCTTGTGTGGGGGCTGTAGCCCTGTTGGGGGGCTGAATCCCCTGTTGGGGAACCAAACCCCTTGTGTGGGGACTGAACCCTCTATTGGGGGTCTGTACCCATTTTGTGGGGGCCGTACCCCATGTTGGAGGGCTGAACCCCTTGTGTGGGGGCCAGATTCCCTGTTGGGGGGCTGAACTCCCTGTTGGGGGGCCATAACCCTTGTGCGGGTAGCAAAATATATATTCATGAATTCATGAAGCATGTATTTCAAGTTCACAGTATTATTATAATAAGAGACATGCTTTAACACTGTAGATATATCAATAAAACATTGTCCAACTAATTGCTGTCTCTGTCTCACTCTCTCTTTATAGTGGTGTTTTGTTTTACTTGTGGAGGAACATGGATTTGGGGGTATCCAAATTTTACAGAGTGACTTTGGGATTTTTTTTATCAGGGATTTTTCAGTTTTCCAATAGGGAATACCAGAATTCCTGTTAGGGAGGCCAGTGGCAGAACCCTGGCTGCTCGGAGCTGGCACCTTGGACCCAACTGGCTGTGGCTGACCTGGCCAAATGGAGCCAGGAGGACGTGCTTTGACAGTACAAAGCAGGCCACCACACCCAGAACATCTTCCAGGCGATAGCTGCCCAGATGGCTGGGCAGGGGGTGCACGTGGCAATAGTGCCGCACAAAGGCCAACCCTGCAAGTACAGTCTACTGGCAGCTGGCCCAGAGAGGCAGATGCATCTACTGGCTGTGCAGTCCCCATCTGGGTCTGGCAGGTGCGCAGCAGATCACAGCCAGGCAGCAGCCCCTACTACCAGACCCCTGCAGTGGGTAGAGGGTGCAGGGAACTCTCAGGGCTGCTTCAGCAGTCCAGCTGGCACAAAGGGTAGTGTCCCCAGGTACCAATTGGCTGGGCCCAGAAGCTCCTGAGAGTGAGTAGCCCTGAGCTACTTGCCAGGGTGGCTTTTTATACTGCTGGGTACAGCACTGGTGCTGGCCCCGGGCTCTAGCTCCCCCTGGCTGCAGATCCGGGAGGAGCCAGGCAGGGTTATTTTGCCCCAAGTGACACAATTTTCTCCACAACACAGTGCATGTCCAAGCAAATGTGCTAAGGCAAAAAGCCTTGGCTCAAAGCTGCATTGCTTCTATTTGAGCCGCTGCTAGTGCACATAACTTGCATGTGTGGATGCACCCATAAAAAAGGAGTGTTTCACAGCCAGAAAAAGGAGTTCATTGTTTTGTTCTGAGGACTCCAAATTGCAATTTTCCTCTGTTGCCAGCATGGCAACCTTACTTCTTTTTCTAAAAGTTTACAAAATAATTTGTTCTTTTCTTTCATTCAAACGTTAATGTCAAGATTAATTGGCCCTAACAATATTAAACTGTTCCTTAATATGAGAAAGTGTGGACTTGTCAGTGGGAGGTAAAATGAAGGCTTTGTTTTTAACTAGCAGAAATAGTTATTTGAAATCAGAGTACTGCTAATGTTTGTAATTGGTATGAATATAGGAAAGTACTGAATCCTGCACTAGGGATGTATACAGAAGTTAGATTTTTTTATGTGAATAGGCTCCTGAAAGCACTCTGTAGCCATAACAAAAAATGTTCATGGCTGCAGAGTGCTTTTAAAATGGCTGATTGCATGAAAATTGAACTCTTTTTGGATATGGGGTGCCTTAGGAGACCTGTGTACAGGTTGCCAGCAAGGGTTAATCACTCATATCCATGCAGCTTTGTGGTCTGGGCTATTATTCATGCAGGTGAGCACCATCCCATCCCCAACCTCTGGGGTTGTCACAGAGAGGAGACAGATAACCTGTCTCCTCCCTGTTCAGCAGGGAAAGGAGTGTGGGTTTTGGGTAAGGGAACCCCCCTTGCTGCACATGTCCCACTCAGCTTCCCCTGCTGAGGTCTTGGGGGATGCCTGGCTGGGCCTGCAAGACCAAAGGGTTCTGTTTCCCACCCCAGCTCTAGGGACAGCAGCCTCTGCTGCTGTCAAGATGCTCATGTGGGGTGTGTGGAGTCCCCCTGTTGCATGGGTCTGAATTGGCTTGGCTTCCCCCAAGGCTCCAGCAGGAGTAGGTGGGGGGTGCACAGTGGGAGGAATGTGGTCCTTCACCCTGCCCCCCCCCCGGCCATTGCTGACAGTTGCCAGCAACAGCAGTGGTAGGTCTTGGGAGAGGGCCAGTTTGGCATCCTCCTAGGAAACTGCTGGAGTGCCCCCTGCCTGTTGGCCTGGACCAGTGCAGGCAGGCTCTGAATCTCTCCCCTCCCACCCCCAACAGGTTCAATGGTGCTCTAACTTATGGTGCTTTGTGTAAAGCACTATAGTTGGAGCGCCTCCCCAACAGGCTATCTGAACCTCTGAACACACCCTATAACTAATTGTGACTCAGTTGTGGGATTTTAATAGATGGCACCCTTTTATACTTTTTCCAGGAGTCTACTTAAATGATATGGCTAAAGCTATCCAACAGTGTTTTCAAATTAGAACATATTTTTTTTTCTGGAAATATTTTTTATCCTTGGTGTAAAGTCTTCTCCATCCTTGATGGAAATAAAAGGAAAACAAACAAACAAACAGAAAATACCTTTTTTCAGTTATCTGCAGCTTCATATCTGTTTAACTTTATTTGCTAATCTAGTTCGGATTCAGCCCAGAATTTCAGAAACCTTAGTTTGAGCTTGATTTGTCTCCTTTCAAAAGTCTTTTAATGACATGAAGGACTTCAACAGTAAGTTCTACTGTGATTTTTCACTACTAGGTCCAATATCTGGAGAGATAATCATGCCAGTTTTTGGGAAGTTGCACCTGAAACCTTGCCTTAGTGTATCCTAACTAAAGATACACCACAAGGCTAGGGGCAGACATTACACATAAACTAGTTTAGTGATCAGAAACTGGTTTAAACCTGTAACAGAACAGGCATTTGATGCACATAAACCAGTTTGAAAATGACTGAAACCAGTTTGAGATAAACCTGGTTGAATGTAGTATCACACTTACCTGATTTAGGTCAAACCAGTTTATGCATTGTCTGTGCCAAACTCCTTCCTGTTTAAGTTAAAACAGAGTCTCCCAGCATCCTAGATGCTTTGCAGCCCTGGGCAGGGCACTCTACTGCAGAGAGCTGGGCTGACCCCTTCCGTCTGCTCCCTGGCTGGAGCTCCATCAGCCTGGCTTCCTCCTGCCCTATCCCCTCCACTTACCACTCCCTGCTCAAGCAGAGATTCCCTCCTCCCCTCTCCCACAGCACGGACCATAGCCAGCATGTGATATGATAGCTGATGCTGAGAGGTGTCTGGACAGTGTCTGATTCAT
>NW_017728994.1:4349475-4349871 GCF_001723915.1 Gavialis gangeticus | reverse complement strand
TACCTGATTTAGGTCAAACCAGTTTATGCATTGTCTGTGCCAAACTCCTTCCTGTTTAAGTTAAAACAGAGTCTCCCAGCATCCTAGATGCTTTGCAGCCCTGGGCAGGGCACTCTACTGCAGAGAGCTGGGCTGACCCCTTCCGTCTGCTCCCTGGCTGGAGCTCCATCAGCCTGGCTTCCTCCTGCCCTATCCCCTCCACTTACCACTCCCTGCTCAAGCAGAGATTCCCTCCTCCCCTCTCCCACAGCACGGACCATAGCCAGCATGTGATATGATAGCTGATGCTGAGAGGTGTCTGGACAGTGTCTGATTCATAGATCCATAGACACTTGAGCTGGAAGGGACCTTGGAAGTTCATTGAGTCCAGCCCCCTGCCCCAGGTGCAGGAAGTCA
>NW_017728994.1:4338341-4349464 GCF_001723915.1 Gavialis gangeticus | reverse complement strand
AGTTCCCTGGAGAGCCAAGGGGGCTGCTGTGCCCCTTTGGTGCATTTCCTCCGAGATGGGATAGACTTTGTCTGTGCATCTAGGATTGCTTCCTTAAGGAGCAACCACTTATCCTTGACTCCCCTCCTCTTTGGGTTGTGGCCCTTTAGGGCCTCACTGACAAGCCTCCTTAGCTTGTCGAAGTCAGCTTTCCTGAAGTCAAGGGCTTTTGTATTACTGACTGACTTGGCAGCTTTACAGCAAATGGTGAAGGTGATCAGCTCATGGTCACAGTTACCCAGCTTTCCTTTGATTGTTAGGTTGCTGATTAGGATGTCCCCGGTTGCAAGTACCAGGTTGAGCAGCACTTTACCTCTCGTTGGCCCATAGAGTTCATCCATGCATGAGAGAAAGATTTCTGACCACTCAGATTTGGCCGAGTACTCTTCCCACGAGATGTCTGGGTAGTTGAAGTCTCCCATGACAACCATGCACCAGAAGTGTGCTGCCTCAGCCAATCCTCTGGTGAACTCCTGGTCAAGTTCTTGATCCTGGGTACGGGGTCTATAGTAGACTCCCACCATAGTGTCCCCTGTGCCATGTTCCCCATGGATTGTAACCCAGAGGGTCTCAAGTTGTCCACCCTGGGTGCCAATGTCAGCTTGCAGGGACGTGTAGCTTTCCTTGACATAGAGAGCTACACCCACGCCCCTTTTGTCTACTCTATCTCTCCTGTACAGAGTATAGCTGTCTATACCCATGGTTCAGTAATGGGTGGACTCCCACCAGGTCTCCGTTATCCCTATGACATCATAATAATTTGTGTTTACCAGGAGGACAAGTTCCTCCTGTTTATTCCCCAAGCTCCTGGCATTTGTGTATAGGCATGCAAGTGTCCGTTTTGGGGGCCCTTGCCTTGCCTACAGTTCATTCTAGGGCTGGGGCAGGGGTGGGCTCCCTTAAGTGCCTTGGCCTGCTGGCTTTGCAAGGGTTACTTAGTGGGCCAGCAGTGGCAGTAGTCCCCCCACCCCCTGGCGGGTTTAGTTTAAAACCTGATGGAGCAGGTCAGCCAGTCTGGCTGAGAAGAACCTCCTCCCCAGTGGAGAGAGGTGGAGGCCATCCCTTCTCAGCAGCTCACTGCCTCTCTCTCCAAAGAGTGGACTGTGGTCATGATTAGGGCTTTTGGGGGCTAAAAGAAGAGCTTGAACTAATGAGAGAGGCTTTTGTTTTCTTGATGGATTGATTAACACTGTGTAAACTCCCTGCTGTGCAAGTAAATGCTGTGCAACTCCCTGTTGGCTCTGTCACTGCACCAGCGAGAAGGCAGAGGAGGGAGACCCCTCCCTAAGCAGAGCATTCTGCTGGGGCCTGGTCATGCCTCCCTCCCCCCAGCTCAGCATTGTGGAATGGAATGGAGGGCTGCTCTAGCACCCCCCACAACCCCCAGGCTTGTAGCCTGAGCCACTGTAGGCATGCCTTTCCTCAGTCCAGAGGAAATGTCTGTGCAGTTACAAACTGGCTCAACCTATCCTGATTAGACTAACCTGTAAAGATTTAATCGATTCAGGCTCAGGCTTTCTAAATGCCTGTCCCTAACCCAAGAATCAGACTCTAGTTAGGAATGTAACTCTGTTCAGCAATCACAAATATACACAGGTATATAGGTGTAGGGTTTTTGTTATTGTTTTTGGTTTCTATGGGTTTATTCACATTAATTAAGTTATTCACTTGTATAAACATTTCAACCATTATCTGCCCCATTCATGGGGCTGGGTATCTGTTAACTCCCTCTTCCCACAACCCTGAGCAGAAGCAGGAAAGTAACCCACCAGCACCGGAACCTTTATTCACCAGCATCTCCCAACCCAGACCAGCCTACCCCTGCCCCACTAGTATAACTAGGGGGTGGTGCACCACCCCTGGGTGCCAAGTATAAGGGATGCCAGAATTGTGGCCCCCCCCAGCAGTTTTTATGGCGGCGGCAGCCTTGCAGTGCCTAACTGTAGGAGCCAGGCACTGCAGCCTGTACCCAAGAATGATCCTGGAGGGTCAGGCAGTGAGTGGAATGTTACTTCCCCCCAGTAGGCACAGCCTTGGACCTAGTAGTATATCTGGTGTGTGTGGGGAGGGGGTGGAGAGCAAACAGGGCCTGGGGATGACTTCTGTTCCTACCCTCCCCACCTAACTGTCATACATCCCCCTGCCCTAGGTGCTGAATTATCTCTATGCCTCTGCCCCATGCCGGCCATTCCCTAACCCCCAGATCACACACTGCTCCTTGAGCCACACAGTTCACCATAAAAGGGCCTCACACCCTGCAGCCCCCTCTCTCACTGTTATCTAAGCCCCCTGACTCACCCCCAATGTGGGCCCTGACCCGATACCATTTCCTGAGCCCCCTGACTCATTCCCACCAAAGACACAGATCCTTCTCCCACCTTTCCCACAGATCCCTGATCCCCCAGTACAGAACCAGACCCTGCAGACCCCAAATCCTGTGCTATCCCTTGAACCCTCTGATCACCACCGACTCTGGCACATGGACCCTGCAGAGCCTATTCCTGCTTCTCCCTGAGCCCCATGATCCAAGCACAACCCAGATTCGGACCTAGTACACCCGAGACTCAGCAACACTCCCAAGACCTCTGATTCACCCCTGCTGGGGACAGGGGGATACAGACCCTGCCCCACCATTCCCTGGGCTCCTGATCCATCCTCAACATGAACCTTGATTACCTGAAAGGCTGATTTGGGTCCGGGGTGGGAAGTGAGTCTAGCAGGTCTGAGTATAGTCTACAGATTTTGGGTCTGGGACTAGGCAGGGACTGGCTGGTCTGTATCCAATCATGAAGGACCCAAAGTGCCTAGACTCTGAACCCCCATGCACAGACCTCGCAGCACCTGACCTGCCAGCACCCTACTTGCTATCACCCAGCTGTCTGACACATGACCCAGCAGCACCTAACCCTAATCAAAATCATCTGATCTGCTCTGGAACTGGGTCTGTCAGCTGGGGCCAGAGAGGTAAGAATTAGAGCTATGCAAAACAGCACCATTTCGTTTTGACTTCCATTTCAAAGGGACAGTGTTTTGTTTTGCTGTTTCGAAGGACTGTTCCATTTAGTTTCATTGAAACCGTTTCACTGTTTCAATACTGTTTTTATGTGTTTTGACGCTGTTTTGACGCATTTCAATGTTTCACCCATTGGCTATAATGAGGAATCACAAAAATGCTTATAATTTTGTCATTTCCTTCCTTACTTGAATGAAACCAGGAGATTCGGTAGCTCCTGCTGAGGCCACAAAGTCTGTCAAGTTTCAAGGAGATAGGCTGAGGCATTTCTGAGAAACTGCACCTCAAACTGTTCAGAGCAAAATGCATATCATTTGCAAGTGTGAAGGCACAGCAGGGTGAAAACCTCAGGGATGGTACCCCTGCTGGGGCCATGAAACCTGCCAGGTTTCAAGGAGATAGGTACAGGGTTTTCTGGGAAACTGCACCTCAAACTATTCAGAGCAAAACTCATGTCACTTGTAAGTGTGAAGGCACAGAGAAAGCTCAGTTCAAACAATGCTTTTTATGATGTTTTTCATCCCTCCCCCAGAACACTGGGATTGGAAGGGACCTCAGGAAAGGATCACAGTCACTGGCCAGCTACACACGTCAATATCAGAGCAGCCCTTCACCCCTTTTTCCCCTCCTTCTTCCTAGTTCTGTTTAGGTGCAAGTAAGCCTGACTTTGAAACTTGAAACCTTTAGAAACTTTTGAAATGTTTCCAGTGCCCTCATTTCATTTCGAAGCTGTTTTGAAGCCTTTTGTTTTGTTTCAATTTTGCTGTTTCTAGCTCAAAACAGGTTTGAAAGGAAACAGTCTCGAAATTTTCCACTGCCCTAGTAAGAACCCATTGCAAGCTGTTGGAGGGAAAATTGACAGGCTTGAAAAGACAGCAGACATGCTCTGGGTCTGCCATCTCAAAGCCTGACAGCTGAGATGGAGGAAGAGGCTGTCAGGGGTAGTGGGGGTGGTCCTCCAGGTTGGTCAGCTAATCAGCTCTCACCTGTGCTCTCAGCTGCTGACAGCTGTCTCCAGGCATATAGAGAAGCCTGCAAAGCATACAGGGATGTTTGCACAGTGGCCCTGTTGCTGGGTGCTGTCAGCAGCAGGCTTTCTGTACAGCAGTAGTAACTCAGTCATCTCATAGCCTAGTTAAGGTTGGGTGGCAATTTTCATTTGAGGACCACATTGTGACCTTTTTTAACTTCCCAGGTACAAACTTTCTATGTCTTGGTTTGAATAAGGACTATTTTCTGTTCCCAGTAAAGTCAGTAACAAAACTCCAAGCTTTTCAGTATCCCTACTTGTGTTAAATGCACAGAAAAATAACAAATGCAATACAATTTTGATTTCTGCTAAAATTACTGTTGAGATTTATGGGCACATAATAGGTGAGATCGCTGGGGATTACCATCAGTTCTTAGTTGTAAAATATCTGCTAGACAGTAAGCAGTGGAGGACAGTGACAGTACTTCCAAGTTTTGGTTTGTTTTTTGGGGGGTTTTTTAGCAAAAGAAGGATAAATTCTTCAGTACTCCCAATTATAATAGACTTAGGAACTCTGAAAGCCTTTCTGGTACTTGTGCATCCAGGACAGTAGCAGTAAGAGGAGTTACTAGGGCACTAGCCCCAGGTGTGTACTTGGGGAGCAAAAATTGCAGTTACCACACTGCTGGCCTGGCCACTGTTGCCAACTCATGTGCTAATCCATGTCTCATGGGCTGCCATTGCTCAGGGCACAGAACTGCCCAGTTATACATATGGTCCAGTCACTTGACTTCTATTTGAACCTTCAGTAATGCTCCAGTGAGAGAAACATGGCTTCAATGGAGAGTTGAATTATTGTTTACTGACAAGTGGTTAAATAGGCACACTACCTACTTACTATGATGCAGCATGCAGCTTCAGATTTCTAAGTTGAAATCCTGAGGTGAATAGTGCTATATAAGTATAAATAATGATTATAGTTGTGTGTATGAAAGAGTAAGGTGTGCCTGCTGTTTGCCTGTCTTCAAAGAGGTTTTGGTTTCTTTGTAAATTTCTATTGCAGTCTCTAGAGATGGATAGGTATGTATGTATGGTGTTTAAAACAGATCGAAAGAAGTAGATGAGCTCTTGCTGTACCAGTCAACAAGAATAGAAAGATATGATATCCCGCTTGACCTCCCTTTCCGGAGAGACCTTGGATGCAGACATACACACCTACATAGTCATAAAGGATGACGAGCTTTCAAATTTTCAGGTGCTTTTTGTATCTTCAGCTTTTCTTTTACTTTAAAAACACAAAGGTTTCTTCTGTTCTGTCATTCTCTGCTCATGCTAACAATGCCTCCTTTTGGAATGTTTCAGGGATGCACAAATGAATATTTACTTGTTCCTAATATCAGGTACAGGTAATGGTCTTGGAAATCTGACTTCTGACATCACCTAAGCAATTTTTATGCACATTAGCAATTTGTAATAGGACAGATTATGAACCCTATAATTAAGGTTTATAATTAAGAGCCTAAACATTGTCCATAGAATATATTCAAATAACAGTTCAAAACTGATCGGGGCTAACATCTTGACCCTAAGGCCCTGGAGAGGGAGCCTATACCTTTTTAAAACTTTCCTTATTTTTACTAAATAAGACTAATTCTTCTAGCTGAGAGAGTCACTTCATGATATGCCCAAATGGTGTAGCAAGAAGAGCAAGACTATTCAAAATCTCAGTGCCCTAAACTTAAATTTTCTATCCAGGTGGTTCTTAAATGGCTTGGTTTTAGTAATGCCCCTCCAAAGAGTAATAAAAATGCTTTGTGATACTGTATTGGTTAAATATTGATTGCCAAGTATAGAAAGCTACCATTGGGTGATTAAAGTTGGCTCAATATTTGAATATGTCTAACTATCAATACATTCATGTAGTAATTAAGCTTCATTATGGGAAGTAGCTTGCTTAAGCCAAAGTAAATTTGGAAATGTGAGCAAGGGCCACTTTCAACCTTACTTTCAGGAGGTTATATGTGCACTAGTTGCATACTGTCCTCTAAAATATTTTAATGTATTAACAGCAGCAGTGGGATGAAATGCTATTTCAGTTCTTCAGATTTACTATTGAGCAAATAGTTCACAATTATTGTATTTGGCAGAATTAAATGGGTATTTTAAATGTATTGTAGCATGTGTCCATTTGTTTTTTTTTATGGTAATTTATTTCCTAAAAGTGCTTTCTTTGTGCATTTGAATGCTAAGTACTGAAATCCAGCAGGAGAGACCTACAGTTGACATTTTGTGCTAAATGTGAAAGGGCTGTTGTAGCCTTAAGAGGCTTTTGTGCTGCTGGGCCTCTTGGGAGGTTGTTGCGTTTAAATCAAATCTGTTATTTCATGTATGAAACATCAGCTGCTTTCAGTAGACTTTAAATGTTTCTAATAGAGACACCCACATCTTCTGATGAGTAGAAAAGAAAAATTGGTTGCTAGTGCAAATAATATAGCTGCCTTTGTTGTACGTTCTGTTTTATCACCTGCATTAAGAAAAAGAAACCTAGTAGAGCTTAGAATTTGGTTCTGAGAGGAGTTATATCAACCAATACGTTAGGATTCATTTGTGTTTGCACTTTTTAAAAGGTGCCACTAGATTTTCAGTTTTTAACTAGACTGGAAACAAGATTTTACAAAGGAGATCTCTTTTCTCCTGTTTAGATTATAACAGTTTCTGCCATACACCATCTACATTTGTATCTTACAACTGGGAGTTGAACCCTTACTAATGTAGTCCAAAGATAAGAATCGTACATACTGTGTGTGTCTACACATGCATTTTCTGTGTAGGAAGTTACTGCACAGTAAGCTATCCCCGTAGTTCCTACCCTCTCCTTTGGGTGGTCCTGAGCAACAGCTCCAACCACGTGATGTTCTGTCTCTAGCTGTTTGCAGCAACTGCTGGCATTGCGACTCAGGGCCTACTCAGTGATGTAGAAGCAGCTAGGCCCCTCTTCCAGTCAGGTAGCCTCCTACTGGCTGTGTGACTCTGGCCCAACAGTTACCTGCAGGCTGCACTGCTGCCTACTCAGGCCCTTTGAGTGCAAGCAGGCACCCAAAGGTGCCCAGCCACAAAGATACTCCTAAAGATACATTCCCAGTAATGTTTCTCCAAATTGTGAGATAAAAAACTCTAGACAATAGATTTAGGTAGGGAGAAAAAAACAACAACCCAGGAAGAAAAGATAAATGTTAATGTATCATGATTAGGGATCATAATTTGTGTGTGTGTGTGTGTGTGTGTGTGTGTTAGGGCTGTGCAGTGTGTGTGTGTGTGTGTGTGTGTGTGTGTGTGTGTGTGTTAGGGCTGTGCAAGGCTTCGGACAGAGCTTCGGATCCAGAGAAGCTTCGGATGCTTCGGGGTCCAAAGCAGCACATCTGGGTCAAAGGGCTGGCCTCATTAGGCTTCCCGAAGCAGTTCGGAGCTTCTGAAGTGCTTTGGAGCTGCCTCAGAGCTGCCTTGGAGATTCGGCCATAGGGTATAACGGGGAAACAATAAAATATCTGTAACTTTGTTGTTTTTTGTCCAATTTGGATGAAATTTTCAGGTGCGTGGGAGACACTACTGCAGGCCTGGCTCCTACACTACTGTGTTACCAGTTACCAATCAGTCATAATTCACTCAGGGACCAGCTCAATACCCCGGACCTAGCTAATGTAGCCAGTTAATTGCCATCAATTAGCACCTACAAAACCAGGCTAAGGAGAGGAAAGAGTGAATACAGACAATCAACTGCCCCAAGACAGACACAGTCAGTCCCACAAGCACCCATGGCATGAGTTTCCTCTGTCAGCAGCTAGGGTTGCAGGGCCCCAGAACCCCCCTGCACTGATCTTCTCAACAGATGGCAGGCATCATGGCTGCAGCAGGGGCCGTCATCCCTGCAGCTGTCACCTCGCTGTGCCTTAACACACACAGGGTCACCCATGTCACAAGTGTTGCTTTTCCACAGCTTGAGGTGCAGTTCCCCCCCAAGCCCCTGCACTGATCTTCTTGAACTTGTTAGGCTTTGTGGCCTCAGTAAGAGCTACCACCCCTGCAGTTTTGACCCCCCCTGTGGTGTAGCACATGGACATGACATGAGTTTGGCTTTCAGGAATTTGGGGTACAGTTCCCCCCAAACCCCTGCACCGATCTTCTTGAAGCTTGGCAGGTTTCATGCTCTCAGCAGAGGCTACCATCTCTGCAAGTTGCATTCAAACCATACATGAAACAACAAAGTTATAGATATTTCATTGATTCCCCCATTATACCCAATGGCTGGATCTCTGAGGTGGCTCCGAAGCTTCGGAACTTCGGCTGGATCGAGGCGAAAACCCAGTCCAGAGCTCTGGATCAGATTGCTTCCATCTGAAGTGGCTGGATCTGAAGCTGGATCAGATTGCTGCCAACTCGCAGAGGCCTAGTGTATGTGTACCATACCTGTATGTGTATGACACATACAGTGGACACATACATCATGTCCCTAATGGAAAGTACATGGAGGAGAACAGCAAAGCAAAATTAATTCTAGACTGAATATAGTAGGTGGATTAATTTCCTTTCCAGATAGAGATCTTTGCCAGTTACCCAAGGTATTTGTTAGTGTTAGACCCCAACTTCATGCGGTGCCCAACGACTAGGGAGACGATGGTCCAATTGCCCATGGATCCTGTTGCTCATTAGCCAGAGCAGAGCAGGGAGCAAACACCAGCACACATTGCTCACAGCAGCTTTTATTCAGAATAGAGACAGCTTCAGGTGAGCTCCCTCACCAACAGAATATGTGGAGCAGCTATGAACAATAGTTTTTTTCCCATATTTATACACTTTGGTTTATACTCATTAACATTCATTCCTCCTTCGTCCCGCCTTCTGTTCCACCCATTTCTTCTCCCATCTAAACCTCTGCCTCTGTTTACTGTTTGCTTCATTTGCATGGAATTGCCTATGCATTTCCTTAATTTACATGCCTCTGCTAAGAGCACATGCATAAGACCATGAACTTGGGTACTCTTGGTCATTGCTGGTTCTTTCTTGTTCTTTGCTGATTTCAGCATTATCTCCAAGGTTTGGCTTACGTCTTATCTCCTGATGATAGCTGGTGGGCTGCATCTTGTTCTTCTTACACAATGGGCTCTAACACTACTTTGTTTAGAAAACCGCTTGCCTAAGCATTTGCAAAGTTAGTTACTTTTAATATATCATCCAGCCTTGTGACCAGCAGCTTTTTGCTGAGACACGGGAAAAAGCTTTCATTCAGCTCACACTCAGCACCCTCCAGGTATCATATCATTACCCCAACATCCAAAATCCATATTGTTACCCTAACAGTTAGTTTTAAGGTTGAAGGATATTTTTTAAACAGATTGATTTACTTTTCTTTTCCAAAGGGAGTAATATCTAAGTGTGATCACAGTTTTCTAAGATCCTTAAGTATATCACTCTCAGTTGTTCAGGTGTTCTACATATGACATAGTTGGTGATAAAGACCTAAAATAAAGTACTAAAAATCATTCATGCAGGAAATTTAGACTACTGTGGGAGTCTATGCTTTCATGTAAACAACTAAAATTTGACCTGTCTTTCCTTTTTTAAAAAATAAATGGAATATTTGTGCAGATAGCCTGCCTAGCACTCAGTCAGGGCTGACCACTAATTATAAAGCAAAGTACATGTGCAGTGAAGGAAAGAAACACTTGGTATGGAGCAGATGCAACTATCAATCTCCTATTGGGGTTGTTATAGTAAAAAATAAAGTATGGGAAATAAACTGAAATTACCTCAGTAGTGCTCAATTTAAGGTGCTGAGAAAAATTTTAATGTCTCTTGTTTTAAATGCTAAAATCATGAACCTATCTGTATCTGCCAGGCACTGCTGACATTGTTCCAAAAACTAAGAAGATTAACAATTAAATATTCCTAAAGAAAAGTAATACATATGAATAGACATCTGCACAGCAGACAGCTTAGCAGCCCAGTTTCCCTTCTTCCATTTTTATTTCCCAAGCCATATATCTTTGTTCAGAAATGTGAGAGTGCATCCCATTTTAATTGAGCTCATTGCAGATAATGTTATACAAATTATATCAGATACTGAAGACCAGATTCTTTAATTTAGACAAGCTGTATTTGATGATGGGACATGAGATTAATGTCATGAAGCCCCTTTAACATTCCCTTTATTCTCTGAATGCTGCTCCACCTGCCCACTGTTCCAAGGATTAGACAGGTTTTGACTGCCCAAAGTATAGAATGTTCTGCCACTACTTTTTTCAGCTGGCTACATGTCCTTTAACTGGGGTTTGAAGGGACAAGATAGGATTGTCCATCATGTAGCTGAATTGGGGAAGAGTCAACATAGGTTTTGTAAAAGGGGAGGTCATGCCTTGATCTGCTAGAGTTCCTTGAGGGCATCTGGTAATGTGGTTGATTTAATGCAGGGGTGGGCAATTATTTTGGCTGGAGGGCCACTTAATGAGTTTTTGCCAAGCTGTCAAAGGTCTCACACACACAATATTTTAAAAGATATCATTTTAATGAATTATACATAAAATATGCTAAAAATCAAATGTACTATAACATTTTACAATTTTATCTTTAAAAATATTGTTTTCCTAATTTTTTTGAGTAGCTTATATAGAGGTTATTGCATAATAGCTCAAAATAAAGTCTTACTCTTGTAAATAGTGTGTGTGTGTGTGTGTGTGTGTGTGTGTGTGTGTTGGGGGGAGGGGCTGTGGGGTGCTAGGTCCTAGGAGCTGGGAGAATGGGGAGCAGGGGGTGCATACAGTAGAACTTGCTTGGGTGGTGCAGTCTGGAGCTGCCCATGAGGCACCCTGTATGGGGCCAAACCCTTCCTGCTCAGGGTATCCAACACCAGTGCCTGCTGGCCCCAGGCCCTGGCTAGCTCACACAGCTTCCCAGCAGAGCTGTTCCCAGTGCAGCTACATCTGCCTGGGTGGTGCTTGACTTCCCTCCTTGTGCCTCCAGTGGTTCCTCCTCTTCCTGTCCCTGCTTACATGGCATCAAGTTATATATACAGTAACTATATTGTAAAAACTAAAGGTTTTGGGGTTT
>NW_017728994.1:4332208-4333341 GCF_001723915.1 Gavialis gangeticus | reverse complement strand
ATATATACAGTAACTATATTGTAAAAACTAAAGGTTTTGGGGTTTTTTTTTTTTTTTTTATAAATCAGTGCACACCGTTTCTTTCCTTTTACTTAAAAAAAGCTCAATTGTTAACCATGGATAAAGTAACAGATAAGCCATTTAATTAATTCTTGTATTTTTGTGAAAGCCATTTTCTATTTTGGGCATTTGTTTAGCAGCTATAGTAATGAAAATATGCTTTCTGTCTGCAATAAAAGTAATTTTAAATGTAATTATTTAATTCTGGCACATCAAAACATTCTATACTTCTACAATAGTGATATATTCCTGAAATTACTTTTGCATCAATCTTCTGTCATTAGATATAAAGGCATGCAAAATAGAATATCCATAGGGGTTAGGAATTTGATGTTCTGGAACATGGGAATAATTTTGCATACAGATCTTATAAAACAAAATGGTTTCAGACTTTATAACAAAATATTACAAGGTGGTTTCAGTATGAAGCTATTCCATATAGACTTAATCCCAGTTCTTGCTTTCTTGTTTTTCATACACTTAGTTGAATACTTTACACATGGTGGAATACTTTACACATGTTGAATGAGTGGCTTTTACTTCAAAAATATCAAGCCTCTATCAGTTATTTAAGAGCTGTATTTTGCATGATCATAGAATCAATGAGTTGGAAGGGACCTAGACAGATCATCTAGTCCGACCCCCTGCCATGGGCAGGAAGAAGCACTGGGGGTGGCAGGGGTCATAAGACCCCAGCCAGGTGCCTATCCAGTCTCCTCTTGAAGATTTCCAGGGAAGGTGAGAGCACCACCTCTCTGGGAAGCCTATTCCAGGCTCTGGCCACCCTTATAGTGAAGTAGTTCTTCCTAATATCTAACCTAAACCTGTCCTCCCTCAGCTTGTGGCCATTGTTCCTGGTGACTCCAAGGGAGGCCCTGGTGAACAGACTTTCCCTGAGTCCCCTGATAAAGTTGTAGGCAGCCACAAGATCCCCCCTCAGTCTCCTCTTGTGGAGACTGAAGAGATTCAGATCCCTCAGCCTCTCCTCATAGGGCTGACCACAGAAGCCCTCAACCATATGACTGGCCCTCCTCTGGACCCTCCCCAGGTTCTCCACATCCTTCTTGAAGTGC
>NW_017728994.1:4330932-4331195 GCF_001723915.1 Gavialis gangeticus | reverse complement strand
CCTCACCAAATCCCTACAAACTTGGGTCAGGGAGGTGTACTCCTCCTTTGTCCCTGCCCCCTGCTTCCACCGCCAGTATTCTTTTTTCTTCACCTTCAGGCCAGCCTCGATATTCATGCTCAGCAATGAAGGTTTCTCGGACCCTTTTTCTGGCTTCCTGTGCAGAGGAATTGTGTCCTGCTGCACCCCAAGGATAACCTCCTTGAGGAAGGACCACCTTTCCTGGACCCCCATACTAGCTACTCCCTGGGCTCCGAGTGCCT
>NW_017728994.1:4325687-4330085 GCF_001723915.1 Gavialis gangeticus | reverse complement strand
GTCCTACACCTGGTTGAGTTATCTCTTGCTCCTGTGGATCCCCATCCCCCGACGAATTTAGTTTAAAGCCCGCCGGAGGAGGTCAACTAGCCTATAAAGAAACAAACTCTTACCTTTGGAGGAGAGATGGAGACCATTATGCCTCAGGACACCCTTTGCTCTGAAGTGTGGGTCGTGGTCCAGGAAGTCAAATCCGGCGTGACGACATCAACTCCAGAGGTGCTGGTTCACCTCACGGATGCAGGCGCTCTGCCACTGACGGCCTCCACTAACCAGAAGGGAGACGAAAAGACCACCTGGGCCCCCAACTCTCTAAGCTTGGCCCCCAGAGCCATGTAGTCATCCATGATCTGGTCCGGACTACTCCGGGCCGCATCATTGGTTCCCACGTGGATCAGGACCATAAGATGATGTCGTATTATTTTACTTATATGGATTCATAGATTCACAGATGGTGCAACAGCCCTTAGGAAATTGATATTTATAATGTTACATTTTCAAAGAAATTGGGCCTTCCATTTTGAATACACATATATGTGTGAACAAGTTGAATGCATATGGGCAATTGGATTAGTAGACAACTAGATACTTGATTTGAAGGTTTAAATGTTGGCTTCTCTATAAGTGTAAAGGGTGATTTTGGAAAATGGAAAAGAACAATTAGATGTTGCTTGAAGGCAGTGAATCATTACAACATATTGTTTTCCATCTATGGAAACTTCAATTTTAACCTTGATTGAATTTTAATTCATAGAATTTTCTTCTGTGAACATATTGCATTGGACAGAGGTAGAACTGAGAGACCATTACCTTGGGTTTTATGGTGATTTTGTGATCTATGCCAGTTCTCAGTAGTGTTTCCTGGTGGCAGTTCAGAATGGGTCAGCTTGGATCTGAGGCAGGCTGGCCCTGGGACTTGGCTGCTGCCACTGCTTCTCCCTGCTGTCCAGCTGTGGTACAGTACAGGAAAGTTGGTTTTTGAAAGCTGCTCAGCTGTGGCATAGTATGGGTAAAGCCCCCACCACTGAAGCCCCATCTCTGCAGGCTGAATCCAGCCCATGGATCATAGGTTTCCAGCCCCTAATCTGCACAAATGGAGGCAAGATTAAAACACACCAAACCCATTTTTCTTGTGATTTGGAAAAGTTAAGATCAGATCTGTATTGGTTTCAGCAGACTTTGGATCAGACTCTTTCAAATCAGATGTTGGTTGTCACGGGTGCAACCTGCAGATGGGGAGTTGGGAGCATGCTGTTACTGTGGTCACAAACTGGGAGTCCAGAAGTTGAGAGGTAAGGCAGAGGAAGCAGGCTAGGATTCAGGTATAACTGAGGCAGAGGATTTAGGTTGGCCAAAGTTCAGATAAGAGTAAGGCAGTCAAAACCGAGTCCCATCCAGGCTATCTGGGCAGCAAGTAGAGAGACTCCTGACATGGGCTATCTCCATTTATTGAGTTACTTAAGCATTTGGTGTGTTCTAGACACTCCTGCCAGAGTTGCCAGAAACAGTTACTTTAGTTTTAACAGCCAAGAGTTAAAAAAAATATTGTTTGTTATTTTTTTTTGTTTTTTCCTTCAGAGAGTCCTTTTCTGAAGATCAGGCCCATGCAAGTTGTCTGAAGCTAGACACTTCAAACTGTGAGCCACCCAAAAGCACTAATCACCCAAAACTCATGGTCTCCAGATACCACACAAGAGTTCCAGCAGAAAAACAATTTAAATATAAATACAAATGCAAACTTGCCAGCATGCAAAATGTGGAGCCACAGAAACTAAATAAAATTTGCAGTAATATAAAGCTGCTGCTTTTTTTTTTTTTTTAAATGCAACTTTTATTTTGGAGAAAGCCAGATTTGGCTTTGTTGTTTAGTTTGAAGTGACAACACAAAAAAGCCTGCATCTTTGAGTCACTTTTTGATTATCATTTGGAAGTGGCTGATTTTCATTAGCGATGAGTTTGTAAAGGAATATAGAAACTCCTATTTCATTATATTCATGCCTTGGCTGTCAAATAGTCTGCACACCTCTAGTGTTGTTGTTCTACCCAGTAGTTCAATGGGTCAGCTGAAAGACAAAAGGAAAATTCAGCCCAAAACAAGAGCATCACAGTTAATATTTTGTAAACAACTTTCCTTTATTCTGAGGTAGAAGCAGGAACAAATGACATTTTTAGTAAAGCATAAAAAGAGGATTTTCTTAGCATTTGTCAAACACTACAGTGATTTTGAAAGACTAGATGGCATTCAAAAATCTGTCTTTGTGTTTCAAGTATCACAGATCCAAAGAGCAAGTATAGATACAGTAATGAATGCTTGTTTACTGAATTTAAAATGTGGAGAATCCAAACCTTAGGTAGGCTGCATTAATAAAATAGTTAACCTGTAAACAAAATGTCTTTGTTACTGTCATTATTTTGGCGCACCTGCAAAAGGCACTTATTTAAAAAAAAAAAAAATGCTTGATTCTTTTCTGGAATTTTCCAGAAATGCCCATGCTATAATTCCCTATAGTACTATAATGCACCCTCCTTTTCAATGATTCAGGCTTTTTTTGAAGTGTAAGCCTAGATAGAAGGCATTTCAGAATGTGATAGAATTGCTATACAACCAAGTCACCAAAAGTATGCTTTGAGTATACTTTTTTCCAATGCTGGAATTCATTTGGATGATTATCATATAGTTTCATAGTAGCTAGGGGTCAGGAGAGACCTGAACAGATCATCTAGCCTGACCCTCTGCCACGGGCAGGAATGAATGCTTTGTTCACAAGACCCTAGACAGGTGATCATCTAACCTCTTTTTGAATTTACCCAAGGTAGGAGTGAGGACCACTTCCCTAGGACGTTGGTTCCAGATTCTGGCCACCCGAACTGTAAAATATTGCCTCCTGATCTCTAACCTAAACCTATTCTCCATCAGCTTATTACCATTGCTCCTCGTCACCCCAGGTAGTGCTGGGAAGAATAGGGCTCTTCCTATTTGCTGATGATCTCCCCTGATGAGTTTGTAAGCAGCCACCAGGTCCCCCTTCAGCCTCCTGTTGTTGAGGCTGAACAGGTTCAGGTCCCTCAGTCTCTTCTCATAGGGCCTGTCCTGCTGCCCTCTCACCAGGCGAGTGGCCTTCCTCTGAACTCTCTCCAGATTGGCCACATCCCTTTTGAAGTGCCGTGCCCGGAACTGGATGCAGTACTCCAACTGTGGCCTGACCAAAGTCGCATAGAGAGGGAGTATCACCTCTCTGGACCAACTTGAGATGAATCTTTGGATGCACGACAAAGTATCTGTCCTTGCTGGCTGCAGTCTGGCATTGGCGGTTCATGTTCATCTTGGAATCAGTGATGACTCCAAGATCCCATTCCGCCTCTGTGCTTTCAAGAGGGGAAATCCCCAGCCTGTATGCATGCTGTGGATTCCTTCTCCCAAGGTGCAGCACCCTGCATTTGTCTATGTTGAACCCCATCCTATTCTCATCTGGTCACTTATGTATTCTGTCTAAATCTAGTTGCAGCCTCTCTCTCCCCTCAAGTATGCCCACATCACCCCACATCTTAGTGTCATCAGCAAACTTGGACAATGTGCTTTCATTCCCCTCATTTGAGTCACTGATGAAAACATTAAACAGTGTGGACCTGAGGACCGAGCCCTGGGGGACCCCACTGCTCACATCTCACCAGGTTGAGTACGACCCATCCACCACTACTCTCTGGGTACGCCATATCAGGCAATTTTTTACCCATCCAACTGTGTAGGCATCAATGCCACAGTCCCTTAATTTATATCAAATAAGTCTATGTTAAAAAAGCATTAGTGTCTGTTGCAGTAGGTCTGTTCCTGGCCTCACTTCTCTTCTTTTTAAGACTTCTCTATAATTATATGTGTATTTCTGAAGCAAAGTTAAAATCACATTATCTAGCATTTTACTTGTTGGAAAAGAAAGGGATACAGATGCAGATACAATAGTGTCACAGGATGGGGTCCTCAAAGATGGCCGTGATCTCCTAAGGCCTCTCAACTGTGCCAGTTTGGCTCATTGGGCACCCTCAGTTCTTGCCCACCATGTCTTTCATGGAAAATATAAATAGGGAGGCTGTCTTTAAGTCCTCTTGGACACAGTTTGATGGACTCTCTGAACCCTGTGGGTTCCCAGACCCCTTGTAGGTCCTGTTTCATGATGGGTGTTTCAGAGGCACCCTCACCTTTTGAGCTAGATGTGCAGCTCCAACCACCCCTTTACCATGCCCCAAGCCTCGCAGATGGTACTGGCATTGTCGTGTCTAGGTCTCATTATAATTTTGCCCCTGTCGCTGCACCCCTTGGCGCTGGGCTCTCCACAGCCCCAGTCGCTGCATCCTTCTCTGGTTCCAGGGTCCCCACCCTGCCATGGACCCCGAATGAGGCCT
>NW_017728994.1:4313770-4320687 GCF_001723915.1 Gavialis gangeticus | reverse complement strand
TGTCGTGTCTAGGTCTCATTATAATTTTGCCCCTGTCGCTGCACCCCTTGGCGCTGGGCTCTCCACAGCCCCAGTCGCTGCATCCTTCTCTGGTTCCAGGGTCCCCACCCTGCCATGGACCCCCAATGAGGCCTCCTCCTTTCCCAGATAGCCTCACCCAAACCAGCAATCTTATAAAGTGGCAAACAAAACATAAGCCCCTGGGTTGTAACATAACACAAGCTACATAAGTATGCTCAGCCCCTCTACGTTACCCAGAGCAGAACTTAGTCAGGCCTTTTCCCTTCACATGCTTCAGGAAGGCTCCTTCTCCCTTGGCCACCAACAGAGAACTGCCTCCTACTCCCTGTCCTGAGGTTTATATGGGCCCAGGCCCCTGCCCCTTCCGGCCAGGTGCAGGTGCAGGTTAATTTCCTCATAACTGGTTGCCATGGCAACCTGCACCTGGGCTCCTGTCTGGCTCTTTGGGCTCTTCCCAGGCAGTTTCTGCTCTTTTAGGAGCAGGCACCTAAGTGCCCTGTGACAAACAGCTATTTTCATTGTATTTATTTTGGATGTACTTATTATGATCATTGACCATAATTAGAAAACTACCAAATACATGAGTTTGCAGATTTCATGGAAATTGTGTAATTGGCAGTCTCCTGTGAAATAGCTGGTCCCCTGTGAAAAAGTGCAGGGAACCAGCTGTGTTCAAGAAGACAGCAAACAGCTGGTAGAAAGCTGTGTCCTAGAAGGGCCGGGGAAGGGAGCAAAATGAGAAAAAAATAGTCAGACTGCTCATCTTCTGAAGTGGGAAAAGTGGGGAAGGGCCGGGAAAAGATCCCATCTCTGTGTTTCCAGAAGGAGAGAGGGGGGAAGCAAGGAAAAGCCTGCCAAAAGTCTCCTTCTCCTGGGGGGGTGGGATGACATTCATTGTTTCTATTGCTTTATTTTAGCCAGGTAGCTAGCTTTACACTTCAGTTGGGTATGGGAACTGTTTAATTGCCACACAAACAAAAACTGTTTGTTTACTCAGTAATTATCATGCTCTTTCCTTGATGAGGGTGATAATTACTGAATTAACAAGTCAGGCAGCTTCATCTAGGGGTTTCAATCAATTCCTGGGAGGGGTGGGACTTGTGGGAGACAGGCAGAGGCATGGGCCTACTTTGTTCTGCCTTCAAAATGGTAGCCCCAGACATGATACAGCTGTGGAATCAGGGGCCCCAGCTGTGTTACAACCATGTCATTGGCCTCTAGGGACCCATGAATTTGGTTGGTGCCTGACCATAATGGATGGTGTATGTGATAAAATCCCCAGTTAATGTAGATGTACAAAACTGTTTTGACATCATGGTTTGAATAGTGTTCTGAAGAAATAAAATCCTGTGAAAGTAATACATATTGGTATAAAATCATGAGGGGGTTTTTTTGTTTTGTTTTGCTTTTTTTGAGGGGGAAGGGAGGAATTGTTTGTTCTTTTGTCTTGTGAGTGCCTTAAAGCACATCAGGGTAAAACTCCTAACCTGGTTTGAAGCAGTACAAAATTGCTTTCAGCGGGGAGAGGATTTAATCCTTGTAATATTAGGAAAATCTATGGCATCGATAATCAAGCTACTGTCAAATGTAGTTCTGTTGTTACAGCCCTGCAAAACTCAGATTTTGAGATTTGGCTCACAGAGGAATTTCAGGAGTTTTGCAGAAGCTTAGATTTAGACTTTTGGAGCTCCTAAGTTTATAAGAGTAGAGCTGGTATAGTGTCCTGTGGAGCTCTATTCAGTACAAACCTCTGAAAAATAATATAGCTTTGTGTACTGGAGAATTTGGCTAAGTGGAGTTCAGAAATTCTAGGATACCACTACATTACTGGGGGAAAAAAGCTTTAAATAGGGGCTGTTGTCAGGTTGCGTTTAAAAGTATCTATCACTCCACTTAATTTTGCCAGACTGGTCCCATTTCTTTTAAATCTATGCAGATTTAATGGCAGTCATACTTAAAGGGAAAGTTCTAAGTACAGTATTTAAAAAAAAAGAAGAAACATGGACTGGAAAGAGTCTCAGATCACTAAGTGAGTCCAATCCCCTGTGCATGATGCAACCATTAGTTCAAAATGATATATAAGGATAACTTTTCTTGTTCTTTTCCAACACTGTAAGCATAAAATACCTAATTAAAAAAGACAAAACAAAAACAGTAAAGTGAAGTAAGATAAATAATATGAGCATTAATAAATAACTTGGAAATTAACTATATAATTATAAAACTAAATAAATAGTGGTACTATTATGGTCAATAATTGCTTGTTTTGTTGATGAAAAAAGGGCCTAGGAAATGATTGTTATAAAATCTTGACACTCACATGGGTAAATGTTTCATTACAAAACAAAGATGTTAGCTGCAAGATTTTTCTCATGGTCAGGAATGAGAATTCGGTGTAAAGAAAGTGTTTTCAGTATAAATTAATTTTAAATATGTATTTCTTCAATGTTTCATTGTAAAATCGAAAGAAACTTTATGACTATGAAAAATGTCTTTGCATTCAAATTGAAAGATCAAAAGATTTATTTGACCCTTTATTGATTAAAAATTTTAGGGCATGTGTAGATGAAATGGGGACCCTAAATTGAAGTGGTGGGTTTTTAAAAATACTGCTTCAATTTAGGGTGAAGTAAACCCATGTTGTGTACACTCGTGTCTTACCTGCCTCTCCAGCTGCAGGGAGGGGAGGGCGAACTGCCAGCAGGCAGAGTGGTCCCTGGGCTGTAGGGTGTGGAGGGAGCTGGTACTTCCCTCTGCAACAGCAGCAGCACCCGCCTGTGGGCACCTGGCTCGGGCAGTCCTGGGGGGCACCACAGCTGCAGAGGGAAAAACCAGGTCCCTGCACAGCTCATGCAGGCAGGCAGGCAGACATGGTGGGGGGAAATCAGGTTCTCCGCTTCTTTTTTTCTTATTTTCCTTCGGTGGAGCCTGCCTACCTGGGCTGCTGCCAGGCTGCCTGGACAGGCTGACTGCACAGTCCCTGAGCCTCATGGAGCTCGGCAGAGGCTGTAGGGCAGCAAACTCAAACTTCTCTGGGGTGGTTTAGTTTGTTGTGCCCTAAAGTAATTTAAGATGCATTATGCTGCTGAATGTGCTACAGTGGCTGGAATTAATGCGCAATACTCCACCACCGCATGCAAACACCAACATCATTAAAGCAGTGGAAAAGGATTTAACCTGCTTTAAAGTGTTGTACACACATGCCCCTCATTTCATCTACACACTTGCTTGTATGTCATGTATATGTTTTCCTTTTGACATGTGTATGTTATCTGATATACATATAGGACAACATTTTACTTAAAAACATGGAAGAAGATGGTGTTGTAGGAGAGCAAGAGAGAATGAGCTGGGAGAAGAGAGAGCATATTATTCAATACCAATATTTTCTTGCAATAAATTAGGGAGATCTTGTATGAGGAGATAAGTGGAGACAGGAGGAGGAGGTTTTGAAGATTATTTGACCACCTATATCCATCTGTTGTCTTTTGGTTTTCATATACTTAGATGGTAAGTTTTTTTGAGACAGTCTTTTAATTTTGTGCTTATGAGTGTTTATGATGGGATGGGACCTTAAGCACTAAGCATTAAGTAAGGCAAACAGTAATGATAAGACATTTTGAATTCATTACCCTTTCTTCCTGTTTGATAAAGGTTGTACTCTTAACTTTAATAAGTCTAGACTGAAACTATGATTTTTTCTGTTCTTTTTTATAGATATTCGTGGGCTGCAGGGATTTCTGGACCAGGCCTCAAGACTAGGACTTGATGTATCTTTGCAGAAAGTGGACAGAAACATCAGCAGAGTTTTTGCCAGTCTTTTTACCACTATGAAGACAGAAGAATTGAATCGCTACCGTGACACATTACGAAGGGCTATTTTGCTTCTAAGCCCAAGGGGAGCCCAGACTTTCATTAATGAGGTTAGCAGTTTTCTTCTTAAAGAATCTTCCTTACCTTGCATGATATCTTATATTTTTACATGATGTGGACCCATATAAGCAAAAGTAGATATTTTGAAAATGTGCCTATTGCTGTCAACTGTATATCTTAGTTGCTTTCCATTTTCATGGAATTATGTATTCCAGGGTACCTACATACCATTAGTAAATAGAAATACAAGGAAAGAAACTGTATAAACTGGGAATATCTTTATGGCTGAAATCCATGGATCCATGGTAAAAGATGTATGTTGTTAAAGTTTGTTCTACACAACTCTATGGAATAAGATGTACTAGCATGACAGCTGAACCACAGTGGTTTTGCTACATACCTGGTAGAAAGTATCTTCTGTCTTATTTCTTAATGGTTTCTTAAGATAAGTGAGACTAATTAAGAATGGGGCATAGCTGTTGGGCAATAATGTTATTAATACTGGTACATGAGCTATTATTTTACTATCTATTTTTTATACTGATTTTTCAATTTAAGGTTGTAGCCCAAATTCCTTTAGATTACAGGTAAGAGTGCATGCAGTATAGCATGTTGATATAACACAAGTAGATCTGCAAACCCAGAGATCTGCATTAGGAAAAAAGGTAACTATAAGTATGGTTTAAAGCATAGAAGTCTATGTATAACTTGACATAGGTGACAGGTGTTGACTGAGTTTCTTTTAAGCGGAGTGATAAATGCAGCAAACCAGCTGATAAGACAAAAACTGCAAAAAGATGTTTGAGAAATGCAGAGAAGGGGAAAATGGAAGTTTACCTTGTGTTTTGTAAAAAAAAGAACCCAAATTAAGAGTACTGTCAGCAGTATTGCCATGGTAAGTGATTGTTACAAATATATTTAGTAATGAAGTAAGTATTAAATGAATCAGAGACCCAAAAAGAAGAGGGATATGGAAGTCCAGGACAAAAAAAAGGAAAGTGCATGGATGTCAATGAATTCAGTGTCTGCTTTAACACAGTATAAAGGAAACCTCTAAATGAAATAGAAATGCGAGGAAATATTTCCAGTATGGTGGAAATATGCTCATTAGCCTGTTCTCACCTGCTTCAGATCATCACTGGTGTGGTATATGTAATGCAAGTACTGAATATTTTGGTTTGCTTGATTGTCAGGTTGTCGCTTTTCTTCTCTAATTAAAATACACTACTCCATCCAAGTGCTTTGGAGCCTTCATCATTCTAATATCCCCTCCACCCCCTATGCATACATGCACGCGCACACACACACGCAGTGTGTGTGAAACGGCTGAATCTAATTGGTTTTAATTGGTCTTAAAAACTCTGCTAACACCTATTGTCACAGGCCAGCTGGGCACTGTGAGTATATCAATTTAGTTGCAGATCGACTGAGCACTGCAACTTTATTAGCCACTGGGATTTTTGGTTCGGGATTGAGGAGGTGATGTTGGGAAGGAAAGCAATGACAAGTTTCACTTATAAAAAAGAATACATTTTACTTATGACAACAAAAGATATAGTTTGCACATATAATAGTTAATAAAAAGTTTAAGCTAATAAACAAACATAACAATACAGATTAAAATTGACAGTGATAATAAAACAGATAAAGAAATTAACTAAGAGTTCCCACTTGGTTAGTAACTTATCGATAGTCCCTTGGTTAGAAGATGCATGTCAAGTTGAATCAGTGAAGTCAGACGTCTCTGAACTGGGCTGCTGGAAGGAGAACCGGTGGAAGGTCCCTCACTCCGGATCTGGTCCTCGCTCTCGCAGGGAGTAAGAGAGATCCATGGGGGTATGGGACAGCAATGACCCTTCTGTTCTGTCCTTCCCGAGGGTAACTATGACATGTGTGTTCTTTTATATCCTATTTATGCTAATTTTTTAGTTATATAGCCATTCATAATAGTGCTTTATAGCTGTTATCCTATGGGGTTAAAAGGTGTTAGAAATCTTTATAATAAGTTACTGCCCAAGCTTGGGTTTATCCAATAAGCAAATTGCAACACAACATCTTCAGGTTTGAAATTAACAATATCCCACCTAAATCCAGCCCCTTCAAAACTCTCTGACTATGCTTTTTTGACATGTCCTTTCTTGAAATGTACTGGACAAGCTAGGCAGTTGAATCCAGTTTTTATCATCATCAAGGCTAAATCCTGAGCAAGAAAAAACTATTAGGTCAGCTAATTTCACAGCTATAGCTTTGTCTTTGAGGCCTAGTCAATTCCATAAACAGTTAAGTTACATTTGTGGGTTACAAAATACAAGCTTTATATTAGACAAAAGTTCCAAATGCCTCTAAGAAGTACATAGTTATTGCTTATTAATTTCTTTGGTTCTGGTCATCACAACCTATTCTGCTAAATCTGCTAACACCTTAGCGGAGGTAAGAAGCTAAAAAATTACTCTGCAGTGTTTTAATATGTGAAAGATGAACATTTAAAGATTAGAGCCTTAGTAGGTGTAAGTATCTAGGAATTTGGCTTTAGATGTTGCACTTTCTATTTAAAGTACAAGGAATGGGCCTTGTTATTTTGCTGCATTAAATCCTAGTATATTGAAAAAAACAAAACAAAACCACAAGCAAACAAAACACTAAATCAAAATAAATTATCTCAATAAGTGTTTACTGGTGGTTATTGGGTTCTAATCATTATTAATGGATCTTTCAGCTTCAGTAAATTATGTTGATATAAACTTTTTATTTCTGTATTATGTTTTAGCATGGGAAGCACTTGATTTGTGGTTACAATCTGTCTTTGCATTTGTGCATAAAAGTTGCAGGGATTTTGTCTAGTTTCATAGTTTCTAGGGTCGGAAGGGACCTGAGTAGATCATCTAGTCTGACCCCGTGCCATGGCAGGAAATAGTACTGGGGTCAAACGACCCCAGCAAGGTGTTCATCTAACTTCCTCTTAAAACCCCCCAGGGTAGGAGCCTGCACCACTTCTCTTGGAAGTTGGTTCCAGACCCTAGCCA
>NW_017728994.1:4309574-4313484 GCF_001723915.1 Gavialis gangeticus | reverse complement strand
CGGAAGTCCAGGAAGACTATGTCCACTGCCACCCCTGCATCTAATGATCTGGTGATCTGTTCGTAAAAGGCCACCAGGTTGGTCTGACAGGACCTGCCACTGATGAACCCGTGTTGGTTGCCCCTAAGCATGACCTCCCCTGCTGGCCCCTCCTGGATGTGTGCCAGAATAATTTTCTCGAACAGCTTGCCTAGGATCAAGGTAAGACTAACTGGCCTATAGTTTCCCGGGTCCTCCTTCCTCCCTTTTTTGAAGATGGGAACCACTTTGGCCCTCTTCCAGTCCTCCGGCACCACTCCAGAGCACCACCAGTGCTCGTAAAGCTGTGCCAGGGGTCCTGCAATGACCTCGGCGAATTTCTTTAGAACTCTAGGGTGGAGATCGTCTGGACCGGCTGACTTGAATACGTCCAGCCCCTCCAGAAGCTCCCTAACTAATTCCTTTCTAACCCTTGGCCCAGGTGTGCCTCCCCCGTGGTCCAAGGGGGGTCCAGCAGGGAGGTGGCTGTTCTGGTCCCTACTTAGGAAGACGGAGGCAAAGAAATCGTTAAACATGTTAGCTTTGTTGTCTGGTGTGACGACCAAATTTCCCAACGCATCCTGTAAGGGCCCCACATTACCCGGGACCTTCTTTTTGCCTCCTATGTATTTAAAAAAGGACTTCTAATTGTCCTTAATCTGGGAAGCTAGTCCTAATTCCATCTCTGCCTTGGCCTTCCTAAATCCCCCCCTACATCCCCGAGCAACTGCAGAATAGTCCTCCCTGGTGATGACCCCTTCTTTCCATTGGGTGTACGCCACCTTTTTAGCAAGGAGACATTCCCGTATGCTTTTGGTGAACCATGGAGGCTTGGGTAAACACTTGAGATTATAATTCACCTGGGGAGTTGCAGTCAGTACTTTCTCTATTTATTTCATGTACGGCCTTCAACAAAAATGTTGGTTTTCATATATGTCCAAATAAAAGTTAGTAATAAGCTAAAGCAAAAATATGTGTTTTTCTCTGACCTATGCCCGGAAATTCTGTTTCCTCTCAATAATATGACTACCAGAAATGTTAATAAGTGTTACATACATTGGAGGACAATATCCCTACAGGTCACTAGAGTGTAAGGACTAACACATTAAATAATTTTAACACTCGTCCATGCCTCAGAGCAGTGTGGTATTATAAGCATTAGGGATAATGAGCCTTATATTTTTCCAGATCCCTGCAGGGGTTTAACTGTGGGCAGATATGAGAAGTAATTTATCTGACAACCTTTCTTTATTAAATTTTGACTGATTCAGAAAAAGCTTTAAAAAGAAAATTTAAATCTTGGAAATAAAACTCCCAAGAGGCTTAAGGCTTGAGGCACTGCTGTAGGGAATGATCCTGCACTGGCAGGAAATGGACTTAAATGGCACTGAATATGTGTCAATCATTTCTATTATCATTAATCTTTCTAGCTATATCTTATCTAGCTAATCGTGCAGAATATAAATGCAACAGATTATTCACAATACAGGGTAAAATAATGTTGAGTTTCAACTTCCAACTGAAGTGTTTTTTATTTAACTGGCAGAAACACATGTTCAAAGTATGTGGAAGTGGAGGAGTCATCTCAGGAAAGCCAGGAAGCAGTTCTGTGGTGCACACTCAGGGCTCTTCTAATCTACCTGCTCTGCCAGGTTTAGGCCTGGGTGTTGCAGGAGCAAGTGGGTGGGTCCCATTTCTCAGTGGTCTTCCCGGTTTCAGCAAGGAAGTGGTATAGACATAGCCTAAATAATCTGTGAGTATACTTGTAACGTATGGTAGTTTCATAAATAATGAATAATAGACATCTTTCAGCTGAAATTGGGTCATATGAGTCTGCTTGCTAGTTGCTGAAGGAGGCAAATTTTCATTTCAATTACAGGTGGCTGCTAGGGCTGTGCAAAATGGCAGCATTTCATTTTGAATTTTGTTTCGATTTGAAACAGCTGTTCTGTTCCGTTCCATTGAAGCAGGGTCGAAATGGTGAAACTGTTTTGACATTTCCCCCGTAGGATATAATGGGGAAGGTCAAAACAGCCTATAACTGTCGAGGTTGAAACAGCAAAATCAAAATGAAATAGATATAGTTAAAACAGCCTCAAAACAAAATGAGGCAAGTCAAAATGTTTCACCATTTCAAGGCTTTTTGGATATTTTGCCCATAGGCTATAATGGGGAAGCTTGAAACAGCCTATAACTTTGTCATTTCTGGCCTGATTTGAATGAAACTTGCAGGACTGGTAGCCCCACCTGAGGGCATGAAGCCTGAAAAGTTTCAATGAGATAGGTATAGGGAGTTCAGGGAAACTGTATCCCAAAATTGTGAAGGGAAAACTCATGTCACGTGTATGTATTAACCCACAGTGGGGTCAAAACTACAGGCATGCTAGCCCCTGCTGAGGCCACAAAGCTTGCTAAGTTTCACAGGGACAGGTGCAGGGGGTTCATGGAAACTGTAGCCCAAAATCTTGAAAGCAAAACTTGTGTCATGTGTATGTGTTAAGCCACAGTGGGGTCAAAACTGCAGACGTGCTAGCTACTGCAGAGGCCACAAAGCAGGCTAAGTTTCAGAGATATAGGTGCAGGGAGTTTGTGGAACCTGCACCCCAAAATCTTGAAAGCAAAACTCATGCCATGTGTATGTGTTAAGCCACAGTGGGGTCAAAACTGTAGGCATGCTAGCCTCTGCTGAGTCCACAAAGCCTGCCACATTTCAAGGAGATAGATGCAGGGGTTTTGGGAAAAATGTACCTCAAGCGCAGACAAGCAAAACTCGTGACATGGGTGATGCTGTGTGTGTTTAGGCACAGCATGGTGAAATCTGCAGGCCTGCTAGCCCCTGCTGAGGCCACAAAGCCTACCAGCTTTCAAGGAGATAGGTGCAGGGGTTTTGAGGCCCTGCACCTCTAGCTGCTGACAGGCAAAAGTCATGTTATGGGTGCTTGTGCAATTGCGTCTGTTTTGGGCATGCGGGGCGGTTGGGGAAACTACTGAAGGCCTGGCTGCTAGGCCATGCTGTGGTCACAAAGACTACCAGCTGTTAAGGAGATGGGTGCAGTGGGGTTCTGGGGCCCTTGACCACTAGCTGCTAACAGGCAAAACTTGTGACATGGGTGCTTGTGCAACTGCTGTCTCTCATCAGGGAGCAGGACTGAAGATCCCCTATGACTTGCCACCACAGACCTGGGGGTAATAATTGACCACAGTATGAGCGTGAGCTGGCAGTGCAATGCTGTAGCCAGCAGGGCCAACAATATGTTGGCATGCATCAACTGATGCATCTCCAGCAAAAGAATTGCAAAGAAGTGATTCTCCTGCTCTACTCGGCTCTACTCAGCATTGGTGAGACCACAGCTGGAGTACTGTGTCCATTTCTGGGATCCGCACTTTAACAAGGATGTGGTAAAGCTTGAGAGAGTCCAGAGAAGGGCTACCCATATGATCAGAGACTTGCACGGCAAGCCATATGAGGAAGGGCTGAGGGATCTGGGACTCTTCAGGCTGAAAAAGAGAAGGCTGAGAAGGGACTTGGTAGCAGCTTACCACTACATCAGAAGTGTACATCTAGGGCTTGGTGAACAACTTTTCACCAAGGCACCCTTGGGTAAAACTAGGAGTAATGGTCACTATCTGGACACTCTACTTGTGAAGTAGTTTTCCCTAATGTTGAGGCTTAAATGAGCCTGAAATGATCTTCCAGGAGTTTGTGACCGTTACTCCTAGTTTTCGTGACATGAGTTTTGCTTTCAAGACTTTGGGGTGCAGGTTGTCCAAACACCCTGCACATATCTCCTTGCAGCTTTTTAGGTTTCATGCTTTCTTAAGGGACTACCATTCCTGTAAGTTTAATCAAAATCAGGCCAGAAATGACAAAGTTATGGGCTGTTTCAACCTT
>NW_017728994.1:4303840-4309563 GCF_001723915.1 Gavialis gangeticus | reverse complement strand
AATGACAAAGTTATGGGCTGTTTCAACCTTCCCCATTATAGTCTATGGGCAAAATGTCGAAACAGCCTCAAAATGGTGAAATGTTTTGACTTGCTTCATTTTGTTTCGAGGCTATTTCGACTATATCTGTTTCATTTTGATTTTGCTTTTTCAACCTCAAAACAAGTCAAAACAGCCTCAAAACAAAACTGGCAGCAAAATTTTGCACAGCCCTAATGGCTGTATATCCAGACTTTGATTCTACCCATCACCTTCTTTGAAGGGTCAAGGAAGTTTAGAGCTGATGTCTGGATTTATAGAAATATGAGATGGCTTTGGAATTCATATCCAGGTCTATATGCCAACTTTCCACAGTGCATGTTTACTTCAAGCCCTCTTCCTGGCTTGAAGCAAACCTAGGCACAAAATAGTGAGTTTCTTTTAAAGTAGTGGCTGTGAACTTTAATCACAAAGGAACAAACTCTCCCTTCTGCATCTATAGACCTTTTTCAAAAAATGGGATGAACACATAAAAATTCAACCAGAATTGGTATATGTACACATCCCTGCATGGTAGTTCATAGGGCCAAATAGGGACAGGCCAGGAGAGAAAGGAGCCATGGGATCTATTACTATGTAGTTTTTCTGGTTGGCTGTTTTTTCGGCCTTTCTAGAGGCACCAGGGCCCTAAAAGGTTGATTCCATCTCTGAAGCAACTTTGGGTTAGGGAAGGACTCTTTTCCTATAGGTCATTGCTGGAGCTATATATCATCTAGCCAGCTACTAAAGCCAAGGAATAGGTCGTTGTAATTTAAGTAATAGTATATTTGGACAGATTGCCTCCTATATTTGGACAGTTAAGGGCTCTTTACTATAGAAAGGCGTCAGCAAGCTGTAGAGAATTGAAAGAAGGATGACAAAAATGATAAAAGGATTGGAAAGTATGACCTGTGCAGGGAGGTTAGATGAACTTACTATATACAGCCTGATTAAAGGAGAAGTAACTGACAAATACTTGAGAAGAAATAGCATGAAAGGAGAAGGAGGAGTTATTTAAGATGGTCTTGAGTTGTCTATGAGGACTTTCCTAAAAGTGAGGTCGATTAGATGATGAAAACGCTTGTCAAGTCAGGTCATTGTGACTTCATCATTTAAGGTGTTCAGAAGTAGATTAAATGAAATGTTCAAGGACTTAGCATACAGGTCATTCATATACCAGTTTGGAGGATGGACTATATAACCCAGGAGGGCTTTTTCAAGAGCTGTCAGCTATGCTTCTGTTTGAGTGAGTGCAGGCTAGTCTGTGTAACCACCCATGCAGTGAAGAGAAATAGATATCTTAGTTAAGCACTCCATAAATTTATTACTGTAGCTGTACAGTACTTGTGCAATTATTTAGAGAAAATACATAACACAATATTAATTTTAATATAATATTTCTTTAAAATGACAGGTTGTCTCAGACACTGTACAGCATATCATCACCTTATCTTAATTTATTCTGGAAGATCAGTAGATCCTAAACTGCAGCATGTTACATAATTAGACACTGTCAGCAATTAGAAATGGAAATAGAACTCCTGGCTTCCAACTCTCCCATTTGTGACACTCTGTCACCCAATTTAGCTATATGAATTATGTATGGTTTCTTGAGAATTCTGTGTTCTTAATTGTGAAAACAAATAAATGTTTTTTTTCTGGAACTAAAAATCTTTCCCTTTTAAAATAAGTTAATCAGGAAATCTACTTTCATATTGATTAACTTAATTATCTAGCTTCTTGGCATTCTTTTATTGATGGATGCTTATAATCCTTTGCATACCCATGAACAAACAGAAGTGCATGGATATGTATTTCTATCCATGTGCATATAATTTATAAACAAATATTTATGAGGAATTTTACCTACAAATATTTTTCTGTTTCCTTTACATTTTTAGAAATTAACACATTTATTTACACAACAGCTTAGTAGTTAGTGCAACAGTTTTTGATAGTAGGTATGGTTTGGGTATAGTGGTTATGAGTCCAAGAGCTCTGTGCTACCTTATATTAAGTTAGTTTAGGTATCTCTTCATGGGTTGCCGTCAGACTTTTGACTGTAGTGCAGATATGACATATGCTTTCTTATACTCCAGGCTGTACATTACTAAATCAAATTGCATTTCCAAGTGATCACACTGGACTGTTCTGATGGTTTCATAAATATGTTTTACAACATAGTGTACTAGAAGATATTTTATTAAATAAAATTACTTGGAGTTGTATAAATGTAACCAGGTTTATTATGTTCTGTACTTTCCTGTTAATATTAAGAGTCTTAATAGAGCTGTTTATAGAACTTGATCATGTCACTTATGTTTTTGTAAGACAGAAAACACCCAAGTGCAAGGCGTATATTATTTTGTAGTTATTCTGTATTACTTGACTGAGCAGTATTTTTTTTCTCTCCTTTAATTCGGGTACTTGTTGTTTTCCAAGTTTAACAGTCGGTACTGTAGATATGCATTAGCTTCCTTTGCCTCTCCACAGTGTGCACATACCTACATAAATATGTTTTTTTATGCTTATAAGCAGTGGTTGACACAACAAGGAGAAGGTGGAAATGTTTATAAATTGCCAAGGCACTTAATCATGAAAATTACTTTATAAATTGGAATTCAGTTGGGTTTGTTCAGCTGACCAAGTCTGCCACTCAGAGAACTTATCTGGCAACCAGCTGCCCTATGTCTTGATAGAACTATTATTCTGAGCATTACTGGGTACATCTACATGTGCAATTAATTTGAAGCGATAAAATCTGAAGCAGTTTGAGCTGGGGTAAAATACTCTCTGGCACAGCATCTATACATATGTCCAGGACAGCAGGAATTTGAACTGGGGTAGAGCAGGCCTGGGCTGGCAGGGGAAATGGGGGATCAGTCCCAGGCTCTGAGTAGTGGTGTTGGGTAGTAGAGGGGCTGGCTGGGGCACAAGGGTGCTGCAAGTGTGGAGCCCTGTGGCTAGGCAGCAGGCAGGAGTCTGGGCCCTTGTTGCCTGGGCTGACTGGTAGAATTTACACCCATGGTCAGTGTCTACACGTGTGTTTAATCGCAAGTAATTAACCTGGCATAAGATAGTTCTGTCCTTGACAGTACTATCCTATGGCAACATAAATTAGTTTACTGCAGCCTAGTAGTCACTTTTGTAGACAGTGATGCTTTACTCTGCAGCTAAGTAGTCAATGCTGCTGTTAAGCACATGTATAGATGCAGCTGCTATGACTGTGAAATACTCACTATGTTGTCCTTAACACACTAAAATGAGGAGAAAGCATGTTTGGTAGCAGATTCAGTGCATGTGTAGCAGTTAAATGTTATGGGTTAGTTACTTGTTAGTCTACTGAAGTGTGATTAGTTTTGGATTTAGCTGTTTTTTATTGATATATAACTGACATTGATGCCAACCCCACTAACATCTTATGGAAATAATTCCAGGTAATTGGGAGAAAATAATGTCTACATATTTTGTTAATTCAGGGGCAGGGCAGGTGGGGACAGGGTCTGCCATAAGATTCTGTGGTACAGAGCCCCATTGGGGATGCATTTGGCAGTGGCAGGGTGAATAAAGGCTTTGTCAACCCCGAGGCTCCTTAACAATATTCATCCTACTGCCACTTGTCCCACTATCAGAAGTGAGTCCAGATAGGCTGCAAAGAGCCCTGCAGTTTAGATCTGGCCTAGGGATGGTATTGTGGAGGTGGGGATGCTACAGGTTTAACACCCGTTCATATGAACTTTCATTTATTCTCTCATCTCTTCTGCTGTGTGTTCTTTCTTATAATATTACCAATTTGAAAAATTTGTCCAAAAATTTTACACCGTCCCCATCCCCCACAATCTCCACACACTGAGGTCAGAAGCTAGGAGAATCAGAGAATTGGCTGCCAAATTCCAGGGAAGACCCAAGACCAGGGGCAGGGAAAGCTAAAGCCAAGTCAGGGGCCAGGAGAACCAGAGAAAGCAGAGTATGCAAGGGTTGCTGGAGCAGGCTGAGGCTGCAGGTATACTTAAAAGGGCTGAGTGGTGCTCTCAGCAGTCAATCCAGTTACAGAGAAAAGAGGAGTCACATTAGCCTGGGATCAAAGTTAGGTATGGAAGTTCAAGAGGCTGGCTTGCCTGGGCCTGATTGGCCAGAGGCCCTGACATTCTCTCTCTCTCAAACCTGAATATTCTTTTTTTCCCAATTATTCTCTAATTTTGTTTTGAATCCTGCAACGTGCTTGAGTTTTGTGAAATCTTGTCCCAGAAGCACTTACCAAGGCATGCAGGAGTAACCTTCAATAGTTGCATATGGCTGATTTTTTAAAAAAAATATTACTTTTGACGGTTTGGCTGATTGTTGGAATATCTTGTGAGTCAAAGATAAAGGTTACTTTTTCTTAAGAAATGGACTAGGAAGTTAAATACTCTGACATATGTGTGGTCATATAATACATAAATATATGTGAAATGTATCCTAAAATCCTGTCAATCTGTAAACGAAGACTTTTTCTTTCTTTGAAAGGATAATTTTGTGTAATTTAAGTATAATTTACCAGAATGCCTGGGGTTGCTAATTAATGATGGATGATTCATTTTTAAATATGATCCTACATGAGCATCTCATTATACCAGCACTTGTCATTCTTAAAACTTTAGCAGAAATACAATGTGTACCTCAGAGAGCTCATTCTGTGTTGTAAAATCTAAAACATTATAATTGCTAGCATAAAACTATTTTTAGAATCTGTCTTTTTCTGATTAATTCTAGTCTGGGCCATTGGTAGTCTGTCAGTAAAAAGGACAGAACAGAGATAGCAGAGTTCTCACTTCTCCAAGGTGAAGATCTTTTGTCCCAGGATCCTACAGATGCACAACTCTATTGTTCCACTTTAAGCACCTGTTAAGTGTGTGTGAGAAAATATGCTATCATGTTTTTCCCGGGAGATCATTGGTTGCAGTTTTAAGGGCCTCATTACATATTGCACTTTGAGCTGTTCAGATATTGATCAGTGTTAGTGATAGTTTGGGTTTTGAGCAGTCACACCTTAAAGCTAAAAACTTTCTATAACTGTCTGCACTAAAGGGTTGCTGAGCAGGGAGGGGTCTGAGTACGGGCTACAGCTGTGAGTTGCCACTCTGAGCTGGTGAACCAGAAAAGGCTTTGATCCCTGCTCTAGGTGGGGGTGTGTGTGTGAGAGATGGGTTCTAGGATGGCAGGAACATGAAGCTGGGAGGTGGAGAGGTAATGGGATAGGGGTGGATAAGGAAATGGGAGGTGGAAAGGAAATGAGATGGGGGAAGGGTGGTGAAATGAAGGAACTCAGCCACTGAAGGGTAAAATAAAAAAGTAGAAAAAATAATTTAAAAAGAAATAGAATAAGTAAATTAAAGAAGGACTCATGTTTTAATAAATTGTGATTTTGGATTGGTGTGTGGGGGCAAGTTATGCTTCCTGCAGTAGCTCGGAGGTGGGATTGATGACAGAAGGCAGTTTTGGGGGAGCTAGTGCCTTTGCTCTGGGAAGGAAGCCTCAGATCATGGGCATCTAATGCATCCCCCTACCTTTTTTCCTATCTCCCAAGACCCCACTCTAGAGCCATTCATGCCCTACGACCTGACTAGATGCCATGTGTTCTACAGGCTGTTTGTATGGGTGGGGGAGAAAGGTGGGGCATTGACTTGGTGTCAGAGCCACCTCTTGCTCAGTAGAGTTCAGGGGGT
>NW_017728994.1:4295189-4303829 GCF_001723915.1 Gavialis gangeticus | reverse complement strand
GTGTCAGAGCCACCTCTTGCTCAGTAGAGTTCAGGGGGTGGAAACTGTGTCCATGTGGAATAGGAGGGTAGGGGAGATGACACTGCATCCTGGGATGCTGAAGGACTGCAGGTTGGGTGGCTCATCTGTGGGGAATGGCCACGCATTAATGGAACACGAGGCTGGGTAACATGGATCAGAGGTAAACCTTCCCTGGAGCAACATAACATTAAGCCACTTAAAGTGTGCTTAAAACTAGTTTCAGGTGTTAATGTGTGGACAGGGGTTAAGAACTCCAGGAACCATGAAAACGTAATGTGCAACAAGGCCGTAAGTTAATTGAGAGTTATTTGAAGGACAATCCTGTGAAACTAGGTGCTCTTGTTTGCTACTTATTGGCAGAGGAACAGCAGTTCATCTTGGAAGGACTATATATTTAAATGGCCATGTCACTTCTGTTTTGACTAGGGAGGAGTGTGGTAGACCCACACCTCACTCACCGCACCACTGGCATTCAGGTGGCTGATCTGCAAGTGACTGGACTGGCAGCGTGTGGCTGGAAGATGGACTGTGGATTTGTCCAGCACCTCAAAGCCCTTGGGATCAGAGCAGCTTGCTGGCCATGTCCAAGGGAAGAGAGAAAGAGGGAGTACATGCTGCGCCTGCCGAAGCTCTCTCTCCCTATTACGGCACTGACCTGGTGCAACCACATGGAGACTGGTTGCTGGGCAGCACAGCAGCTCAGACTATGGTTAGGACACCTCCACAGTCCCTGCACAATTACATACCTGCATCAGGGAAGTTGGTGTCCTGTCCTGGGGCAGGGAGCCCCAGTAAGCCGGACAACACTGCAGACAGCCAGACACCTGGGAAAGGGAACCCAGGCATCACAGGAGCAGGGCCACAGATTGACTGAAGGGACCAGACCTAACTGTGACCCTACATACATGGGATGTTGCCAGAAGGTACACCCAAGGCAGCTGGGGCAGGATGAAGGCAGCCCAAGAGTCATCGGCAGGACCTGCAGAGGGAAAGAATCCATCTGAGGGTTTGATGGGGCAATCCACCACATTTGAATAGCTCTGGACCCAAGAATCCCCAGCCAGCCAGTATCAGTACCTTAAGGGTTATGTGGGCATGAGAAAATGCTCCACAGGAAACTATAAGATGTGGTCAGGTGCCAAACAACCCAGGGCATTGGTGTTCTTGGGATATGACCCCAACTAGGGATTGCAAAGTGGCCATACAAAGTACACCACACATAAGTGAGAGCACTTAGAAGAATGAGAAGAGGTGCCAGATTCAGTGAGCATCATTGCACTACTCACTCATGTCACTCAAGTAATTTCAGTTCACATATTATTGCCAAGTTTTTTCAGTCTGAGACTCCAGAACCACAGTCCTGTCAAGTGCCACAGAAGCAGCCTTCTTGGGGAACAAACAGTACCTGTGGCACACCCAGCTCCTACCAAGACTGAACCAGATCACCCAAGTGGAAAGGCATGGAGTGTAGGGAAGGAGGAACCCCAAAAAGTCATACCATCCGAGGCACCCAGGGTCATAGAGAAACACTGAACAACATCTTTTGGTGAAACCTCAAGTAACATCAAGTAGTGGCAAGTTAATAGACCCTAGTGCAGAATGCTTAAGCAGACACGGCATGGTAGTGGTGGCACTGAGCATGGGCCTGCCCCAAAGAGTATAAGAGCATTGTTCGGGCATGCAGGGATGAAGCCAGGAAGGCCGAAGTGCAACTGAGTTGCATGTAGCAAGGGATGTGAAGGAGGGTTTCTACAAATATGTTAGTAACAAGAGGTGGATCAGGGAAAGTGTGGGTCCCTTATTGAATGAGAGAGGCAAACTGGTGACAGAGCATGAAGGAGAGACTGAAGTACTCAATGCCTTTTTCGCCTCAGTCTTCACAGGCAAGGTCAGCTGCCAGACTACTTCACCTGGCAGCGCAGCTTGGGGAGGAGGTGAGCCGCCAGCAGTGGTGAATTAACAGGTTAGGGACTATTTAGAAAAGCTGATCATATACAAGTGCATGGGGCTACATGGAATGCACCCAGCAGTGCTGAGGGAGTTGGCTGATGAGATTACACTGGCCATCATCTTTGAAAACTCATGGTGATCAAGAGAGGTCCCAGACAATTGGAGAAGGGCAAACATAATGCCCATATTTAAGAAAGGGAAGAAGGAGGATCTAGGAAACTACAGACCAATCAGCCTCACCTCAGTCCCTGGAAAAATCATGGAGCAGATCCTCAGAGAAGTCATTTCTAAGCACTTGGAGGAGAAGATGTCCACAGTCAGCATGGATTCACCAAGGGCAAGTCATGCCTGACCAACCTGATTACTTTCTATGATGAGATGACTGGCTCTGTGGACATAGGGAGACCACTGGATGTGGTATACCTTGATTTTAGCAAGGATTTTGATACTGTTTCCCACAACATTTTCGCAGGCAAGCTAAGGAAGTATGGGCTGGATGAATGAACCATAAGGTGGATAGAAAACTGGCTAGAGCAGTGGGCTATGAGGGTAGTAATCAATAGCCCAATGTCAAGTTGGGAGCTGGTATCAAGTGGAGTGCCCCAGGGGTCAGTCCTGGGGTCAGTTTTGTTCAATGTCTCCATCAACAACTTGGAAGGTGGCATAGAGTGCACCCTCAGCAAGTTTCTAGATGATACCAAGCTGGAGAGAGTAGCAGATATGTTGCAGGGTAGAGCTAGGATTCAGAGTGACCTAGGGAAATTGGAGGATTCGGCCAAAAAGAACCTCATGAGGTTTGACAAGGACAAGTGCAAAGTGCTGCATTTAGGACAGAACAGTCCCATGCACCTGTACAGGCTGGGGGCTGGCTGGCTGAGCAGCAGCTCTGCAGGAAAGGACCTGGGGGTTACAGTAGACAATAAGCTGAATAGGAGCCAACAGTGTGCCCTTATTGCAAAAAGGGCTAATGGCGTACTGGTCTTCATTGGTAGGAGTATTGTCAGCAGGTCAAGGGTAGGGGTTTGTTAAGCACTGGTGAGGCTGCATCTGGAGTACTGTGTCCAGTTTTGGGCCTCCCCCTGCAGAAAGGTTATGGACAAATTGGAAAGAGTCCAATGGAGGGCAACAAAAATGATTCAGGGGCTGGGGCACATGACTTATGAGGAGAGGCTGAGGGGCCTGGGCTTATTTAGTTTGGAGAAAAGAAGATTGAGAAGGGATTTAATAGCAGCCTTCAGCTACCTGAAGGGAGGTTTGAAAGAGGACTGAGCTAGACAGTTTTCAGTGGTGGCAGATAACAGAATAAGGAGCAGTGGTCTCAGTTTGCAGCAGGGGAAGTTTAGGTTAGATATTTTCTCATTAGAAGTGTAGTAAAACACTGGAACAGGTTACCGAGAGAGGTTGTAGAATCTCTGTCCTTGGAGGTTTTTAAGATCTGTCTAGACAAAGCTTTGGCTGGGATGTTCTACTTGGCAATGGTCCTGCTTTGAGCAGGGGGTTGGACTAGATGACCTCCTGAGTTCCCTTCCAACCCTAATTTCCTATGATTCTATGACTTTGGTTAAAACTGGGGACATGAGGACTGACTTAAATAACACATCCCTTTTTAGCCTGCTTTGGTAACTGGCTAAAACAGGGGTGGGCAAAATGAGGCCCATGGGCCAGATGCAGCCCACCAGGCCATTCTGTCCAGCCCATGGGGCCCCTCAGAAATTTAGAAAATTAATATTCATCTGCCCCTGGCTGCCTGTCATGTGGTCCTTGATGGCTTGCCAAAACTCATTAAGTGGCCCTCTGCCCGAAATAATTCCCCACCCCTTAGCTAAAAGGTAACTTTGTAATGGCATCCATTGTAACTCTGCTGAATAAGGGGCCTGATTTAAAGTATAGGCAATCATCCTTTCCTTAGTATGTACCTTTAGTTCTTCCCGGACAGATTAAGGAAGTGATTGACTTGCTTTCCTTATTACAGGAAGTTATGGGAAAACAGTTTTTTTTTAATCCTGGGAAGAGATGAGTAAACATACTTATGATAATTTACACTTGTATACCAGCTTCTTAGATGATTATGTTTTACAGTGGTTTAGTAAAAGATTACATTTACCCAAGAATATTTTTTTTAAGTTTCAAATTAATTTGGAAGTTTATCTAAGTCTGAAATAATTGCATTGGATATATTGCACAGTACCATTTGTATGCAAGGTAAACTTTTTGGAAAATCTAACTTTGATCATTTGAGAAGAATTATCCTAAACAAGATGACCTAGGAAAAATTATAATACCTCTGCACCACATAAAGCTCTGTCTACAATAAGTAGGAATTCCAGGGCTTAGTTCAAGGCATGCTTTGCAAGAATGGATTGATGGATAGTGTCTAGAAGACAGCAGTTGACTTACTTTTATTTCTTTATAATTTGGACTGTGGAGTTTCTAAAAAATTCAAGATGCTAGTGATGAATCTCATGGGAGATAGCTGAAAATGAAAAAAAATATTTGTGAGTCTTGTTCATCAAGGTCAAGCACTTGGATTTTATTCAATTACATTTGTAACTGGAGATGGTACTGTAATTCTGCAATAAAATTGCCTTTCCTCAGGCAAAGAGTGTTCTATGTCAGACAAAGAGAGCATCATCAGCATAAAGTGTGATGTGTCAATTAGCTTTATTCACTTTTGTAACCTAAGGGGTAGCAAAACTCAAAAACTTTAGGAGTTGAATGGAGTGGGTATAAAACAAATTTCTACATATATTTTTATAGGGGCCTCAGTCATGGATCCATACCCAGAGTGCTAGATGCTGTGCAAATACAGAACAAAAAGATGGTCCTCACTTCAAAGAGTTTGCCATATATAAGAAACAACAGATAGAGGAGTACAAAAAGTCAATAAGACTTACCAGCCAGATGGCACCAGTCTCAGAATGCAATAACCCAGCCATTGACAATTTTTTTACAGGCATCATAGAAAAGGACCCCTGTGAATGAAAATCACATGGACATTGGCTGGGAGTTCATGTCAAGCATAAGGGGCAGTTAGGAAGAGATTGTGAAGGTTCTAGTTTTAAAACTGATCAAAGTTGTACAATGAGTGAATCAGAAACAAGAATCAGAATTTTGATAAGAAATGAGAGATGGTATGTAGGGTTGGAAAAGATTCTGAGTGGCCTTGAAAATATGTTTCATGTGTTAAAAGAACTAAAGAGTTAGTAGAACAGTATAAAGTAACAATATAAAGTAACTGTTACCAGTGACATGGTGAAAGTAATGGGTAAGAATATGGTGAAAGTAATGGGTAAGAATACAATGTGTGCACACAGTCGTATTGAATGGATGTAAGAGGGGCAGGGTTATATTTCTAAAGGCTAGAGAAAAAGATGCAGATCTGAGGGCTGGTTTGTAGCTCTTGTAACAACAAATATGATTTGATGAAGGTGTATGAAGAAGTGTCAGACTTCAGTAGTGTAATTAAAGTGGAATAGTTGCACAGAAGCCCTGGGAGCTGACTTGGCTGGGGGGAGGAAGTGCAGAAAAATAGCCACCACTGCTGCCAGGCAGACATACTACTGGTACCAGCTCTATTGGCCCATGCATTGCTGCTGCCCCAGGTGCTGAGCCTCTCCCAGGCTTTATGCTTGTGATGTAGGGAGGCAAACAAGAAAGTTGTATCAGCAGAATACTGTGACTTGGTGCTTTTGGGATATATAGGATGTGCTCCTGATAGTGGAAAAGTAGGAATAGCTATATTTGTCTATTGCAGTTCTGATATGCAGTGTATCTAGTATGCTGTTCTTTTACTGTCCTCCATCCTTTGCAAGGCAATATATCAGCAGGCAATAATGATTTTTCTCCTTGCGGCAATTTATGAAGGATAACCGATACGCATGTGTAGAAAGTCTTGATTTTAATTTTACCAAAGCAGAGGTCTATGTTTGTGGCTCATACCTATGCAATGTTGGTGTGAAAAGCTGTATCTCCTATTCTGTGATTTATAGGGTAGTATGCAAACATTGTAGCAGCAGAGTAAATTCTACCACATTTTGTATTTTTACTAAGCACATTTTCAGGAAACTTTTGCATGTTGAAATATTTGTGTATTAGAAAGGAGTACATAATAGTCTTTTGATTTATGCAACAAACATTCTTCAGCTGCTTGAAGTGGTATTTTTTCATTATTACTTCGATTTGCTGTCTTTGAGGATTTGGTTTTTTTATAGAAGTTTTGGACATAAGTCAAAGTGTCCCAGCAGAGATTAAATTCAGTTGAGCTAGGTGCTGTACACACATAATCATACAATATGTAAACACCAGGCAGTTTACAATCTAAAAGGGCAGGACAGAAAATGAGAAAAAAGGAAGTATCACTTTCCATTTTATAGATGGGAAAGTGGGGCACGGAAAAGTCAAGTATAATATCCATATAAGATGGGAAACCAAGATTGAACCCAAATATCTTAAAGCCCAAGAGAGTTTATAGGTGTGCTCTGGGAAGCAGGGATGTGCTTTAATTAGCACAGCTCTGAGAGCTGCGCTAATTAAAAGTGCCCACAGCATCATGTGCATCACTATCTCTGTGCTGAAAAATGGCAGTGGGGTGCTTTGAACTAGAACACATTGGAGGAACTTTAGCTTAAAGCGCCCCACTGCCATTTTTCAGTGCAGGGACACTGATACATGTGAACAGTGTTCCCTCTAAGGAGTAGCAGTCCATAAGCCCGCTGCTTTGGTCCTGCCTCTACTTTTCGGTGCGGTCCACCAGTAAGTGTCCTGCAGTAAGTGTCCAGGTAGGAGCAGGTAGGGTTCAGCCCCATGTGGAACACTGTGGGCCTCGCTCACCACCCTTCTCCATGCTAGCTGCTGCCCAGAGCAGTGCAGCAGGGGCAGGAGGAGAAGCTGCTTGAGGCAGGGGGAGCCAAGCAGTACCTGGGCAGCAGTAGTCCTGTCAGGAAGCTGTGCATGGAGGCCGGGCCCAGTGGAAGCGTGGCACAGGCTGCCCCTGGCAGGAGCAGGTGGGGCTCAGTCCCATGTGGAGTGCTGTGGGGCAGCCATGGGCTGGACATAATCAGTTGGTGGGCACCCGCCCTCAAACTGGATCTAATGAGTTAGTGGGCCATATCTGGCTTATAGGCTGTGATTTGCCTAACCCTGGGTTACAGATTCGCTGCTAAACATGTCCCAAGAATCATTCATTATAAAGGAAGATAGAACTAGAAGGGAGGCACTGGGACCAGCGCAGGACTTTTACCAGTGGTAAGCTCCTCACTCCTCATGCAAGGCAGGCAATGACTCCTCCCCAAGGTGAGGCAGGGGCAGGGACGGGAGCTTGGGCTGGGGACTGGCGCAGGCTCCACCAGCTCTGGGGAACTGTTCTACTCCCCTGCCCCTGCCTTGCCTCACCCAGTGAGGAGGCACATGGCATTGGGGCTGGGGAGCAGAGCAGTTACCCAGAGCCTGCAGAGCCCACAACAGCTCCCAGCCCCAGCCCCCATCCCATCCCAGCCCCTGACCCGCCTAGTGGAGGAGCCGCTGCCTTCCCCAAGTCAGGAATGAGAAGCTTACTGCCAGTAAGTGTCCTGTGCTGGCCACGGTGCCTCCACCACACTCTGCGCCCAGCTTCTCCCTGGGAAACAGCAGCCCAGCTCCTCTCTGGGTGGATGCACAACATTAAAAAGTTACTGTGCACAAAGATTTTTAATCGTGCGCAGCTGCGCGTATGCGCAGCTTAGAGGTAACTTTGTATGTGAAGCTGGAGTCTGCTGGAGCATGGTAATTACCATGGAAGGATGTGGGTAGTGGGGTCCTGCAGGACTTGGTCCTTGGACCTGTACTCTTCAATGTCTTCATCAGTGACTTGGAAGTGGGCGTGAAGTATACTCTGTCCTAGTTTGTGGATGATACTAGATTGTAGGGTGAAGTGAACCCTCTGGAAGTTAGGGAATAATTGCAGGCAGACCTGGAGAGCTTGGAAAATTGGACAGAACACAATAGGATGGAGTTCAATGATGACAAATGCAGAGTGCTGCACCTAGGGTGTAAAAGTATCCAGCACACCTACTGGCTCAGAAATGACCCTCTCAGCAGCACAGAAGTGGAGAGGAATCTTAGAGTCATAAAGATGGACTCAAAGATGAACAGGAATTGTCAGTGAGACAAAATCATTAGCAAAGCTAACTGCACTTTATCATGCATCAGCATATGCATGACAAATAGAACCAAGGAGGTGATACTTCCCCTCTATGCAGCATTGGTCAGACTGCAGTTGGAGTACTTCATCCAGTTTTGGGTGCCATACTTTAAGAAGGATGTGGATAATCTCGAGAGGGTCCAGAGGAGGGCTACTCATATGGTTAAGGGTTTACAGGCCAAGACCTATGAGGAGAGACTAAGGGACCTGGACCTTTCCAGCCTATGCAAGAGAAGGTTGAGAGGTGATCTTGTGACCACCTAAAATTCAGTGGTCACAAACTGACAGAGAGCAGATTTATGCTAGGCATCAGGAAAAACTTCTTTACAGTAAGGGTGGCCAGTATGTGGAATGGGCTTCTAATGGAGGTGGTGCTGTCCTCTACTTTGGGGGTCTTTAAGAGAAGACTGGATAGGCACCTGGCTGGGGTCACTTGACCCCAGCACTCTTTCCTGCCCGGGCAGGTGGTCAGACTAGCTGATCTGTTGAGG
>NW_017728994.1:4293257-4295178 GCF_001723915.1 Gavialis gangeticus | reverse complement strand
GAAGGATGTGGATAATCTCGAGAGGGTCCAGAGGAGGGCTACTCATATGGTTAAGGGTTTACAGGCCAAGACCTATGAGGAGAGACTAAGGGACCTGGACCTTTCCAGCCTATGCAAGAGAAGGTTGAGAGGTGATCTTGTGACCACCTAAAATTCAGTGGTCACAAACTGACAGAGAGCAGATTTATGCTAGGCATCAGGAAAAACTTCTTTACAGTAAGGGTGGCCAGTATGTGGAATGGGCTTCTAATGGAGGTGGTGCTGTCCTCTACTTTGGGGGTCTTTAAGAGAAGACTGGATAGGCACCTGGCTGGGGTCACTTGACCCCAGCACTCTTTCCTGCCCGGGCAGGTGGTCAGACTAGCTGATCTGTTGAGGTTCCTTCTGACCCTAGCATCTATGAAGCTAGGCTCCAGGAGACTCAATTAACTGAATCTGCTCCAATGCGCTGTAATTACAGTGTGTTGGAGCAACCTCCCTGCACGTGTATAGGAGCCCCAAGGCAATGGCTTAACCCAAGGATTGGCAACCTGTAGACCACAGGCCAGCTCCAACCCGTGGAGTGATTTGATCAGGCCTGAGAATGTGGAGCTTTGGTAACATTTGCCTGGTGGGTGGCAGGGAGGGTTCACTATGCTCCATGTGGAGAAGCACCAGCTATGAGAATTCTCTCTCTGTCACTGTGGAAAAATCAGGGCTGTGTTCTAGTGCCCTATTGCCCATCGACCTCTGAAATGATCTGTATCACTCCAGTCTGCAGCCTAGAAGGGCTGCCCATTGCTGGCTTAACCAAAATACAATCCTCACTAGTATCCTTTGATACTAGTCTCTCTATTTAACTACTCACCCATCCCCAAACTGCAACTGGACTTTGTGTAAAAAACATTAGTCTACCCCTAATGCCATTTCTTTAGCAATTGTGTTAGATTGCTCCCACTAACCTGCTCACTCTGGATGCAGTATATTTGAAACCTCTTCAAACAGTACCCTTTTTGTTTTTCAAGTTTTGTTTCCTAAGTCGCCGTATAGCCGAACTTGCACAGAAAGTCCTACAGAGTATTTGAAGAATTGCTTGTATAATTTTTTTATTGAATTGGTTCCTTTCATTTTAATATGGTTAAACTCTGCTGTGGATCACACACAGGGGATGAGATCAGTTTATTTGGCACTGACCCATTCATTCAACTTGAAGCAATCAGATTAAAAACCTTTGCACTTTATTAATGTGTGGGCAGATGGCATTCAAAGTTCCAAGGACACTCTTTATGAAAGCACCTTGAATGATCAGCCTTGTTATACAATTTGTATTTTGCTTCCAAGTTTTATGAGAATTTGTTTCTGAAAAATAAATCCAGTCAATGCTATTTTTAGATTGTATAAAGTGAAAAAACCCAAATATAGAATCTGGGTTTTTTGTTAATGAAAACATTATGGCTTCAAAATATATCATGTTCCCTAATACATTTCCCCCTACAACAAAATAAGTCCAGTCAGAAGGTGCACTATAAACACTTCACTATTCATTTTCTAAACCATTTTAGTCTTTAAAAATTTTCTAAAACCTATTTTAGTTTTTTAATGCTGCTTCAGAAATCAGAACAATTTAGCACTCAGACAGGATACATTTATTAGTGCTTAATAATCAATGCAATTCAAGTTGAAGTAATTTCTAACAGCATAAATAACTGAGAAACACCTTCACATTGTAAATGTTAATGTGTGAATAAAATTATGTATGTCATTCCATGTCAAGTAAAGTATCTAAAAACATCAGAAAATGTTTGTCTGAATGAACCAGCGTTAATAATAACAGAAGGAAAAACTAAGGAAGTAAAATATTTTTAGGGCTGGATCCAAATCCACTTAAGTTTAGGGATGCTTTTAATATACAGTGTGTGTGTGTGTGTGTGTGTGTGTGTGT
>NW_017728994.1:4288721-4293246 GCF_001723915.1 Gavialis gangeticus | reverse complement strand
CATTTCCCCCTACAACAAAATAAGTCCAGTCAGAAGGTGCACTATAAACACTTCACTATTCATTTTCTAAACCATTTTAGTCTTTAAAAATTTTCTAAAACCTATTTTAGTTTTTTAATGCTGCTTCAGAAATCAGAACAATTTAGCACTCAGACAGGATACATTTATTAGTGCTTAATAATCAATGCAATTCAAGTTGAAGTAATTTCTAACAGCATAAATAACTGAGAAACACCTTCACATTGTAAATGTTAATGTGTGAATAAAATTATGTATGTCATTCCATGTCAAGTAAAGTATCTAAAAACATCAGAAAATGTTTGTCTGAATGAACCAGCGTTAATAATAACAGAAGGAAAAACTAAGGAAGTAAAATATTTTTAGGGCTGGATCCAAATCCACTTAAGTTTAGGGATGCTTTTAATATACAGTGTGTGTGTGTGTGTGTGTGTGTGTGTGTGTGTGTGTGTGTATGTGTGTGTGTGTAAGTAAATCTATCCTAAATCACCCAAAGAAGAAACAACTTATAGGGAAATGCATACATTTTGAGAAAAAGTACAGTTTGGAAACTGGGTTTTTGGTTGTAGCCATGTTGGTCTAAGGATGTAGACAGGCAAGGTTTTTGAGTAGATGTGATATCTTTTATTAGACCAACTGAGTAGTTGGAAAAAAGGTTTTGGCAAGCTTCCGGGTGTAGTCACCCTTCTTTAGGACTTCCAATACCTGAAGAAGGTTGACTGTGCCTGAAAGGTTGCTAAGAACTTTTTTCCAACTACTCAGTTGATCTAATAAAAGAGATCACCTCTGCTCAAAAATCTTGCCTGCCTACAGTCAGGAAAGACACTTAAACCAAAATATAATCTAGGGATGTTGAGTTTCACAAAAAGTATCCACCCTTTTAATACTTTAAAAAGACTCACATTTTGGGAATTATCATATTTACTCTAACCCAAGAAAAGGGCTTGTATTTTCCCTCTCTTTAACATTGGGAGCAAACAAAAAGCCTTGTCTTTGATTCATATACCAGCCTAGGGCAGGCGGTGGGCCTGGATATAGCTCTGGCTCTGGCTTCAGCTCCCTGATGCAGCCCCAGGGCCAGAGATGCAGCCACTACTTGCCCTGCCTGAGCCAACAAGGCTTGCAGAGGCTCCAGCAGTGGGGGAGGGGCTGCAGCAAGTGGGTTGAAGGGAAGTCTGTGCAGTGGTCTGGGGCCATGGAGAAATGACTCTGCAGTTTTGGGCAGGAGTGGCACTGGAGAGGCTTCAGAGTGGCAGTACAGCTGTATAGGCTCTGGCTCTGCCTCTAGCCTTGACCAGAGGCTAGAGCAGGAGTTGCAGCTGCCCCAGCAGCCTGGCCAGGGCTGGGGCCAGGGACACTGCTGCTGCTTGGTGGGGCTGGAGCCAGAGCCACTAGTGTTCTTCATGCCCTGGGTCGGAGCTGCCTTATAGGCCAAACAGCACCAGGGTTGCGGGGGTAAGCAAGTGGCAGAGGGGTAGGCAGAAGATCCTGGTAGAAGGAGGGACAAATGCTAAGGGTGACAGGTAGAAAGGCAAGAGTCAAGGGTCATATTTCCTATCTCCCTGATGCTGCTTTCCCCACCACAGTGGTGTGGGAGGGTGGGATGGGGGCAAATTTAGGATGGCCGTCTAATACTTATATTCTATACATGAAAAATTAAAAACAAATTAAAAACAAAAATTAAAACAAATACATAGAATTTAATTATAGGGAGTTATCTTAAACTCAAAGTTTGCTTGAATTTGGGTAAGTACAGTAATCTACTTACATTTTCCAAGCCGTACCTTTAGGGGGCTCTGGAATGAAACAGTGGAAATGGCTTTTGTGTTATACAGTGTAGATCAATTAGAACTCAGAGAGTGAATTTTGCAGCCTTCCGTTAGGGGCTGAATAATAACTGGTACATGGTACCAGGAGTAAAATGATCTGATAACTGAGGAAAGCCCTGCTGGATATTTTTATTAGTTATCAGTTAACTAAGCAGAAAAGACTGCATATAAAATGATAATACAGAAATCCAACTTCTGCACTCCATGTAAAATAGAACAGAACTATATGTGGAAGAAAGGAAAGAGTTTGTAAAGATGAAGAATCAGTGTTGTAATTTTTGGGAGGCTGAGTCACTGATAAGTAAAGGGGAGAGAGGAAACAGGGCCCCCTGGCCCCTAGTCATGCCCCCGCTGTAGTTGCCCCACCACCCCAACTCTCACCTTCTCCTACTGGAGCCTGTCCACCTCAGGACCGCCCCATGGCTGAGTGGGTGCAGGTTCCCTCTCGGCACAAAGCCAAAAGGAAGACCCGGGCACAGCTCTGATGTGGAGGACTCCTACCCCACTCCCAAGACCACCACATGGGGGGAAGAAGTGACCCAACTTCCGGGTCCCTCCCCTGCTGCGCTTGACACCCCACCCGTGGAAAAGATCAAATGAGTGATCCCTGTGGACAAGATTTTGGGGCTGCTGGACAGCCCTGAGCAGGAGCCCATGGAAGAGACCCCTCACACCACAAGCCAGGGCATATCCCCCAAGACCATGGGCACCGAGGCTGAGGCCAACTCAACGAAATGTCCTTCAGTGGAGCCCACCCCCTCCAATGATCTAGGGTAGATGGGAGTCCTGGGACTCACCCCAGTGAGTTATAAGAGGGGGAAGTCCCCTCTTCCAGGACCCTGAGATGGGCACTAATATCACCCTGGTGCTTGACGGGTCTCTTCCCTTCCCCTCCCAGTCAAACCCCACTACTATCTAGCCCAATGATCCCACACCAGAGAGAGTTGGGGTGGGGTCCCCAGACCAGCAGTCCAATTTTGTTGGGGACCCCACACAGACCCCCTGGGGTTCCAGCTCTGCCCCACCATCTTGTGAGGGAACCCTGCCCCAACCTTTACCCCCACCCCCATCCCAAGGGGCTGCAGAGCTCTCCCAATCCCAGCTGGAGTTCAGGGTCTTAGCAGACCAGGGGGTTCAGATGGTACCTATGGAGCCCAGTGAACCCCAGGAAGAGGAGGACACTTGAGACCCAGCAGGCTCCATGGAGCCTGCTGACCTCTCGGTCCCGGCGGTCCCCAGGGGTGAGCTACTTGCATTTCTTGACTGTGACTACACTTGCCAGTCTGCAAGCAATGTACAGATCACCTCGGACTGTTGGGGAGATTTTGACAGTGTCCTTGCCACTGCAAGGGCACTGGCAGGGGAAGGCAAGGGGCCCCAAAGCTGCACAGCCTGGATCTATAGGCAGGCCCGCAGTTTTGTAGGTGCCCTCTATAGTTATGGGAGGGTGCTGCATGAGCTGGCAGGCCCCATACCGGGCATTGAGATGCATGAGGTACCTGCTGGACCGTCTACTCCAAGCCACCCAGCCATGAGGTTGTTTAAGATTGCGACCTTCAACGTCCACGGTTGCAGGAACGGTCTCCAGAGATGCTGGGTGATCTCCTTCCTTCAGGATGGGGGGGTACCCTGTAGTATCCTTGCAGGAGATCCTGACAACTTGGGCTGATTAACCTAATTGGTGGCTGGAGTGGGGAGGCAGGGTCTTTTTTAGCTACCTCTTGTGGGGTGGCCACCCTGTTCTTCCTAGGCCTGCAGCCAGAGATTCTCTAAGATGTTGAGGTGGTGCCGGGCCACCTCCTGCACCTCCAGATCCAAGTGCAGGGGCTGGTATTTAACCTACTGAATGTGTACACCCCTATGAGGGACCTGGAGTTGGCAGATTTTTTCAGCCAGGTGGCCACTTACGTTGGCACCCTCAACCCTCATGAGTGCCTGGTCCTTGGTGGGGACTTTAACGTCACACTGGACATGAGAGACCGGTCAGTCAGGGGGCAGAACCAGGCTGTCATATGTGTCTTTGGGGAGATCCTGATGAACTACTCCCTAGTGGATGTCTGGTGTGCCCGTCACCCTACTGATCCCCGCCCCCACTGCCTTCACCTATTTGAGGGTGGGAGAGGACCAGGCATGCCACTCCCAGTTGGACTGGGTTTATATCTCTTTGCCACATTTTCCCTGGGCCCACTCCTCTGGTATTCAGCCGACCCCCTTCAGAGATCACCACCTTGTCTGGGCCCAGGCCATGCTGGGCGGCCAGGGTTGGCCTAGTGGCATTTCGGTGCCAGTCTGATGGAGGATGGGCTTCAGGGAGGCCTTCTTGGAGTTCTGGCTAGCCTGGTGGGAGCAACGGGCAACTTTTCCCTCACTTCAGATGTGGTGGGACGTGGAGAACATATGCATCTGGCTTTTTTACTGCAGCTACACTAGGGGGCACACCCGGCAGAGAGAGACCATCCAGGAGCAGCTTAAGCAGGAAGTGCTAGAGCTGGAGAGGTGCCTGGATACAAACCCAACCAACCCATCCCTCTGTGGAGAGTGTTAGGAGAGGTGGGAAGAGCTTCGTCCTCTGGATGACCACCGCACCCATGGTGTGTTTGTCTGCTCTCGCATCCAGCTATTTCAGGAGATGGACTGAGGCTCCCGCTTCTTCTATGCCCTGGAGAGGAGGCAGGGGA
>NW_017728994.1:4281328-4283721 GCF_001723915.1 Gavialis gangeticus | reverse complement strand
CACAAGCAGTGAGAATAGATTCCCCATGGTTGTGAGAATAAGGGGACCAAGAAGTACATCAACTGCTTTCTGGCATGTGACGGCACCCCCTCACAGATCCAGGCAACATGCACCAGCACTCATGGGCCTTCTATGAAGAGCTCTTCTCCCTGGATCTGGCCAATGCTGAAACCTGTCAGACCCTGTGGGAGTCCCTCCCACAGGTCAGTGTGGGCAACCAGGACCAGATGAGGGCTCCTCTTACTCTGAGTTTTCTTCTGCTCTCTGCCTGATGCCTGGCAACAAGGCACCATGCATCAATGGGCTGACCACAGAGTTTTACCAGGCCTTCTGGGATGTCCTCAGCCCGGACTTTGCTGTGGTCTGGGCTGAATCCATGGGAAGTGGGGAGCTTCCCATGTCATGCTGTAGGGCTGTGCTGACCCTCCTGCCAAAGAAGGGGGATTCCCCATGACCTGAGGAACTGGCATTCCATGTCCCTCCTCTGCACAGACTACAAGGTGGCAGCAAAGGTCATCTCACTGTGCCTGTGGTCCATGCTGATGGACGTGATCCATCCTGACCAGATGTACACGGTACCTGGATGTTCCATCTTCAATAACCTGTACTTGGTTCAGGACCTCCTGGAGCTAGCATGCTGGGAGGGCCTGTCTTTTGCCTTCCTGTCCCTGGACCAGGAGAAGGCATTTGACAGAATGGATCACGGGTACATCACAGACACTCTGTTGGCCTTTGGCTTTGGGCCAAGCTTTGTGCAGGCTTTCCAGGTGCTGTATACTTCTTCAGTGTTTAGTCAAGCTCAACTGGACCCTGACAGAGGAAAGGGGTGCATCAAGGCTTCCCACTGTCAGGCCAGCTGTATGCCTGGGCCCTGGAGCCCTTCCTCATTCTCCTGTGGAAGCAGGTGGTGGGGCTGATGCTCCGGGAGCCAATGGTGTGGCTGGTCCTGTCAGCATATGCTGACGATGTACTCCTCATGGTCCAGGACTCAGACAACCTGGTGTAGGTGGAGGCCTGCCAGGCATTGTACCGGGCAGCCTCCTCTGCTTGGGTCAGCCTGGTCAAGAGCTTTGGCCTGACGGTAGGTGACGGGTTGCTGGTGGGCTCACTCCAACCTGCATTCAATGGGATATGCTGGAGTGTGGGCTCGCTGCTCCACTTGGGGTCTACCTGTCCCCCACAGACCCCTACCCAGCAGAGAACTGGAACCAGCTGGAGGCAAGGGTGGTGGAGCAGCTCCAGGCATGGGCAAGGCTCCTGAGGTCTCTCTCTGCATGGAAGAGTGCTAGTGCTGAACTAGCTGGTCCTGTCCATGCTCTGGCACTGCTTACACACCCTGCCTGTGTCCCCTGAGGTCCTGGCAGTGCTCCAGAGACAGGCGCTGGAGTTTTTCTGGCTAGGTCAGCACTGGGTCACTGTAGAGGTCCTGAGCCTCCCATTGCCTGTGCATCCAGGTCCTGTGATTCTGCCTTCAGGCCCTGCAGTGACTGCTATACGGTGTCAGTAGCCATGCAATATGTGGCCACCTGAGTTGCGCTTTCCTCTGCCACTTCTGGGAGCTCCAATATGACTGGCAGCTTCTCGGCCTGCCAGATTTCTATGAGGACCTCCTCTGGGCCTCAAGGCTGGTCTCTGCCTCCAGGTTTGCCACAACAGTCACCCAGGGCACCAACCTGCTCATTGAGCCCCTCCTCTGGAGCCCCCAGCTGGAGATGCTGACGACAGAGGTGCCTCAGTTGTGACAGAGGCTGATCCTGGCTGGTGTCACCCATATTGGAGACCTCCTGGACTATGATAGGTGGTGGTGGGTGGACCCATCTGTGCTGGCCTGATGCATGGGTCTACACATGATATGTGCAACCTGCCATCTCATCCAGGAGGTGAAGTCTACCCTATCTCCTGATGCCCTTGCCTTGGTTGACCTGGTCCTGTGTGGTGGTGGCCCCTGCCCCTCCACATGTTCTCCAGCCCGCTGGAGTTTGTTGTGGGGCTGGCACCTTGCCCAGCTTCATGGTGCTCCCTTCTCCACCACCTAAGCTGACTGGAGGTCACCAGACCGGTCCATTTTTCCACCGTCCATCGCCACCACCTCTACATGCTTGTGTACTGCACTGTCCATCATACTGCTGTTATGTCCTGCCCAGCCATCAAGTGGCAGGATCTTCTCAGAGGGGGGTGGCTGGAGCACCCCGGTGGCTGAGTCTGTACTCCACCCTCATTCCACGAGCCACTGGGGACCTCAGCTGGTGGCTTCTCCATGGAGCCAGTGCTAAAGGTGTGTATGTGGTGAGCTTCATGGACACCCCAGTCTCCTGCCCCTTCTGTGGACAGAGGGATACTGGGGTGCATGTGACCCTCATTTATGCCAGGCTGCAGCCCCTCCACGTCCAGTA
>NW_017728994.1:4263259-4276328 GCF_001723915.1 Gavialis gangeticus | reverse complement strand
CCCCTTCTGTGGACAGAGGGATACTGGGGTGCATGTGACCCTCATTTATGCCAGGCTGCAGCCCCTCCACGTCCAGTACCTCCTCCTGAGGTTTTGGTTGAATTTCACCCCCCACCTTTTTGTTTTTGGTCACCCCATCCATGGCTCCACCAAGTGCTGGGACCTTCTGGTCAACCTGCCCCTGGCCCTGGCCAAGTGGGCCCTGTACTTGACCAGGAAGGAGGCTCTGGATAGGAAGGCTCGTGGAGACTATGGTGCTACTTTCTTCTCATTTGTCTGTGCACTTTTCCAGGCAGAGCACCAGTGAGCAGTGTCCACTAGCTCCATGGATGCCTTTGAGGACCATTGAGTGTGGCCTGGGGGCTCTGGTTAGTGTCCCCCTCTGAAGAACTTATTTTCACAGTTTGAACCTTTGACCCCCCCACATCACTCCTATCCTTTTCTTCCTTAGTTGTCCCACCAAATATATATACTGGTTGTAGCTTTCAAACTTTGGCCCCACACAGTGGGGGTTATTAGTTAACTAGGTGGGCCTTATGGACCACAATCTCTGGAATATACAAATAGACGGGAGCATCTGAGGTGCAGCCACTTGTTATCTGGAGACACTAGCCCCTTGTGTCAGCTAGGCTGCTGAAGCAGCATCCCAAATTCACTTTTTAAAACACCCCATTATCCACATTCTTCCACAATTAGAACAAAAGAGAAAGAGAAATTGATCAGATGAGCAATGTTTTATTGCTATACAGCCCCCGTGCTTAGCAGAGCCACCACTAATGGAGGAGCCAGAACCTTCAGATAGGCAGGCACTTGTGTCCTCACAAGATCAGCAGGCACGGGCTCCATGGGGGAATTTGTGGCTCTGGCTCAGGACCAGCACAGGGCCAGGCTGGAGGAGCCTGGAACAGGGGCTGAGGGTCATGTGGGCCAGTGGGGATGAAGTGGGGAAGCAGCCCCTTGCCCTGGGGCTGGGGCTTCTCTGCAGCCCCTGTGTCCCACTGGCAGAAACTGGGTGGACCCAAGGCAGTAGCAGAGTCTGCCTTTCCCTGCCCCCTCCTGATGCCTGGCCCCAGCCCCACACATGGGACTGCCCTGGCACTCATGGCCAGCTGGCCTGTGTATTAGTCTGCCTATGTCCAACCCCTCCCACCCCCTGCTCCTCGACTGGCCCCATGTCACCCACCCTTCTTCTCTGCCTGCTCTGTGTTTGCCTGATCCGCTTCACTGGAGCTATACCCCACTGATAATTCTGGACAGGCATTCCTCTTCCAGCCTCAGCTGACTGGTGGTGTCGGTGGCAAGGAGTGGGGGGCAAGCGGTGACTGCCTGTAGGCACCACTGGCAGTGTTGGCAGCGCCTTTTTGCAGGGGTACACTTCCATGCTCAGGGGTGCAAATGCACCTGTATGCACCCCCTACGCATCACCAATGTGTGGCTGGGTGTGGAGGGATATGGACGGGATGAATCAGTGTATGGGTAGGTGTGGGGGGACTCTGGATGTGGGGGCTGCATAGCCCCCCCCCCCAGCACATGGACTACCCTGCCTGCAGGGTCCCAGCCTCCCCTTCAGGGGCTACAACTCCTCCCTCAGTCTCCCTACTGGTCTCCAGCCTCCTGCTTGTTCTTCTGCCTGTCTCCAGCCTCCTGCTTGTTCTCCTGCTCATTTCCAGCCTTGGGAGCCCTGTAGTGGGCCTTGGGAGGCTGAAGATGACCAGGAGAATGAGTGGAAGGTTGCAGCCTTGGGAGGCTGGAGCGGAGCAGGGGAACAAGCAGGAGGCTGGAGATGAGCCCCTGGAGTTGAGCTGGAGATGTTCCCCTGCTTGGCTCCAGCCTCCTGCTCACTACCCTGCTGTCTCCAGCCTCCTGCTCATTTTCTGCTACTGTCAGTGAGTGTGAGGGGACAGGGGAAATGAGTGATGGGGGATGATGGAGGAATGAGTGGGGTGTTAACAAAACCAATGGGGGTGGGGCCAGGCAGGGCCTCCCCCATGGTTCCCCTCCCTCCAGCCCCCAACCCCCTACTTACCTGGTGTGAAGCTGGGACCAGGTCCCTGCAGCTTGCACTGCTGCCTGCCCCACATGGGCAGGCAACGTGCTTCAGCACCACGGAAAGGGCCAACAACAGAGATGCTCTGACGGGCTACCAGATCATCTCTGTGGAGGACTGACCCTCTGGTTGCCTCAGAGCACAGTCCAGGACCATGCCCTGCCTTGCATTTTTCCCCCAGGCTATTGTTTAACTCCTGGATATCTAGGGGTCTAATTTTGCCCCTGCAGTTCAGGGAATATTTTTTTTGTTCCCACACATGCCTCTTGCAGCATCTCAAAGGGGTTTGGAATGCTGCAAGAGGCACATGCTTGCTTATCTGGATGTGCCATAAGAGTCACAGTACTGTACCTAATGATTTTGATCTCTGTGCTGGTTTTATACTGCTTTGAAGAATGAAATTCAGCTTTTCCCAGCCAGATATTTATGTTTCTGTCTCTCCATTCCCACCCCCATAACACCAAACATGTCTCGTTATAGTAAAGTTGTATTATCTGGCTTCTTGTGGTACATAGATTAAGAGATCCCACTGTAAATAATGTTGGAGTCATTTAATAAGATGGGTTAATGCTGTTACCATCACTAAACTAAAGTTTAAATTAAGGTTGTATATAAATCTTTACAGCGAGGTGATTACCCAGTTAAATGATTGCTATGTAAAAGTGCTCGGATTAGGTATAAAACTGAAGCAAAATTCTTTTCACCTTGACCAAAAATTTGTCAGGAAAAAAAAAATCTTCCCAAACTACTGAACCTTCCATGCTGATTGCTGTAATTAAAAGTGAACACTTATGTCCCATCTGTTTACCACATCACTGAAGCTATGAGCACTGTCAGTGGCCGTGGGCACACAGATAAATCAACAGGCTAGTGTGCTCCTCTGAAATGTAATAACACCCACCAATTTCCCACTCAGCTCATTGATATTGATTTGCAAATGAGCTTGCCTGTTTTTTTTTATTGGAACTGAATCATTACTTTAGCAAAGTGTTCCAGCCAAGATGCAGAAGCTTTCCAAGGGCTCTGGATTTACTATTTATCACTGTCATTTGCTTATGAATGGATCAGAAAAACTAACAAAGAGGACTTCCAATAATTAAGTTTACAAGAAAGTACCTTCAACAAAATGGAGTTTTAAGGTAACAGTAAGCATGTAGTAAGAGTGAGTGCTGTACATTTGTCGTAACTGTTTCAACCAAGACAATGTGGCATCATAAACAATTGTCTGTGTGCTATAATGACCATTACATGGTATTAAAGTACACTTCTAGAGCTATAATTACTTCGATAACAAATCACCTCCCCAAATATCTTTAGTCCTTAGTACCAGCCTGCCTCTTCCTGGTTAGACTGGAATTGTGAAGTGGGAAGGAAGTATTCCTTAGGGAAGCATGTATTTTAGTCTTGAGAAAGAGAGCACATTATGACTTTTACCCACCCGGAAATTCTTGGAAAACCATGTCCCTCAGCCTGTACTCGTATTGTTAGTTTTAATTCCTGTACAGAGGAGGAAGTGCTGGTTGAAACAGGAATTTTTTCTGGTGTGAAGGCTACAAAAGCTAATAAAAGTTCACAGTAAGGAAGAGAGAGGAAGGCTCCTCACCAACTGATGAAAATAAGAGCTAAGTAATCATGAAGGAATCATCCTTACAGTCTTCCTTATTTTTTTCTGTGCGTGTGTGTGTGTGGATGGATGCATGTGCACATCTATGTGCATGCTTGCACTTTTCTGTATGTTTGGGACCGTCCAGTAAAACATATGGCAACCCCCTCAAAAACTGATCTCCCATCATTTATCCTTAATGAGCTGTATGTTTATCCTTATATTAAGTGGGTTGGCACAGGCTTGCTACCTTGCAGGCTGGTTTTGTTCTTTTGGGAGTTCCTCAGCCAGTCCTCTACCCAAACACTGTCTTTTAACTAAACAAAGAAGTAAAGGAGCAAAAAACCCCCAAACAAACAAACAACCCCCTCCCCCCAACCCCCCCAAAAACCTCTCAGCCCTTGTGTAAGGAATAGGAGGCCTTTTAGTGGTGGCCCACTACCTTCATGTGACTCTTCCTGGTAGCAAGGTTGTTTGTATTCCTGGCCAGAATTTGCTTCTTCCCCCAGCTCTCTCCTTTCTGCTCTCTCCTCTGGATTTTTAACTGTGTGGGAGATACTCATTCTCCCTCATTAGATAACCTCCTGCAACTCAGCTTCTACAACAGAGCTGTCTGCTCCTTCTTAAAGGGTCAGTCCACCCTGTTACATACTTCCCCTCCTTCTTCAAGAGTGGAATCCAAGATCTACTCTACCACATTCAGACTCCTCATCTCCTGCAAGAAATGTACATTGGCAGGTGCAGCTTAGACAGTGGAGGATATCAAGGGAATAGATTCAATGCCAGGTATCAGCACGTCAACCTGGGGTTGGCTTTTTTCATCATGGTGTAGCCACTTCAGGAGGACATAGTCCATGACTAGAGTAAAGGGAACCCAGAGTAGATGGACAGTTAAGTCCCTCTGGTACTATTTCATAAAGAGACACTTCTTCTGCTCCTCAGGATTGCTGCTCAGGTATAGGACTGTTTTCAAAGCCCTGGCATCCATCTGTAAAATAAATTTATGATTAAAGCCCAAACTGCATAAAACTGGGATGGTACACAGTATTGGCTTGATTTATCCAAAGGTCTCACTGAACACTGGAGACTACTGCACTGTTTTGGGTGGTATGTTACCTAGTTTGTCCACCAGTGGGGCAACAATCACCAAAAACTTTCAGCAGGCTCCAGAGCTGGATGCGAAAGGTGGCTTGCCACTGCTGCAGCTAGTTCAGTCAACCAACCTCTGATTGAGAGTCACACCTTTCTAGTAGGATGAGGCCAAGTATCCCCATCTATACAGGTTATATACACAAACTCCATAATTGATAGCTGGATGGGATCCACAAACTGCCTGTGGACATGTATCTAACTAAAGCCAAAGTCTGAGGCCCAGAACCTGGACATCCCCTATTGTTACCAAGGGTACATAGGCTGTCTGCTCAGGGGTCTCTATCAGACTGTAACTGCAGTCTTTGAGCAGGCAACCCCAGTACTAGTGACTGGGCTGGGTACATATAAAACAGCCTGAGGGGTCCCTTTACCTTGGCCCAGCACTCCCTCCTAGAGGGGATATTCTTTGGGCCTGAGGTTGCTGAGCCAATCTCTGTCATTTTTAAGGATAAGCTAGGACTCCCAGATGGAAAGCTTGAACTCTACCCAATGGCTTATGATCCCCAATTAGTTTTCCTTGCTTTACATTTATGTCTTGTGGGTCTGTACTTTTGGCCTAGCCAAAAACTTACTACACTTAATTTGGTCTCCAAAAAATCTTCAGTGAAGTGGACCCACCTCCTCCAAGTCTGTTATCTAATATCTGCTGACCAATCCCTGGGCACCCATTGGCAATATCTGTCTAAATTGTTCTAATGTTACCAACTCCATGATTTTTTTCAGATGATTTAGACTCTGCCTTCAGTCACTGGTTGCATAAGCCGTTGAGGCATTGTTCTGAGAGTCTATGAAACTTTTCCATCTGGAAATGGCATTTGTATGCCTCCCCTGTATGTCCTATGCAATCTAGATAGGCAACCTTGAGAATGTCATAGTAGCATGCAGCCTCATCTCTCGTGGCCTGGTAGGCTTCCTGAGCTTCCCCATTAGGAAGGGAGCTAGGTTTGTAGCCCATTGATCCTGGGCCTGTTGATACATTCTGGCTGTCAAAAGTCTCTAAAAATGCTTTAGGCTCATTGGCAGGCCCCATTTTTGTGCTAGCCACCTCTAACTAGGCTAGGGAGCTGAACCTGCCTGTGTGCTGGGCTTCACCTGATCCAGCATTCAAAGCATAAAGTGCTGCTGCTCCTCTTAGCATTTCTGCTGAAACTATTCCTGTTGATTTTGGAGCTGCTAAAACCCTTACTGCTGCTATTGGAACACTTGTTGCTGCTGCTGATACAGCCCCTCCAACCATTTTGATGTGGTCTTGGTGTCCATTTCAATACCTAACACCTGATGATGCCCTCAGTCTTTACCACCTGTAAGTGGGTTAGTGTGCCTGCTGTCTTGTAGGCTGGCTTTGCTCTCTTGGGAGCTCCACAGCCATTTTTCTATATATAGTCTTGTCACTAAACAAACAAAGAAGCAAGCAAACAAAACTCACAGCCTTCTCTGGGTAGTAGGAGAGGCCATTTATCTCTGGCCTTGTACTGTCATACAGCCCTTTTTGGTAGCTAGCTTATCTCGGTTCTACTCTGCCTTTTGGATGTGAGCTGCTCCTTTCCCCAGCTTTCCACTCTCTGCTCCCTCCTCTGAGGTTTTAGCTGCTAGTGGGATATCCTCATTAGCTAACTGCCCACAGCCAGACTTGTACAACAGGGCTGTCTGCTCCCTATTAAAGGGACAGACCACTCTGTTACCTGTATGTATGTGGGAGAAGACTGCTTTACTGAAAAAGGCAGAGGAGGGGGAGAGAAGTAGCAAACTGCAAAACCTGTAATTTTCATGGAAAGATTTAAAAAACTCAATTGTATATTCTTTTGACTTACTATACTGGGCCCCTGCTTTTTTAAAGTCAAATCATTCAGTCAGTAAATGAATTAGCCAGTCCATTAGCAGTTTCTGGAGGTCACAGGCACACAGCTGGATTTTCCTGTTGAACGAGTGATAGAAAAACATGAACAGAAAGACCTCATGCTATTTTTAATGGCTGCATTTGAAAAATAGGTAGGTATCTTTATACAATATATCTTCTTACTGTTGATTTTCTTTCTGCCATAGTTCAACTGCAATCCCACACTTACAGTTGTGACCTCCAAAAACTAATACTCTGTGATGGTCTTAGCTGATACGGCATTGGACTCAGGAAAAAACAGGTTGTATTGCTAAGAGAAATAACTGTATGGATTGTCTAGGGATAATATTAATACCTTGTCTGTAAGGATAAATTTAATGGATTTTGAAGCATTCAGATATTTCAGTGATGAGGCCCATATAAGTAGGTAGGTTGACTGATTGTAGTTTTATGTGTCTGGATTTAGAATCAAGTCAGTAGCTTAAACCTGAAAAATCCATATGTAAAGTGTTTGAGTCTCTAATAACTCTTTCTTGTGTAACCTTAGTTGTCATGTGTCAGAAATATTAAGAGAGCTGTTCTGAAGTGTCACTATCCATCTCTCAAAATGCCTTTTCATTGGTATATCCATTTCCTTCTTTATACTACAGTGCTTACTTTTGGTACTGTGTGGGGAAATGAAGGAAAGAGAATGGGGTTTTCTTTTGAAAAATGGATGGGAAGACTAACATCAATTGTATTTGGGACAAGAAAGAATAAACAAAATTGCAGAGTCTAACACTTGCTCAGCCCACATTCAACTGGTGATATTTCTGCTTATCTGCTGCATCCTCTAAAAAATGCCAGAATGTTACTGAAGAAACCCCATGCAAAACCACTCCTCCAGCTTTTTGTTGCTTTTGACAAGAGTACCTGAAGTCCTCTAATGTGTAAATGAACTGTGTCAAAATGGCTGTTCCTGTGCATTACCTGCTGTTGGTTATTGGCAGGATGGCTTCTAGAGAGGTTACATTAGAGTCCCTTCAACCAGACCTTTGGCAGCAGTGGTGGCCAGACTTTCAGTGCCAGTTGCCTCTTTTGTGACTAACCTTGCTTTCTTCTTGGCACTTACTGTAGTTCTGTGCAAGAACTGTTGGAGTCTTTCAACATTCCAGTGGGAATATTTTTGCTAAAGATTTTAAGCTCAGTATGATTTAGGTAATTCTCTGACAGTTTATCTGCATACTGAATTTGAGCTCCTTCGGTAACAGGCTTAGCCTTTGTAGTTTGGCTTTTTAACCTCCATAGTGGTTTAAAACCAGTGTTATTTGAGGACATATTCAACTTTTTGTTTATGGGTGTAGTGAGTTTATAGGTAATGGGTTACAAAAGGATAATCTTTCATGCTTTGTTGCTTATAAAGCAACAAAAATCTCCTGAGACTGATTAAATGTTGCAGGTTTGCCTCAGTTTTAATTTAATTTCGAAAGTCCTTTATTGTGAATATGCAATGCCTAACGGAGATTATTGTACAATAGAACCCAACAGGCAAAACAGAAGACATTCCTGTGAAGGCTGGAAAAGCTGCGGTTCCACTTCCTCTGACTTTTCAGTCATATAGTGGGGTCTACCAATCTAGATTGCTGGGGAGGGATTAGTTTAAATAAGGACCCCCTATACTTTGGATGCTCTGTGACTAAATATTCTGTTTGAAGCTTGCATGATGCTTTTATTTGGTTTTCTTTTATCCTGAATCTATACAATATATAGTACGAAATCCTGTTATAAGACCTGATCAGGACAATCCCCATTTTGACTTATTTTTATGCTGAATTTTTGCTCCATCCAGATCCATTTTTCAAGATATGTCAATCAGATTGCAATTGGTGAAAGTCACCTAATCACATGTTGTAATATTCTTTGCCTTCATCTCAGAGGATCTCATAAATTTGTTACATTTTTTGCCTACATTTAGAAGCATAAATTGCATCCACCTGATTCTTGTGGTTGAATCTACTATTGATCAGGATAAGTAAAAAAAACAAAACATACTCATGCCATGTTCACCCATACTGAAAATGGGTGTTCAGAAGAACAGAATGAGCATTTCAGATAGTGATTAGAACAGCCAGTTCTATTGCATCATTTTTATATCCCAGTAAAAAGTGTTTTCTTTATTATTTTTATCAAAAGTTATATTATCATTTAAGAGTAGAGCATTTAGTAGAGCAGGAGTGATATAAGTGTGATAGGATCCAGCTGGCCACTAAGTTAGCCATCAGGAATAACGGGATTTCCAGCCACTGGGTCCCAGGTGGTTTAAGCTCTCGAGTTTGAATAGACTAGTCATTGTAGCAGTCTTGGAGTCCCTATGCTCACTCATGGGTTATAGACTTTTCTGTCTAGCAGCCCTTTCGTGTTCTAAAAACCACATCCACTGAAAAGGAGTTGCTGTCCTCCTTCAGAATCCCACCGAAGGTGTGAGCCTGGTGGTTTAAAGTTTAATTCCTCTTCAGGAGGCACATGACATAAATGAAAACATACACTAGTATCCTATTACATATTGGCTATAAGGTAGTTAGAGGTGGCTTTTCATCAGTCCCTCCTGTTGGAGCTGTTACATTTTGTATAAAAAACAAGGAATAAGTTATTAAGTGCCCTGCTACATGTTCAAGTTAAAGCTGGCTTGGTGACTGGTGCCTCCTGGGTCTGGGGGGGCATCCGGGGTCCCTCCGTGGCCAATTGTCAAGCTTGGGGTGGGGGGAAGTGCACCCCATGGCAAACCTGGAAGCGGACCAGCAGTACTTCCAATCCACTTCCTGGTTCACCACCAAGTATGTGGGGGCCCCTGCACTCCTGTGGAATGCTCCATCTACCCCAGCATTGCAGCGTTCACAAGATGCGCTGGTACATCAAGGTATGTAGAAAAAAACTTTTAGAACTATGTCTGTGGCCAAATTGCTGATTCTCTGAATCAGAATTGAATCATCAGATTCAGCTGAATTGAATCAGGGACATTGATCCAAATCAAGTAATCGAATCACTGTCTCCAGTTCGGGTTGAATCTAAATTGAATAGGGCCCGCTTTGCACGCCTGGGTCTAGTCCCTGCTCTGCTGAAGATGGTTTAGTGAATCGACTACAAGAGAGGTGCCTGCATGAGAGACCAAACAAATCCCATCTCAAAATAAGTGATATCCAGGTTGTTAGGACACTTTCCTGAGAGGAGAAGGATATACGTTTAGAGAAAGAAGGCAAATGTGGGAGGAAGCCATCACCATCACCTATTCTCTTCTGTAAATATAATCATTAATTTAATTTGCTTTTTGTAAAAAGCCTGAAATTAAAGCTTTTCATTTTGACAAGAAAAAATGTAAAATTCAAGTTGATTTTTTTTTCAGTTCAGCTGCTAAGTTGGGAAAAACATGTCCTCATGGCTCTTCAGTCCCCTTAATAAATGACAAGGTTTACAGTATAGCTTATTAAAAGTCACTTGAACCTATTGGGTCAATCTAGCTTTCTTGCTTGATTTGTTTTGAAAGAGACCTTGACAAGAGCAAATTATTTATTTCTATTCTTTTGCAATTCATTAAAATAACCATTAAAGACTTGTCCAGGTCACCAGAGGTCAATAAATCCATAGTGAAAGGCTGAAACTGCACTATTGACTGCATCAGAGAGCAAGTAAAATAACTTATGTTTAGTAATATGCAAAAATAACTAAGACATGATCACTGAACTTTCTGGACTGTTCCTGTTCCAACTGTTTTAATTTACTTTGAATTATGATTTATTTTACAAACTGTTCTATAGAAGGATTAAAAGGGACACTTAAAATAAAAGACAAAACCTTAAGCTTGGAGAGAACATTCAGTGGCTTGTGTTTTAGGTGTGTGAGATTCCCTTGGCATGCTTTGCTTGGGCCTTGTTTGCAGTTTAGATAGAACAGTGAAATTAATTAGGAAAAAGTGATTTTTAAAACATGAATTTTAAGAGAGAAGGCTTGTGTGAGCAAGCTGTCAGTCTTGTCAATGAAATAACAAACTCTCTCATGTGACTGCATGCTAATTATGCTTTCACATATTAAATAAATAACTGGTTAAAGTATGCTACGACAGCAGTCCTGGTTAAACTTCTCTTGAGCCTATCTAATTTATAAATATGCAGTTTCAGATTTAAAGGGCAGCTGATTTTCATGCATTGTTATAAGTGGATTTACAATTCAGGTATTTGGACATCTATGTAGTTAATTGTTTGAGCAGCAGTCTGCATAGATCATTTTGCAAGCCAAAAAATGTCTTTTCATGTATTCTGTCAAGATAAGTAGTTATTGGCATTAGTCTGAAGTTAGGCAGAAGGAAGACACTGGCATGCAATGCAGGCAACAAAGCCATCAGTGAAAATGGAAATGGAGGCATCAGGCTCTGAACCACTTTTCACAGCCAGGCCTATGAATTTCACTTCATCAGCCTCCCACGTACAGAAACTCATGGACTCAATATAGGCAGTGGAATTCTGACAAACTACAACCTACTGGACATATGACTCCCCAGGTCCATTTCTATTTTTACTGATTGGTTTTCTTGCCTGCATTGCATGCCAGCCTCTGGCTTCTTTACTTTTCCTTCCATCCAGGAACAGCACACAGACACACCAACTGCAGGTGCTTCCTCATCCTGACAAAGGGTTTTTCATCCTAAAAGTTGGCATTCCAGGCAGCTAAGCTGAGCTCACCTGGAGCCTCACAACTTCACTGCAACCAGAAAGCCTCAGGCCTGTCAAAGACATGATGAGTCTGGGCTTTCCCCTGCCAGGACCATGTGCGTGTGTGTTGTGGCTGGAGGCTATGCTGCCTTCTACCCACTTTCACCAGGGAGATCCTCGGTCCTGGCATTTCCTGGGGCTGCCACACCACCAGCAGTCCCACCAGGCCTCCCTGACCCTGGCAAAGTGCAGTTTTAGTGGTCTTACCAAGGACCTGGGATCTCCTCCTTACCTGTAGCCACAGACCATACCTCCAAGTTCATCTTGGCATGGGAGCTCAGCAGGGACATGTTCTTCCCCTGCTGGCTGGTGATGCAGTGAGTGTCCCCTCCAGCTCTAAGAGTGGGGCATTAACTGGCTTTTTAAAAATGAAAAATGGAAATAGGTGCAGACAGAGTCATTCAGAGCGGAGGGTGTCTTTCACTCTTTCTGCACCTGGAGCTTGGGGAACCCCAGCAGCGGGAGCTTCACCTTCAGAAACACCAGCACCAAACCAGGATTCAAGCAGGTGTGGTGGGGGGTCAGTACAATCTACAATGCTGAACACCCTCTCACTTGGAACACTGGTCAGTGGACAGGACTGGTGTTTGCGGGTGATCATGACCATATCCAGCCACATCTGGCTGTGGCTTGCCCAGTAGGCCAAGGGGTCACACAGAAGTGGCTCCATGTCCTCAGCAAGATAGGCAGCCACTAAGGCCTGAGCGTTACCTGCCTGATGGTGGGGTGCACTGGCTCTGGGTCCCACCATGGAAGCCATGCCCTTAGCCCACATTGGAAGCACCTGTGGTGGAGGAGGAGACTGGCTGGTGGATGGCATGCTGGCATGGGACAGTGGATCCTTCTCTTCCATGTTCCCCCACCTCTGCCATTCTGCCTCCGTGATCATCTTCATGAGCACCTTCATCCCGATTCAGGCTTGGGCTGCTGTATGTGCTTCCCTTCCCCCTCAGATCACACATGGCAGCCATGAAATGGACCTTACTGGACTGCAGGGGATCAAGCCATTTCCTGATGCCCTCCTCCAGCTGCCTCACCAGTGCCTGCATGTCTGGTGACAGCAGCTTGCCCCAGCCAGGAACACTGATCCCCTGGAAGCTCTCCATTTGGCTCTGAAGTTCCCTCACTATGAGGATAACCTGGCTAAGGAGGGCATTACCAGTGCTGAGGGTCTCAGTGGCCTCAAGGAAGGTCTTGAGGACCAGCAAGATCTGGGAAATGGTATTTCACTCAGCTCTGTTAAGGGGCCCACTGAACCCAATCTCCCCAAGCAAGGCCATCTCATGGATGGCTTTCTGTTGCTCCACAGCCTCTCGAGCATCAGGTATGTGTGCAGTTTCACTGAGTCTCCACATTTTGCATGATTTTGTGCTGTGGGATGTTCAGCTCTGTTTGTTGGTCCCACAGCATCTTCCCCACTCTCCCCCACTTAATGCTTCAGTGGAAGTAGCCTGCCACCTTCCTGCATTTGGAAATGAGCTTGCTGGTGGTGCTGGTACCATCACTGGCAGCTCTGTCCCCCTCTAAGGCATCCCTGACAATGAGGTGGAACTTGTGTGCCACACAGCAGATGCCAACAAAGTTGGCATTACAGAGCACCTTGACCATATTGGCCCCATTGTCAGTGACTATAAACCCACAGGTGAGCTGCGGACCTCCTCCGGCAGGCTTTAAACTAGGCTCGTTGG
>NW_017728994.1:4262684-4263248 GCF_001723915.1 Gavialis gangeticus | reverse complement strand
CCATCCTGCTGAAGGTGGTGTATGTGGGCACTTGGTAGGATGGGGCCATGGGCGCCATGAGGTCCCTGAACCCTGGCTGATCAACTAAGGAGAAGGGCAGCCTTATTGTCAGGGATGCCTTAGAGGGGGACAGGGATGCCAGTGATGGTACCAGCATCAACAGCAAGCATCTCCCCAATGCTCTGGGTGATCTTGCTCACCCTTGCAATGTGCCCCCATTTCTGTCTACCTTTCTCCCACTGTTCCAAGGTGGTCTGCTTCTGCTTTGGAGGGATGGGACCTTTGGAGTGAGAGGGAGAATTCCCTTTGGGTATGCTCCTGCTGGTTCCTGGCTGAGGAGGAGCAAGGCAAGTGGGTGGGTGGTGCCTGCAGAGATGTATCAGCATTCCCGTGGTGCTCATTTCTTTTGTTCTCATTCCCCTGCTGGTTTTGGCTCGGCAGTGCAGGCAGACCGTGTACGTGGGATCATCTGCCACCTCAAAATGATCCCAGACCACACTAACCACTCAGGTCTGGGGTGTGAGTGCAGGTGTGGATGATGCACATTCCCCCTCCTCAGCAGTC
>NW_017728994.1:4255508-4257684 GCF_001723915.1 Gavialis gangeticus | reverse complement strand
CTCAAAATGATCCCAGACCACACTAACCACTCAGGTCTGGGGTGTGAGTGCAGGTGTGGATGATGCACATTCCCCCTCCTCAGCAGTCAGAGGCACAGCAACAGGAGGAGCAGACTCAGCTGAGCTGCTTGCCTCCACAGCCTCTACATCAACCTTGTCCAAAGTGCCTCCTGGAAAGGACACCTGGATCTAGGGTAAACTTGAGGGCTTTGGACCACAAACTCCAATGATTCCCCCTCCTTACCCAGAATTTCCCTTGCTAGGGCACTCGGATTCAGCTCCAGCTCTTCGTCTGTCTAGAAGGCTCAGCATGGGAAGTGAAATAGGGATGGAGGAGACTGTTATTCTGGTGCTGCTGCTTGTTGTCATGGTGATAGTAGGGGTGGTGCGGTTATGGCTGTGCTCTTAGAGGGGATGCAGACTCAGGCATAGAAAGTGGCACTGCTTCCCTCTCCTTGCTGTTTGTGGAAGCCTCATCCCTGCTAGCTGGAGGAAAGCGGCTGCGTCTCAGTTTGTGGGATGAGGGGAGGAGGGAACTTATACCTCTCCCTCTACCCCCTCTTCCACCCCTCCCTGAAGGCTTGCCACCACCTCCTATTCCACCACACTTTATGGTGTGTTTCATAATGTCTTGCTTTTATACAAATATATAAATTTATTTACATTCCTGTATCAATTCAATAATGTGAGTGAGTGTGGCAGAAATGTATAACAAGAAAGATGAATGAATGAATGAATGAATGAATGAATGAATATGGCTTTCTTCCTATCTAAATTCAATAATGTGTCTGTGGTGCAAAGTATAAATGTATATAAAAATTTATATATATCTTTCTTCCTTCATAAATTATATAATTTATGTATGCTGCAAGCTTTAATGTATAGAAATAAAATATAAACGTATTTCCCTTTCTATATAAATTAAATTCTATAGTAATATCCTATCCAATATAATTATAAAATTGAAAAGAATAAATCAATTAATATAATAATAAAATTAAAGCCTCTGGAAGAAAGTAAAAGGTATTCTGGAATCCCTTTTGCTAGGCTAGACGAGACTAGCAAGTAGGAAATCCTTCAGATCGGTGGTAGTTGCATTCAGAGTCTGACGCTACTGAGCTACTGGAAGACAGCTCAGTAACTGACCCCAAGGCAGAAAGCAACCCTGTTCAAACAATGCTGCCTTTTATGCTGTTTTTCCATTCCTTCCCAAGAGCACTGGGATTGGAAGGGATCTCAGGGAAGGATGACAGTCACTGGCCAGCTAAACAGTCAGTATGGGCATGTCCACACATGCAAGCACATGTGCTTGGAGCAGCTCAAATAGAAGCAGTGCAAATTTGAGCCGGGGCTTTTTGCTTCAGGGCACATGCTCAGACATGCACTTTGTTGTGGAGCAAATTGTGCCACAGGGGCAAAATAACCCTGCCTGGCTCCTCCTGGATCTTCAGCCAGAGGGAGCTGGAGCCCGGGGGCAGAACCTGTGCTGTCCCCAGCAGTACAAAAAGCCACCCTGGCAAGTAGCTTAGGTCTACTAGCTCTCAGGAGCTTCTGGGGCCCAGCCAATTGGTATCTGTGGACACTACACCTTGTGCCAGCTGGACTCCTGAAGCAGCCCTGAGAGTTCCCTGCACCTTCTACCCACTGCAGCAGTCTGGCAGTGGGGCCTGCTGTTTGGCTGTGACTTGCTGTGCACCTGCCAGACTTGGATGGGGACTGCAGATCCAGTAGAGGCATCTGCCCCTCTGGGCCAGCTGCCAGTGGACTGCAGTTGCAGGTTGACCTTTGTGCGGCACTACTGCCATTTGTGCCCCCTGCTCAGCCATCTGGGAATCTATCACCCAGAAGATGTTCCAGGTGTGGTGGCCTGCTTTGAACTGTCAAAGCATGTAGTCCTGGCCCCATTTGGCCAGGACATCAGCCACACCCATCTGGCTCCAAGGTGCTAGCTCTGAGCAGGCAGGGTCCTGCCACTGGCCTCCGTAGCAGGATTTCTGGTGTTCCCTATTGGAAAACTGAAAAATTCCTGATTAAAAAAAATCCCAGAGTCACTCTGTAAAATATCCCAGAATCCATTTTCCTCCACAATTAAAACAAAAGACCACCATAAAGAGAGAGTGAGACACAGACAGCAATCAGTTGGACAATGTTTTATTGATATGTCTACAGTGTTAAA
>NW_017728994.1:4254069-4254901 GCF_001723915.1 Gavialis gangeticus | reverse complement strand
CCATTTGTGCCCCCTGCTCAGCCATCTGGGAAGCTATCACCCAGAAGATGTTCCAGGTGTGGTGGCCTGCTTTGAGCTTTCAAAGCATGTTCTCCTAGCCCCATTTGTCCAGGAGGTCAGGCACAGCCAGGTGGGTCCAAGGTGCCAGCTCTGAGCAAGCAGGGTCCTGCCACTGGCTTCCCTAGCAGGAATTTTGGTGTTCCCTATTGGAAAACTGAAAAATGTCTGATAAAAAAAAAATCCCAAAATCACTCTCTAAAATACCTGCAAATCCATGTTCCTCCACAAGTAAAACAAAAGACGACTATAAAGAGAGAAAGAGAGTGAGACAGAGACAGTGATCAGTTGGACAATGTTTTATTGATATATCTACAGTGTTAAAGCAAGTCTCTTATCATAGTAATAACGTGAACTCTAAATACAGGTTTCATGAATACGTATTTTGCTGCCCTTTCACAGGGCGATGGCCCCCACACAAGGGGTTGATCCCCCACACAAGGGCTACAGCCCCCCAACACAGAGTTCAGCCCCTACACAAGGGTTTCAGCCCCCCAACAGAGGGTTTTTCCCCCACACAAAGGGTTTGGCCCCCCAAAAGGGGTTTCAGCCCGCCAACAGGGATCAGCACTCTCACAAGGGGTATGGCCCCCCAACAGGGGGTTCTTCCCCCACACAAGGGGTACGGCCCCCCAATGGGGGCCAAATGGCCCCCGCAGGGTCTACCACTGCCCCTGCAAGGCCTGCATGCTCCACCCCAGTGCCCGCAATTGCTGCCCCACCTGGCCCCACCCCTCACTCCCCCAGGCCCACCAATGGCTTCCCCACCCAACCT
>NW_017728994.1:4237979-4249069 GCF_001723915.1 Gavialis gangeticus | reverse complement strand
ATATCCAGGGGTCTAATTTTCTCCCCGTGCTGCAAGTTTGAGATGGGGCCAGAGGCATATGTGTGCTTGTGTGGATGCGCCGTATGAGAGCAGACCTTTCCCCACTTTCCCCCTTTTTCCCCCTCCCTCTCCCTACTCTCTGTTTCCCTGAAGGCAAGCCCAGCTTCAGCTTTGAAACTTGGAACATTTCAAAACTTTTGAAACATTTTGACTGCCCTCGTTTCATTTTGAGGCTGTTTCTAAGCCCTTTGCTTCATTTTGATTTTGCTCTTTCAAGCTCAAAATGAGTTGAAACAGTGTCAAAATGAAACAGCCGGCAAAGTTTCCTACAGCCCTACTTCTTAGGTGCCATTTGATCCTTGGTGTAGCAGGGCACTAAAGTGCCTGCTACTTGGAAAGCCGGAGTAGTGGCTCAGGTGCTGGTTGCTAGCGGCAACTGGTGGGAGTAAAGGACACACACCTGTTTGGAAGGGGCAGACATAAATCACAGGCCAAAGCCCTGGATGTGCAAGCAGCTAGTGACACAGGTGAGAGATGGAACACCTGTGGTGTGGTTTGGAGGACGTTTTAGCCACAAGGCATAGATCTGTGTTATAGTTGAGGGGCTTGTGTTTTGGTTATTGTTACACCAGAGGTTCAGGTGAGGCTATAAGGGGATGGAGGAGGCCTCATAGGGGAACCACATTAGAATGTGGACCCCAGCCCAGAGAGAGGGGCAGCACTGCTGAGAGGCCCCAGAGAGAGGGGCAGTGACCATGGAGCCGAAAGGGTGCAGCAGAGGGAGTGTGACTCCCAGACTGCCAGAAAGGACAGTGCAAGGAGGGCATTGACCCAGAATGTCCATAAGGGTGCAGCAGAGGGGGAGGTGTCATCCCCAAGCGCCAAGGCAAAGGTGCAGTATTGGGAGAGGGCTGACCCCAAGTACCCCAGAAGGCAGAACAAGGTTGTGGAGCACTTGAGTGCCAGTGAGGCGCGGGGTGAGCGAGAAGCCCCAGACAGAGGGCAGCGAGAAGCCCCAGACAGAGAGGGGCAGCGACCGTTTGAGATGCAGTGTGAGGCGAGACTCCAGAGAGCCCAAGTGAGATGAGACTGTGAAGGGACAGTGTCAACAGGACGCGGAGTGAGGCAGGGCTGTAGAGTGCCCAAGTGCCAGGGAGACCAAGGTGGGTCTGGCACATAACAGGAAACCATAGCCAAGGGAATGAAGGGCAGCCTCCCTACAATATATACATAACATCAAAGACGTGGCAGGCGAGATTCCAAGGGTGCTTAGAGAACGCTTGGCATGGTAATAAAGGCGGTCCCTAGGGGAGTGCACGGTGACCCTAGGATTCCATCCTGCTACACTTGGCTTTTTCCGCCACAGAAATTTATACATGGCATTAAGCAAGATGGTAGTGTAACAGTTATGTTGAAGCTGTGATGACACTAAGTAAGTTGAAATAAAATTATATGCATATCTAGCTCTATATCAAATTACCAAACCATGCTTTCTCAAATGCCAATTGCTGACTTTTCAGAAATGGTAGTACCCTGTTCCCTAGCCCCCAAAATCCCTTTCTTGTATCCTGTATTTAGCTCTCTTGTATCTAAATAGAAGGAATGCTGCTAGTTAAAACATATCACCACTCCTGATTAATTCAACAGAGAACATCAGACATATTTGCCAGTTTATCAGAGTTTGCTAAAACAAAAGTTTTCTCATTGCAGATACAAAGTAGTTGGGGTAAGATACAATACTGGCAACAATTTTATATGTTTCTACAAACTTGGTGAGACTGAGAGCTGGAATTACTATGATGAACTTTTACAATTAAAGAAAGTAGGATGTTGAGATACACCAGCAACTGAAGACGCTCCAAAGGTCTTAGGAAGGAAAGCGTTCCAAGCCATGTTGTTGTTATACGAATGTCTCAGAAACAATGATATCAGCAAGGACACACACAGATAGTTAAATACATACAAAGCCTCACTCTCAAGGAATTAAGAACACTGTACTAGTGCTCATGCAGATCAGGTTAGGTTTGCCTGAAATCATCACTTAAAGTAGATGGAACTACTTGCAATTATTATTGTTGAGTGCTGGATAGTAGTTAAATGACCTGGCAATCCCTAGGGTGCCAATGGCTTTGTGCAGAAGAGCACTTTAGAGGGGCATGCTAGTTTTACCCTTGGTGGAGGAAATGCCACCAAAAAGTTGTGGAACTGAGGTCCATTCCATTATAAGGTAGACTGGGTTCTTTAATTTTGGTCAGGAGCCAGTTTAGGAGTGGAGCCCTGACAGATGGAATCTCTTTTGCTCAGGCAGCTCCTTCAGCTGAACTGGTTCCAAATGTATTGCCTTTGCTTTGGATTAAACCAGCAAGGCTGAGAGGGGAACACTGGTGTGTGGGCAGCTCAGTGTTTCCATATACACTGCCCAGGCTTTTGCATCCTGGAGAGGTCATTTCAGCTTTGCTTTATCTTTCAAGGGAGGAATATGTTCAGTGAGCTGATGTCTCACTTGGCATAATTCTATTGTCTTGTGGGACAGACAGGTTAATACTAATAGTACTATTGAGTTAGCTGTCTATTGTTACAGTGTTACCAGTGGTCCATAGGCTCCCTAGTTTTACTGTATCCTGGGACATCATTACATGCTCTTTCAATTTTATTTTCTTCACATTATTTACTGAAGCTTGAGTCCTTAAGTCCATCTATTCTTGTTTAGTGTTACGTGGTATTTTTGTTTAGAACATACTCTTAATTTTTTTTAATATTTTTGAAAATGCTCTGCTTGTATAACCATCCATGAAAAGTGGGAAGGAGAAGGCTCTTTAAAATTTGTTTATCATCTATATGGGGCAATTTCCCCTTTCTTTTAGGGGAAAGAGTACATTGGAATGATAGAGGGAGAGATTACAAAACAAGAAAACAAAAAACCTTTTTGCTTTAAGGACTTGTTAGGGGCCAGGAATGTATCAGTGATAATATTCTAGCACATGTAATATAAGAATTTTGAAATGTAAGTGTTTGGTTTTATTTTGGATTGTAAATCCTGCTTTGGTTCATTTTTTTTTTCCTGCAAGAATAGGACTGACTGGATTGCAGTGATCGACATTTTAACCAATTTGGATAATTCTGTTTCAGGAATTTTGTCATATAGCACTGAACGCAGAGATATTTGCAATTGCCATTTGTGCAGTTCAATCTGTCTTAATGACTCTTTTTTAATGTTGGTTTCCTGACAGAAAGTTTTCAGCCACTGCAGGGATTTTTGTCTCAACGTGTTAAACATAGCATGCAGTATGGCCACCCCGTGAACATGTTAGTAGCTGGCTTTTGGAATGTTTAGAACAACTTGCATGATGGGAAATAATACTTAAGGGTGACATGCTCTTCTAAGACCACCAGAAGAAAGGTACCATGTCTGTGAAGAATTATGCACAAAATGAATGAAAGAAGTTGCAGGAGAAATGTATGATAGATTTCATTGCATCATGTTATTTTGATGTTACTTTTTGTCATAGTACACTTGGGACCCGGGTTTTAAAATGAGCAGTTAGTGTGAGGCCAGATCATGTAAAGTGAAATTAATCTCTGATATGACTTTATGGCTCATTATATTTTACCCCTGCCATAGCTGTGACTCACCTGTCTGTGTATAAATTGGTTTGACGTTGAGAGAAGGATGTCAATGGGGAATTCAAGAAAACAGACTTATGTATGTAGAAACCCTGATAAAAATGACATTTTGAACCATGCCATCTTCGTAGAACTATTAGGCGAGAGTAATTTAAAAATTAGTTTCAATATTAATACCATGACTATGTTTTGTATTCTTTCACTAGGAGAGTCTAGCAAGATGCTGTATCTCTTTACTCTGTATCTGCCTGAGAGCAAAGAGAATGGACCAATAACTTGCATAAAGTTACATACAGTGAATAACAAATTATAACCATGTTTCTCATTGAAACAAAGAAATAGCATTCTTTTTGGCTGAAAGATATATGCTTATTCTGCAGATAAAATTAAAAGTAACAAAGCTGTGTGTGTATTAGCAAAGCTAAAGACTATAATCTAGTTAGTCTAATGTCAATAATGTGTCATGTCAAATCTGTTACTTTTTAAAACCATTCTAAAACAATCCTAATGCATGACATAGGAGATGGAGAGCTGATTCTGCAATATTCTATGGCTGACCAAAATAATTTGGGAAATGAGTTACTTCATCAATTAAACCAGAAATAAAAGCCAGGAAGGTAAAATGGCAGAGTGGGATTCAAATATAGTGGGCCAGTATGCATGCCCCATAACACACACCACAGGGGAGAGGATGAGGGGAAGAAAGGTCATCACGGCTGGTGGTGGCCAGGTGCCCTACCCTTCATTAATCTTATTACCATTGTAGAATTCACACCTAGCTTGTACCTGCCCTATGACTAAAATGAATTTTAATCAAAACATAATCTCTAAGAAAGCATTGTTGGTAGGTTGAGAGAGAAGTAGAAGTAAAGAGATAAAATTTATTAATAAAACAATCAATAAAATGTCCCACAGAATGGGTGATGTGATAAGCTATTCACATGTCTGTATACACTGATGGACCTTGCTGTAGCACAGCAGCATTCCTGAAAAGATATGTTCTGATTGGCTTAGAAAATGAAATTATTTAGCCAATCAGAGACCAGTTCAAACTTTTAGAAAGCTGCAATATTTTGATTCAAGTAATTTTATAAGCCTGATGGATCCATTCAGTTGAACTTTTTAACTTTAGTGCTTCCATCAATGAATCAATATTATTTATGTGACTGACTGACACTTACTTAAAGTGGTATATTGTATGATACATGAAAAATGCATTTTTGGTTTTAGAGGTGATTGACTGATGGTTACCATCATTCATATTTTCCCTGTTACAATTCATATTTTTCTATACACATTAAATTTACTAAGATTTTCTTAGTTCCTTTTTTGACAGCACAGATGATTAAGCAGAATATAAATGAGCAAACACGGCTTGAATGAGTTATAGATTAGCAGAGAGGAGTTAACCTAATAAAAATATATTTTAAAATTGATAATCAAGGGAATGATTTTTTCTGCTCATGGCAAAATTGGCAGTCTATTTGAAATGAGATTACTACATTCTAATATAATAGAATGCTATAATATATAATTCCAATAATTAAAACTTGCAACTCATTTGCAATTAAAAATCCAAAAGTGAATAAGTTGTCTGTTACATGAAAAACCTCTCTCTCCATGACTTTTGAAAGAGTAATCCTAGTGCTGTTTAAACCTAGAGATCTAGAGATAAAACTAGTGTTTTGGGGGAAAACTTCTAAGAATCCTTGAAAATACCTAATAAAATTATTCTGATGTGCATCTTTTAAAACTAAACCATATTTTGCGTCATGGTCTAGTGAATAGCACAGGACTGGGAGTCGGGACACCTCTGCCACTGGCCTGCTGGGTGATCTGGAGAAGTCGTTTACACTCTGAGACACTGGTTACCTATGGTGACCTTAACTCTCTTTGTAAAGTGCTTTAGATCTACTGAAAATCACTATAAGCATCATTAGATAAGCATCAACATGTGCTATTTAATATGATTCAAAGATACTTCTTCCATGAAAATTCCTACCTATGCTATGATAAGCACATGTTTTACTGCTTGAATGCAAGATTACTCATGTTTAAGTGCAGTTAACATGTCCTAAGTGTCATGTGCAACATGGCCCCATGTCTGTTATTTCTGGCTCTGTTGCTACCCTGATGGGTGACTTTCCTTTCACCTTGCCTATGTTTTCTCATCTGTTTGTTAATTGTGAATGATTATATATCAGCCAGGGGCAATTATTTGGGCTGGAAAGTGACACTTAAGGAGTTTTAGTGAGCTGTCATGGGCCGGGTCTCCACCCTTTCCTCCTGGCCTGCAAGAGCTCACTAAAACTCCTTAAGTGGCCCTTTCCTGTGCTCATCTGGGCAGATGGGATGGGGCTGTGGGCAGGCAAGGAGTGGCATCTGGGAACAGGATGGGTGGGTGGGGCAGGGGCCTGGGAGAGAGATGTGATCTGCTTCCTGCATGCCCTTGCCCACAAACCTGGCACCATTCTCAGGGATGTACAGACAGTGTATTGTGTCTCTGCCCCAATTCCAACCCTGGCCATGTGCTGTCATAGCTTTATTATCCTAATCCTAGCCCCAGCCCTGACCCTGACCTGCCCACCCATCCTGCTCCCCTTCCAGAAACCACTTCCCACCCTCCTGTGGCTCCACCCCATCCATCCAGCTGAATGCACCTGCCTACACAAGTCCCAGGCTAGTATCCATGGAGGCCCCACTGGCCTGCTCTGTCCAACACCCCCAGCAGTAAGTATGGAGCAGATGGTTGAGGGAGGTTGAGCATCAGGGCTAGGTCCAGCAGTGACAGCAGCAGAGACTGGCAGCAGCAGCTGGAAGGAGCCACCACTGTGGGGGCTGCTGGGAAGTGAGTCTGGCTGCCACATCACCTCAGCCCTACTGCGTGTGCCACAGCCTGGGCTGCCTCTGCACCTGAGCCAAGTGGGGCCAAGGAACCCACTATGGGCAGGATAAAATCCTTTGGCAGGCAGATCATTTTAAAGCATTTTAAGATGTATGGATGAAAAATTCAGTGGGGTGGGTGGGGGGAGATGTTTATATTGTCAACTGTAGCTTTTATGATTGTGATGCTCTTAAGGTTTTACCAATTAGTACAAGATAATTATATACAAATGTTATTCCATTCTAAATGAGTAAAACATGCAGCATATCTTTTGTCTCTGAAGCGATACTGTTTGTCTCCCCCTTTTTGGTTGCTGTTTTGTATCAAAAATATAAATCACAGAAACTTCCAAGAGCCATTCATACTTCCAGTTGGCTCCTGGATGTGAAAAATATGGTCTTTGCTATAACTTAAAGCATTCAATTAATATTTTCCAACTGGTTTTATTTTTATACCATTCTCTTATTTGTAATTATAATTATTAGGTAAAATTAAATAAGTATTTCAAGATAATTTATTTTAAGCAAAAACATGTTATTCATTTAGGCTAGGTATAGACATTACACTTACAGCATGTTAAGTGGGATAACTTACATGACTGGAGCACTGTCATGGATGGGTACAAAGTGTTCAGGAAGGGCAGGCAGGGGGAGAAAAGGAGAAGTTGCATTTTATGGAAAAGAACCATATGATTGTTCAGAGTGCCAGTATGAAACTGGAGATAGGTCTGTTGCGAGTCTCTGAGTTGGGGTCAGAGGGGAAAGCAACAATGGTGATATTGTGGTGGGGTCTGCTATAGACCACCAGACCAGGAAGAAGTTGTGGAAGTTGAGGATTTCTTCAAACAGCTAGCAGAAGTTTCCTGATCTCGGGTTCTGGTTCTCATGGGGGGGCTTCAATCACCCTGACATCTGGCAGGAGGGTAATACCGAAGTGCATCGGCAATCTAGGAAGTGTTTGGAGAGTATTGAGAACAATATTATGGTGCAAGTGCTGGAGCAGCTAACTAGGGGCCATGCTGTTCTTCATGGGGGATTGGTGTCTTGGGTCGGGGGGGGGGGCAGTGACCCCCCTGACACCAGTCAGCTACCGGGGCTGCTCTTGCTGGCTGCCCCACTCCCTGGCCAGTGCTTGCAGGTGAGGAACAGGCACTCCCACCTGCCCCCCTACCCGTCACCTAAACAGGGAGTGTGGCCTGAAAGGGGGTACACATGCACCCCCCGTGACCCCCTGTGCATTGCCACTGCTCTTCTTGACCTGCTGCTCACAAACAGGGAAGAATTGGTGGGGAGTATAGTAGTGGATGGCAACTTGGGCAGCAGTGACCATGAGATGATTGAGTTCAGGACCCTGAGAAAAGGAAGGATGGAGACAAACAGAGGAAGAGCCCTGGACTTCAGAAAAGCAGACTTTGATTCACTCAGGGAACTCATGGACAGGATCCCCTGGGAAGCCAGTCTGAGGGGAAGAGGAGTCCAGGAGAACTGGTTGTACTTTAAAGAAGGCTTACTGAGAGCGCAGGAACAAACCATCCTGATGTGCAGGATGACTAACAAATATGGCAGAAGATGAGCTTGAATTAGCAGGGAACTCTTCAGTAAACTGTGTCAGGACACTCTTGGTGCCCGCCACTTTAAGGGCTGAGCCAAGCAGCCAGCAGGTGCTTGATTCCGGCAGCCATTTTAGATCTCTGGCTGCCTATATAAACAGGGTAGTTCATTATTGGCAGGCCAGGCAATAACAATGCCTGGCTACAAGTCTGAACACAACACCCTGGAGGTAAGGGCAGGAGCCATAGGGGATGGTTTGGAGGCTCCTGGTTTGGGGCATGACCTACAACTGCACCCTGCTGGGAGTGGATGGGTGGCTTGGTGGCACGGGTGCCCCCAGGAAATACAAGGCCAGCTACCACGCCACGAAAGGTGGGTCAGGACACCTTAATAAACCCAGCTCCCACAACTGGGTGGGTTACCCCATGGTAGGGCCAAGAAGGCAGACCCAGGTTAGACAGTGGACTATAGACTCAGAAGCCTGACTTAGAATACCCTTGACTGGTCAATGCTGGGGCCAGGACCAGAATGGTCAAAAGGGCCAGGGGCACATTACGGGGGATTCCCAGAGCTGAGGGCCTGGGGTTTCCAGCTGGCTTTGGAAGTGAGGCCAATGCCTGTGTGGCCAAAGGTCCTGGGGGGACCACACCCAAGAAGGAAAAGAGTTCAGGGAGCTAGGCAGCCCAGAATGAGGATAGAGTAGGCTGCCTGATTGGAGGGAATCTAGTTGGGAGTCCAGTGGGGCTGGTGACATTATAAGATCTGTGGATGCCAACTGTGAAACTTGGGCTGCAGTGTAGGAGAGGAATGGAGCCACAGATAGTGCCCCCTGGCATCGGGGCAAGAAATAGGCAGCCTCCCACCTAATTTAATAATATAATTATGTAACAATGAGGCATGGCAGAAGACAAGTCGGGCAGTTGGCCCAGAAACAGGTGGGCAGGCCATTAGTAGACCAGCCCTGAGAATGCCCCCCTGTTGCATAAACTAATTAAAAAAAAAATGAAGCTCATAAGAAGTGGAAATTTGAGAAAATAACTAGGGAAGAATATAAGACCGTCACTCAGGCATGCAGGGATGAAGTCAGGAAGGCCAATGCACAACTGGAGTTCGATCTAGCAAGGGATGGGAAGGGTAATGAGGAGGGTTTCTACAAGCATGTCAATAGCAAGAGGAGGATCAGGGAAAGTGTGGCGCCGTTACTGAATGGGGAAGGCAACCTTGTGACAGAAGATGAAGAAAAGGATGAAATGATCAATGCCTTTTGTCTTCACAGGCAAGTTCAGCTAACAGACTACTACACTGGACAGCACAGCTTGGGGAGGAGGTGACCAGCTCTCAGTGGTGAAAGAACAGATTAGGGACTACTTAGAAAAGCTAGACGTGTCCAAGTACATGGGACTGGATAGAATGAATCCAAGAGTGCTGAGGGAGCTGGTTGATATGATTGCAGAGCCATTGCCCATCATCTTTGAAAACTCATGGTGATCAGGAGAGGTCGCAGGTGATTGGAAAAGGCCAAACATAGTTCCCATATTTAAGAAAAGGAAAAAGGAGGATCCTTGGAATTACAGACCAGTCAGGCTCACTTCAGTCCCTGAAAAAATAATGAAGCAATCCTCAAGGAATCCATTTGTAAGCACTTGGCAGAGAAAAAGTTGATTAGGTGAATCCATGCTGAGTGTTCCAAGGGAAAATCATGCCTGATCAAAATGATTGCCTTCTGTGATGAGAGAACTGGCTCTGTGGACATGGGGAGACCAATGGATATGGTATACCTTGATTTTTAGCAAGGCTTTTGATACTGTTTCCTTTGGCTCTGGGCTGTAGTCAAATAAAGGGACTAATTATTGGTCTAACTGTCAAGTTTTAGCTGTTTACACTAAATGCATGCAGCTTAGCTACACTTAATTAAAAAAAGAGCTCATTAATGACAGCCTCTGATTCTATTCTTGCAGGCAAGTTAAGGAAGTATGGGCTGGATGAATGGACTGTAGAGTGGATAGAAAACTGGATGGAGCATTGGGCTCAGAGTAATCAATGTTTGATGTCTAATTGACGGATGGTATCAAGTGGAGTTCCCCAGGGGTTAGTCCTGGGACCAGTTTTGTTCAATGTCTTCATCAGTGACCTGGAAGATAGCATTGAGTGCACCCTCAGCAAGTTTTCACATGATGCCAAGCTGGGAAGCATAGTAGATATCCTGGAGGGTACAGCTAGGATTCAGAGTGACCTAGGCAAATTGGAGGATTGGGCCAAAAGGAATCTCATGAGGTTCAACAAGGACAAGTGCAGAGTCCTTCACTTAGGATGGAACAATCTAATGCACTGGTACAAGCTGGGGGCTGACTGGCTGAGCAGCAGTTCTACAGAAAAGGACCTGGGGGTGACCATGGACTGTAAGTTGATTATGAGCCAGCAGTGTGCCCTTGTTGGCAACAAGGCAAATGGCATCCTAGGCTGCATTGGTAGGTGTGTTGCTAGCAGGTCAAGGGAAGTAATTCTTCCCCTCTATTCAGCCCTGATGAGAACACATTTGGAGTACTGTGTTCAGTTTTGGGTCCTCCACTATGGAAGGGATGTGGGAAAATTGGAAAGAGTCCAGTGGAAGGTGACAAATATGGTGAGGGGAGCTAGGGGACATGACTTACAAGGAAACACTGAGGAAACAGGGCTTATTTAGACTAGAGAAAAGGACATTGAGAGGGTAATTAATATCAGCCTTGGGCTATCTGAAGTGGGGCTCCAAAGAGGATGGAACTAGATTATTATCAGTTCTGGCAGATGAGAGAATAAGGAGCCAATGGTCTCAAGTTGCAGTGAGTAAAGTTTAGGTTAGATGTTAGGAAGAATTTTCTCAGTAGAAGGGTAGTAAAACACTAGAACAGTTTGTGGCAGAAGGCCACCTCTGTTTGCCCCCAAAAAACTCTGCTCTTTGACAATTTGGTTAGGATGTGCCCAGCAAAGGACCTATCTCCTTACCCTATCTCTTTAGGTAACCTGAGATGGATACATTCCTGAGGGGGGGGGGG
>NW_017728994.1:4237024-4237883 GCF_001723915.1 Gavialis gangeticus | reverse complement strand
GGGGGGGGGGGGAACCAGCTCCCTCTTCCTACGCGACTGGCATCACATACCTGGATGAGGGGCTTGGGCACCCTGGTGGGCTAGATGCTGCCAGTCTGCCCAGCAACCAGTGATGCATTTCAAATTGGCTGGCTGACAGCCAATGGGTGCTGGCCTCCATTGGACCAAGTAAATGAGGTCATAAGGGCTATATAAGTTATGGACTGCCCAGGAGGAGGGGGCAGCAGCCATGAGGAAAACTCGGAGAGAGGAGCTGGATCATCTGAAACTTGCTCTCTCTCTCAAAACTCATGATGAAGGAATTTGCCTCCAGAGGTAATTTCCATCTACCTCTGGATGATACTTGTGAGTAAGCTACCTGAGAACTAACTAGAAATATAGCTTGCAGTAACTCAAATGCATGATCAAAGGCTACTCTAGCCACCCTGTTTGCTGTATGAGATTTCTCTGATACTACACAATGCTGTACCCTATTTCAACCCTACTGCTGGAAACCAATAAAGTTTTCCTTTGTACCTAGCATGGGAGACTTATTGGGAGTGGGTCTAGATTATGCCTTCAGGTCCCTTTGGTTCAGCTGACTGAAGGAGACCACTGCTTGTGCTTCAGACTGAGGGAACCATCCCAAGTTCTTGAAGCAAGTCAAGTACCCTCGAGGGCTACTAGGCTACTATACAGACCCAGAATCAAGCCCATCCCTGGGTCGTGGCAGCTCTACCCCCAGGCTAGAGTGTGCTTCAGGAAGGGGGTTGGCCAGATGTGTGGTGCCCTTAGGGAGGCACTTGGAGCCTGGAAGGTTGTCAGGCACAGTGAGGTGGGTGGCTCAACACAAGAGCACCCCCTACTGGCCTGCCACACA
>NW_017728994.1:4221568-4232024 GCF_001723915.1 Gavialis gangeticus | reverse complement strand
TACAGAAAAGGACCTGGGGGTGACCATGGACTGTAAGTTGATTATGAGCCAGCAGTGTGCCCTTGTTGGCAACAAGGCAAATGGCATCCTAGGCTGCATTGGTAGGTGTGTTGCTAGCAGGTCAAGGGAAGTAATTCTTCCCCTCTATTCAGCCCTGATGAGAACACATTTGGAGTACTGTGTTCAGTTTTGGGTCCTCCACTATGGAAGGGATGTGGGAAAATTGGAAAGAGTCCAGTGGAAGGTGACAAATATGGTGAGGGGAGCTAGGGGACATGACTTACAAGGAAACACTGAGGAAACAGGGCTTATTTAGACTAGAGAAAAGGACATTGAGAGGGTAATTAATATCAGCCTTGGGCTATCTGAAGTGGGGCTCCAAAGAGGATGGAACTAGATTATTATCAGTTCTGGCAGATGAGAGAATAAGGAGCCAATGGTCTCAAGTTGCAGTGAGTAAAGTTTAGGTTAGATGTTAGGAAGAATTTTCTCAGTAGAAGGGTAGTAAAACACTAGAACAGTTTGTGGCAGAAGGCCACCTCTGTTTGCCCCCAAAAAACTCTGCTCTTTGACAATTTGGTTAGGATGTGCCCAGCAAAGGACCTATCTCCTTACCCTATCTCTTTAGGTAACCTGAGATGGATACATTCCTGAGGGGGGGGGGGGAACCAGCTCCCTCTTCCTACGCGACTGGCATCACATACCTGGATGAGGGGCTTGGGCACCCTGGTGGGCTAGATGCTGCCAGTCTGCCCAGCAACCAGTGATGCATTTCAAATTGGCTGGCTGACAGCCAATGGGTGCTGGCCTCCATTGGACCAAGTAAATGAGGTCATAAGGGCTATATAAGTTATGGACTGCCCAGGAGGAGGGGGCAGCAGCCATGAGGAAAACTCGGAGAGAGGAGCTGGATCATCTGAAACTTGCTCTCTCTCTCAAAACTCATGATGAAGGAATTTGCCTCCAGAGGTAATTTCCATCTACCTCTGGATGATACTTGTGAGTAAGCTACCTGAGAACTAACTAGAAATATAGCTTGCAGTAACTCAAATGCATGATCAAAGGCTACTCTAGCCACCCTGTTTGCTGTATGAGATTTCTCTGATACTACACAATGCTGTACCCTATTTCAACCCTACTGCTGGAAACCAATAAAGTTTTCCTTTGTACCTAGCATGGGAGACTTATTGGGAGTGGGTCTAGATTATGCCTTCAGGTCCCTTTGGTTCAGCTGACTGAAGGAGACCACTGCTTGTGCTTCAGACTGAGGGAACCATCCCAAGTTCTTGAAGCAAGTCAAGTACCCTCGAGGGCTACTAGGCTACTATACAGACCCAGAATCAAGCCCATCCCTGGGTCGTGGCAGCTCTACCCCCAGGCTAGAGTGTGCTTCAGGAAGGGGGTTGGCCAGATGTGTGGTGCCCTTAGGGAGGCACTTGGAGCCTGGAAGGTTGTCAGGCACAGTGAGGTGGGTGGCTCAACACAAGAGCACCCCCTACTGGCCTGCCACACAGGTTACCCAGAGAGGTGGTGGAAGCTCCATCCTTAGAGGTTTTCAAAACTGGGCTACACAAAGCTTTGGCAGGATTGTCTAATTGGGGTTGGTCCTGCTTTGAGCAGGGGGTTGTACTAGATGACCACCTTAGGTTCCTTTCAGTCCTAACTTTCTATGATTTTATGAAGTTTGCAGAAAGTGCTTCACAGCTGTAACAGAACAGACATTCACAACACAAAGTGCTTTAAAAATGATGGATCTTGTTCCAAGTTAATGCTGGTATCAGAATAAGGTGCTTTAGGTTACAGCACTTTTTTGAACATCTGTACCACATCTGGCATCTCAGTGGCCCCACACTAGGTGACTTGATAACCTCAGCCAGTGATCATTTCCTCCAGCCATGGGTTGTCCCAGAGAGGAGACAGAAAAGGCTCAGTTTCCTTCCTGCATGGCTGGGTGAGGGGTAGGGGAAGGGAGCACCTGTGCTATGTGAGCCGAAGGATTGCTGGTACAGGTCTTGGGGGAGGGGGGGAAGTTCCACATGGAAGAGAGCCTCCCCACAGCTCCCAGCCCAGTCTCTGGACAGCTGCAAGCAGCTGTACCTGACTGCCCAGCCCAGCTTTTGGCTGCACTGGAACTGGGGATGGGGAAGGGAACCCCCCTGCTGCATGGCCCCTCCCAGATTGCTGGATAGGGTTTTGGGGCAGGCTTGGGAAGGCTGAGGGGGGATCTTGTGGCAAGTATACAAAAAAAATTTCACCAGGGGGAAGGGGGGCAGCAGGGAATAGGCAGTGCTCTATTTACCAGGGCCCCTCTTGGAATAACCATGAACAATGGCCACAAGTTGACAGAGAATAGATTTAGGTTGGACATCAGAAAGAACTTCTTCATTGGTGGGGTTGCCAGAATCTGGAATGGGCTTCCAAAGGAGGTGGTTCTCTCCCCTACCTTGGGGGGTCTTCAAGAAGAGACTGGACAAGCACCTGGCATTCCTGCCATGGGCAGTGGGCGGGGGGAGGGGATTGGACTTGATTTGAGGTTGCTTCCAACTCTAGCATCTATGAGAGATTCCAAATCCCTTCCCTATGCCCCCTTTGCCTGGGCTGCACACTGACTTGACCCAGCAGAGGCAGCTGTGGGGAGAGAAACCCTAGAGCCCTTCCCCCAGAAGCACCACCCACCAAGCAGTGGCACACTGTGGGGCCGGGGCAACTATGGGAACAGAAACCCCCTTTCCCCACCCCCTGCATCTCCCTCAGCAAGGCTCTGTGCCAGAATGGAATCAGAGGCTGTCATTAATGAGCTCTTTTTTAAATTAAGTGTAGCTAAGCTGCAGGTATTTAGTGTAAACAGCTAAAACTCAACAGGTAGACCAATAATTAATCCCTTTATTTGACTAGAGCCCAGAGCCAAAGGAATCTTCTTTAGGGGGTTTGCCTGGAAATTCTCTCTCACCTTTTCTATGTAAGCTTGTAAGAGGAGGCAGTTTAGCAGGAAAAAGGGAACCTTCGGGGACCAAGGAGTAGTGAACCAGCCAACTTACAGGGGAATTTGCTAGGGAAGGTCTGCTTGGAAAAAGGGGCAGGAAGAGAGAGGCAGCAGATTAAGAGACCCAAGAAAATGGCTGGAGGATGTCGCAGTTCCAGAGCCACTGTCACTGCCAGCTCTTCCTTTGATTGTATCTGTGAGGTGTCTGTCCAGGCAAAATGACTTGCTGTCAAAGCCTCCACCCAGGTCCTGGTTTGGTGCTATGGAGACTGGCTTGCAGGCTTCATCAAATGACAGCCAAGCCGGGGAATGCCTGTGACGTGAGTGGTGCCTCCTGGTGGTGTTCCTCAGGGAGGATGCAAGATTGCTACAGGAGGAGGTGGCAAGGTCCTGAAGCATCCTTTGCCACAAGGACTTTATTGCTTTGATGCTGGAGGAAACCTTTAGGACTGTGGAATAAGGACTGTCAGAGGCAGGACTAGAAAATGAAGAGTATATGGACTCTCAGGAAGGTGAAAGTTGTGACCTCTGGTAGTAAGCAGAAGTCTTCACCTCCACCTACAGCAGTTTGCCTAGAAAACAGATATGAAGCCCTAACAACAGAGGAGGAGCATGTTCTGTTGGTAGAAAAGGCTAGGCCAGGCATCCCCAAGGTTGGAAGGATTGAGACCACTACCACCAAGGGGATGTGATGAGTGGTGGTGGTTAGAAACTCCCTTCTGCAAGGGATGGAGGCATCCATCTGCTGGCCTGACCTCTTGTCTTGGGTGGTCTGCTGCTTGCCCTGAGCCCAGATCTGAGATGTCACAGACAAATTACTGAGTCTTTTCTGGCCATCTGACTACTACCCAATGGTGCTCAAAGGATGAGCAGCAATAAGTGCGGATCCCTTACTGAATGGGGAAGGCAACCTATTGACATGAAGATACAAGTGCTCTATGATTCCTTTAACTTCATAGGTAAGGTCAGCTCCCAGCCTAATGCACCTGGCAGCACAGTTTAGGGTGGAGATGAGCAGCCAACAGTGGTTAAAGAACAGGTTGGGGACTACTTAGAAAAGCTGGACATGCACAAGTTCATGTGGCTGGACGCAATGCACTTGAGGGTGCTGAAGGAATTGGCTGATGTGATTGTAGAGTTGCTGGCCATTATCTTTGAAAATTCATTGTGGTTGAGAGAGGTCCTAGATGTTTGGAAAAGGGCAAATATATAGTGCCCATCTTTAAGAAAAGGAAGGAGGAGGATCTGGGGAACTACAGACCGGTTTGCTTCACCACTGGAAAAATCATGGAGGAGGTCTTCAAGGAATCCATTTGTAAGCACTTGGAGGAGAAGGTGATTATGAACCGACATCATGGATTCATCATGAGCAAGTCATGCTTGAGCAACCTGATTGTCTTCTATGATATGACTGGCTCTGTGGATACAGGGAGCCCAGTGGATGTGGCATATCTTGACTTTAGCAAGGCTTTTGATATGGTCTCCCACAATATTTTCACAGGCAAGCTCAGTAAGTATGGGTTGGATGACTGGACTGTACGGTGGATACAAAACTGAATGAATCATTGGGCTCAATGTGTAGGTGGCAGCTGATATCAAGTGGAGTGCCCAGGTGTTGGTTCTGGGGCCAGTTTCATTCAATGTCTTCCTCAGTGACCTGGAAGATGGAATGGAGTGCACCCTCAACAAGTTTGCAGATGACATCAAACTAGGGTGGAGTAATAGATACCCTGGAGGGCAGGGCTAGGATTCAGAGAGACCTAGACAAATTGGATGATTGGACCAAAAGAAACCTCTGGAGGTTCAATAAGGAGATATACAGTCCTGCATTCAGAATGGAACAATCCCATGCACCAGTACAGGCTGGGGACCAACTGGCTAAGCAGCAGCTCTGCAGAAATGGAACCAGGAGTTATAGTGGACAGTAAACTGAAGCCAGCAGCGTGCTCTTGTTGCACAGAAAATCCAAGTAATTTATGCTTGTTCCATTTCTTGGTAAGCTTTTACCATTTAGCTTTCATATATTGTGAGATGAGAACAGTCACGTAAAACAGCTACTGTGCATTAGCTGTTCCATGGTAAGTTATAGTCAATGATACATTTATTTGGCTGTCTGAATCATGATATGAACCCATGGACACTTTGGGTATGTCTACATGATGCAGGTAGGCATAAGGGGAGAAGGGCCTCAAGAAGAACAAGGTAGAATAGAAGGGGGTGGGGGAATGAAGGTTTGTGATAAAACATGTTTGCAGGAGAGAGCTGGAAGGAAGGGAACAACAATGGTGAAAGGGAAGGGAAAGATAAAATAAATTACAATGTTTTAAGGCCAGTAATGGAGAGCAGGAGTGGATTAATGGTCAAAAGGAAAGAACAGAGCTCCAGGAAAGTTGGCAAGTAGAAGTGAAAGAATGATACCCAACAGAGAAAAGTTGGGATGAAGAGTTTAGGGCTTTTTAAAGGGCAAATGCAGGATATATATCTGCATTTATTTGCATGCCACCTTGTGCCATGCAGCCTTGATCCTGACTAGAGCTACCAGGTGTTAATGTAATTGAAATAGTAAAAAGAGCCGAAGTGTGAAGGGGTGAGCTACTTGGGCTTTTGGAGAAGGAGGATAACTTGGACAAAGAAACAGAATAGATAATGTGAACAAAGAATTTTTGCCAGTTAGTGGGACGCAATATGATGAGAAGAATGCTTGCCCTGGATGAGTACAGCAAAAGCAGAGGCTATTGCCAATTGAATGAATAATGAAACTCTCTACTGTGAACAGTCAATGACCTTGCTTGTATTTTGGGATAAATTACCGTACTTGCTTTGTGAGAATTAGGTCACATGCTGCTGTGTTCACTTACAGTTCTTAAAAGTTTGTGGCTGATTTAGGCTAATGAGATATACACAGATTGATGGGTAAATGGTGGGTTTAGCTTTTGGAGCTTTTTTTCTGTGGGAAGATTTTGAAAGACCAGTGTTTTTGATGAACAGAGCTGCAAATTGTCAGCCTCAGCTAAGATAATTAACAAAACACACCTCATTGATAAAAGGAACCCTTGTGGTATAGTTTCTTTTAATTGATTGCATGACCGATCCAGAAACAACCCCCAGATGTTTAACTGTATAAATGATTTATACGTAGAAAAGATGAGCAAGAATCAGTCTTAAATCCTCATCAGCTTAATTTTTATATTGGTTAAGAAGGCAATTCTTCATTAGGAGAAGGATGGATTAATAACATGCATCTCTTTTGTCATGTTACACAAGGAAGTAATCCTGAGTGCTTTGATCAGCCTGTTGCCATAATTATCTGTCAGTTATTCTTGGTTTGATCTTTGGTTTGTTAATGTGGGCTTTTCCATGAGCATCTTTATTTCTATTTGCATTTCTTTGTTGTTTGCACTTAAGGCCCCCTCTATATGTTACAGCTAATGTGTGATTAACCAGGCAATCATGCCTTCAGTTGTAACCCAGCTATGCATTCAATTGATTAATGGCACAACAAAACGAACAATAAGCTACAAAATCATTCCCCCAAAATATGTAATAACTTTATAGCTTGTTCTAATCACACCATTAATTAATTGTGTGGACAAGTGCTCTCCTATTGATGGGAGCCCCATCAACTGGGGGGCTCCTAGTTACAAGGTTGCAGCACCCACTGCCAGCCTCACAGCTGATAAGGCTTGCCAGTGGCAGCAGTGGTCTTGGCACTGCCCTGCTGTGAGCCTCATCAGCTGCAGAGCTTGCAGTGGGGAGAACGCTGCTGCCACTGGGAGTCTTATTAGCTGCAGGGCTCACAGTTGGGGCAATATCATTAGTTGTGGGGTTTACAATGGGGTCAACGTTGTTGCCTGCAGGGCTCGCAGTGGGGAGAATGCTGCTTCTGCTTTGAGTCAGTTGTTAGCCTTGTCGGCTGCGGAGCTCGCAGCAGGAGTAGCATTGTTGGCTGTAGGGCTCACAGGGACGGTGTCATTGCCTGTGAGTCCTACACATCACTAGGCTTGCAGTTGCAACAGTGTTTTTCCTGCTGCCCTTGCTGCAAGCCCCACAGCCCACGTTAACTGTGGGGCTTGCAGTGGTTTAGGATAAGGAACACTACCCCTGCTACAAGCTTTCTCAACTGAGGGGCTTGCAGCTGCATGAGCCAGTGCAGGAGGAGCCTGGACTCTTGATCCTGGGCTTCTCCTAGACTGGCAATAAGATATGATGGGCTCTAATGTAAGATCCCACAATCGTGACTTCTGTCATTCGCATATGTCATGGTAGGTGGCACAATTGTGTGAATTGTGTTTACATCCCATTAGAGGATTTAGAACATGTAGAGGGGCCCTTAGAAACGCATTTATTTTGGTGCAGCTGTTGATGCACATCTTCCTCATAAACTAATTAGACCATTAATACCATAGCAGTAAACAAAAGAGAGGGGGAGTGCCACTGAAAACTTGACATGCACAACTTTTTTGAAGAAAGCAGATGTTTACTTGAAAGATCTTGTAGGAAAAAAACAGACCCTCAGCTCATTCCTATTTGGTAGCCAATAATATTTGACCAAGTCTCAGGGAGGGTGTTGCAGGTCAAAATATACCACTGATGTCAGAGCAATAAATCCATTGATGGAGTCTTCTATGAATAGTAGGGAGCTTAGCTCACTGGATATCTTTTCTGCCACTTCTCCTGTTTCCTGACAACTAGAAATCAAGGATCCTTCAGTGCTTTTCAAAGGACAATTAAACATATTGTAACAGAAAAATGGCAATGAGGCCAGTAGTGGTTGAGATACTTTACAGGAAATGCATAGGTATACAGCAAAATTGAGCTCCCTGTTCAAGGCCATGAATGAGCTATAAGTAACCACTTTTTTACCAATATTAAACTCATTGCTTTGTAAAGTGGTTTTAGATATTTTAAGTATAAAAGTATGGGTGTGTGTAGATGAAGTGTGGGCCCTAAATTGAAGTGGTGGGTTTTTAAAAAACACTGCTCCAATTTTGGGCTGATTAACCCCCTGTGTCATGCACACACCCTACTGACTTACCTGCCTCTTTGGGAGGGGGAAGAGGGTGAGTTGCCGAGAGGCGGAGTGGTCCTTGGGCTATAGTGGGAGGCTTGTGCTTCCTTCTGGGGGCACCCAGCGGTACATGCCTGCAGACACCCGGCTCAGGTGGTACCAGGGGGGCACTGGAGCTGTGGAGGGAAACACTGGGGCCCTGTGCAGCTCAGGCAGGCAAGCAGGCTCCAGGGAGGAGGGGGGGAAAGAAAGATCAGGCTCACTTGTTTTCCTGGGCTGCTGCCAGGCTGCCTGCAAGACTTCTTACAGAGCCGCAGAGCTGCAGAGCCCGGTGCTTCCCTTCACAGCTGTAGGGGCAGTAAACTAAAACTCCTTGAAGGAGTTTTAGTTGGTTGTGCCCCAAGTCATTTAAAGCATATTACGCCGCTGAATTTCCTACAATGGCTGGAATTAATGTGCAATATGCCTCCGAGGCGTGCAAATACCGACACCGTTAAAGCAGTGCAAAAGCATTTGGCCACTTTAAAGTGTTGCGCACACTCGCCTTTTGTTTAGTCTACACATGGCCTATGTTGGCAAATGAAAAACCCTTGTATTTTCATGTGTCTAAACAATGGATAAAGGCTTACTTTATTATTTCTAATTGCTATACCACATAGAGAATAAAGTATGGTGGCAAGATTGTGTGCAGTAGAAATAATTAAATGGAGTTAAGTGCTTTTTTCCATTCCACTTATGCCAGTTTTGTGCCAGGTTCTTTTGATAATATATTAAGTTGAGGATATGCACTCCAGACCATACAGAATGCCCTCTCTGCCAACAAGTAAACATATCCATCTTTTAGGTTTCTGTAAAATAAAGGGAGTCAGAAAGTAAGTGGTCACTCACTCTGATGGTGGGATCAGCCCAGTTTTATTTAATGACAAAATAATGGGATTCTCCATCAGTAACTGATATTGTTTAGAATTGAACTACAGCAGGCATGGAACAAAAAGAAACAATATTTCCCAAGTTGTATATCTGCCTATTATTAGTTTTTCATTTGGATGGCATTTTTTGTTGATCATGTAAAATGGAATGGTTTAAAATGTTATCTCATATCTCTTTCATGGTGAAATTCAAACCTATTGTGTTACATAGCAGAGGGGAAATAGTTCTCCTCCTCCACTGTCTTCATTTTGCAGTTGAATCACAAGAATGTTTCCCCACTCATTTGCAGAGTGAAAATTACCTTTGTTGGATTCTGACTTTCCTGTGTATGTCTGCACTGCAACAACTTTAAAATAGCTAGGTCAGGTAAGGCTCATTGGGTGCATCTACATGAGATGATTACTGTAGAGTTGCCTAATTAGTTCTGCAGGAAAGTCTCTGCATCTACATGTGCACCTCTATTAGGTTGCAGTAAACTAATAAATGCTTCCATAGAGACATACTTGTAAATACAAGTACTATCCTGTGGCAGCATTATTTATTAATTATGAAGCAGTACATGTATAGACACTAACAGGGCTGGTTGGGGTGCAAGGGTGCTTCAGTGTGGGGGCTGCTTGCTAGCTAGCCACTCACTGGAGCACCTTCATGCCCCAGTCAGCCCCTCTGCAGCATGTTGAGCAAGGTCAGAGCAGCACCAGGCCATCAGGCTGATCCCCCCAGGCCTCCTGCCAGGAGGGGCTGCTCCAACCTGGCTCAATGTGCTATGGTCCAAGGTGCAGATGTAAAAGCAATGCTGGGAACAAAAAACTCTGGGATGATATGCACTGGAGTTTATTGCTCAGTGCTAGTAGCACATGTAGATACACCCAGTGTGTAGTCATATCATGATGGACTTAGTATGGGCTAGCTACTTACGTTTTTACCAAGCTTCTTGGGTGGTTTTGTAGTCTGTACTGAGGTCTATATTGCCACATCTAGGCATCTACTGGTCTCCAAGCTATTTTGAGTATATCTATCTGCACTAGGGTGCAGATATAGCTGTCATATCAGTCCCTGCTCAACCTGCTACTGCTGCTGAGAAACAAACCTATCCCATTTACTCCTGCTTCATGTGTTTTGGCCCCATCAGTGATGCAGCGTGTGTGGCTTAGAGGAGTTCTGCATACCCTATTACAATTCTCGGGCTCTCCCTTTTGGGAGTCTGGGAGATGAACTGGGGTGTGCACTCAGGACTATTCTAATTTGTATGTGCTGTCTGACTGCTGATTTGGGAGAAAGTAGGCAGTACTAGTTTCCTAGCAGTGATCCCAGGCTTGGTAAGAAGGTAACATGGGGTCTGAGACAGTACAGGAATGTTACAATAAACACCTGTATGCAGTCCTCCTGAGAGTCCTTGGGTTTGTCCTTGGTGGAAAGGACACTCCCACTCCCACTCCCTACTCCCACTCTTCCAGCTGTGACTTCTCTTTCTGAACTACTTTTCCTTACACTGAAAGTATGTCACTTTTAAAGCAGTCTGTGGTACCTTCTGT
>NW_017728994.1:4213859-4216568 GCF_001723915.1 Gavialis gangeticus | reverse complement strand
GCTTGGTAAGAAGGTAACATGGGGTCTGAGACAGTACAGGAATGTTACAATAAACACCTGTATGCAGTCCTCCTGAGAGTCCTTGGGTTTGTCCTTGGTGGAAAGGACACTCCCACTCCCACTCCCTACTCCCACTCTTCCAGCTGTGACTTCTCTTTCTGAACTACTTTTCCTTACACTGAAAGTATGTCACTTTTAAAGCAGTCTGTGGTACCTTCTGTTCCTCCATTACAGATTTCTGTATTTCAATTCCTGTTTCCCCCCCTCTTAGTTCCTAGGCAAAAAGTCATTAAAAAGCCATTTGTGCCCCTTGTGGCAGCCCTATTATTCTATCAAGGAAGAGCAATTCAATATTAATGGTCTCTTGATGTCACTGATTCAGCTTCCTAAACATAGGTTTCCCACTGGGTGTCACAGTTGTGCTACAAAATGGAGGGTCTGAGCCATGCTGAAAAAATGGAGTTACTATGATGATATGGACATATTTGTCAGTTGCTAGCATCCTTATTCCCATTTCACAGATAGGAAAAATGAAGCATTGATGGATGAATTAAGTGATTTGCCCAAGGCCCACCAGCAGGCCAGTGGCAGAGCCCAGAATACAAGCCAAATCTCCAGAATTCCATTTGCTCAGTGATCTATATTTTTCACAGACTTCAAGAATTTGATCCCACAGGTTTTTTGACTTCTTCATAGAAGCTTGGATGCAACTGATTTTCATTTGCCTTGCTCCTTCCCTTGGCATAAAAGGAGGAAATAAAATATTTTTGTCTTATTAGTATCCTTTTACTTTTTCAGTCATCATGTGTATTGCTTATGTTCTCTTAGTTGACTGTAGAATCACATCTAAGTATCAAGAGGTTCTTAAGAATGGAATGGAAGGCTGAGGTTGGAAAATGGGGGAGTGATAAAATATGTATAGAAGAGTGAAGACCTTTTGTAGGGAACTCTTTAAAATGCACTGAGGTATTTCAGAAGATCTAAGATCGAAGTTTACATATTGAGAAATAATCTAGTAACTTAATTCCATGCTTTCCTGCAGACTGGCAGAGTAATTGTACAGGCAGTTAAATGGGATTTCACTGTGACAATGCACTATCTTGCAGTGTAATTTGTGTGTGTGGGGAGGTGTTTTTCACTAAAGCAGCTCACTCCTTTGTTTATATTAATGTTGGCTTTCCTGGAAGATTAAGCATTCGTAGAGTTGGGCTCAGAAATTGAAATGTGTAAACAGAAGAAAACACATTGTTGATAGAATCTAATTACTGGAACCATAAACTTATTTCAATTAGAGGGTGCAGCTTAACACCATCAACTCCTCCAAAATCAAATGAATAGATCCCTCCCTACCAACTCTAGGTACTTGTTTGTTTTATACCAGGGGTGGGTTATTATTTTGGCTGGAGGTACAGTTAATGTGTTTTGGTTAGCTGTCAAGGCCTGCAAGGGAACCACCACCTCTTGACAAGAGCCCCCTGGTCATCATCTTGGGATCAGAAGCCCTGCCCCGAACCCCTGACTTTTGTCACCAGAAGTCCCTCCCCTTGCCCTCCAGAAGTATTTCTTTTGGAAGGTGGGGTTGCCATCTTGGAATCAGAAAAAAAAACAAATCGTACACTAAAAGTCGCCTACTATAGAATCTTTTAATTTTATTACAAAAAATATTTTTGTTATGGTTTGTGTACTTTATACACAGGTGATTGCATAATAACTCAAAACTAAAGTCTTACTCTTGTATATCGTGTGTGAGTGGGTGTATATGGTGTAAGGGGTGTGTATATAGGGGGGTGGTTTGTGAGGTGGTATGCCTGTGGGGGGGGCAATAGGGTATGTTGCAGGGTGTGTGTATATGTGGGGGAAGGGTGTGGGTTTGTGGCATTTGTGGGTACCCCCCCACACACACTGTCCCCCATGGTGCATTTCCCCTGCTGCCAGCAGCTGCAGCAGGCAGTGAGTGTTTGGGGGACTTGTGGTCTACACACGTGCTACCACTTGTCAGTGCATCCCCTTCCCCCCCCCAACGCTTTCTAGTGGAGTCCCAGGCCTTGTACAGCAGGGAGTGGCAAAGGCAGCTAGCTCCATTGCACGGACTTCCCCCAGTGTTGCATGAGTACTGGGAGCTGCATGTGTGATGTGGGGAACCCTGTGAGACAGAGGCGGGCTGGCCTGGCTGAGCTGCTTGCCACCATGTGCAGCATCGGCTGGAACCACATGCTGCTGGGTGGCAGTGCCTGTGTGGAACATGAACACCCCAAGCATTTGCTGCTGCTGCCGCTGCTGGTGGCAGGGGATGTGTTCCATAGGGCAGTGTGTGTGGGGGTCCCCACACCCTCTCACACCCACACCCTGGTCACCTAAGCTCTGTGTTCTCACTGCCCCTTTGGGCATGGGCTCTGTGCTGCTGCCAGCTTCAGCCACATGCTCTGCACTTCTGCCCAGCTGCAGCTCTTCCCCCACCCCCACCACTTCCCTACTTGATGTCTAGGGTGAGCGGGATGCCAGGAAGCTGAGCAGGTCCCCCAGAGGTGATAGCAGTGACAGCAGCAGCCCCTTCCAGACTCCATGCTGGCTTTGAGAAGATCATCAAGGAACACATTTGTGATGGACCGGCATCAGAAATGATGCTCAGGGGCAATCAGCATGGATTTATTAGGGGGAGATCATGTCAGACCAACCTGATTGCCTTCTACGATCAGGTCACAAAGGCCA
>NW_017728994.1:4202012-4208859 GCF_001723915.1 Gavialis gangeticus | reverse complement strand
CTTCCAAGGGAAGTGGTGCTGGCCCCTACCCTGGGGGTCTTTAAGAAGAGGCTGGATGCCTACCTGGCTGGACTCATTTGAGTCCCGTTTTTGTTTTGGGGTTTTGTTGTTCTCCCGCCCTGGCGGGGGGTCGGGCTAGAAGATCTACTAGGTCCCTTCCGACCCTAAATCTATGAATCTATGAATCTATAAGGGTGGGAGTGAGGCACGCGGGGTGGGTGCAATACAATTAGTTGGTGAGAGCCTGTGGGCCAGACGGAATTACCTGTTAGGCTGGATGTAGCCCATGGGCCATATTTTGCCACCCCAATCTATTCATTCTCTAGTTATGCCAGTGTGTCTGAAAAAAGTGAATATAGAAAAATCTATCCCCAATGTAGAGACTGCACCTCTTCATATGTAGGCTTCCTTTGGTTCCAGCTTTTACCACCTCAATTTTTTTTTTCCGTGTGTGTAAATTGCCAGCTTACTGTAGATGTTGTTTCCATGTGGTCAAAGGACTATACTAAAGAATGTCATACAGAAGGAGGGCATGCTTGTTTTGCCTATGTTATGGCCTCAAATGGATGTAATGCAGCTGCTTCAGTATTGTGCTGTGTACATGACAAGAAGCACTCCTAGGTAAGTGAGTTTAATAATATATGCCCAGGACTAGGCTAAGGCATCTGTTACAGGTTGTAGTATATGTGGAACAAGTGTACCTTGCTTCCATGTTGTGCAGGTATGTGGTTCTTTAAAGACATACAAATGTCCTTAGCTCCCTGAAAAGAGTTTTGTGAGGTTCAGTCAATTCATGTTGCAAAAGTGCTTTTTGGTGCTTGCAGATGCTTCATATTGTATGAATTGATTCCTGAATCTTTTAAGTCAGTTCAAGTTTTACTACTGATTTTCAGCAGGTAAGTACTAACTGGTGGCTGTGTTAGCTGTAATAGAGTAAAGAGTCCAATGGAAAAAAAAAGTCTCTTTTTGTTTTACTGGCTCAATTCTGGATTAGTAGTCAACATTAAATTAAACATTTAGCATTTCATTAAACTTCTGAATAAATTGTATTTTGAAGCATGGTTGGAAAATGGTGATGCTGGTTCCATGTTCATAGAGGGTTAGAAATAAATATTGCTTTTTAAATTTCTGTCAGATAATGAAAGTGGTCATAGGTAGAAAGTGCTGAAAAGTTGATACTAATTTAACATGTCATTTTTAGAGATAATTTGCACTTTCTACATGTCAACAAATTGTGTGAACTTTAAAAGCAGGCGCTATGCAGAATAGGTGAAGCTATCTTCTAATGCCAAAGGCTGCATAGTTTTAGTGATTTTAGGTGTAATTACTTTTTCAGCTTGTTTCAGACAATAGCAAAAGAAAGGAAAATTAGCTACAAATGGCACATCCAAAGAAGGTGAGTGGAAAAAAGATAATCAGTTTTGTGGCATTTAATTTACCTGTGGTAGATTTGTAGCAGGAAACTAACAACCAGCCAGTAGACAACAGAGTATTCATTTCCTTTTTATATTTAAAGCTTTACAATCCTATTTCACAATATTCACAAGTTGTATTTCAGAATGTCGAAAGTAAAAAATAAAACTTAAAAAATAATGACTTTGTTTACTTGGATTTTAGGAAGGTCTTTGATACGGTGTCTCATCCCATTCTCATAAATAAATAAAGAGGCTGTGACTTAGATGATTACACAGTCTAGTGGGTGGCAAATGGGCTTGGGGGTTGCACCAGAGAGTGGTAGTGGATGGGTTGGTATCAACCTGGAAGGATGTGGGCAGTGGGGTCCCGCAGGGCTTGGTCCTTGGACCTGTCCTCCTCAATATCTTCATCAGTGACTTGGATGTGGGTGTAAAGTGTACTCTGTCCAAGTTTGTGGATGACACTAAATTGTGGGGTGAAGTGAACACACTGGAGGGTAGGGAATGATTACAGGTGGACCTGGACAGGTTGGAAAAGTGAGCAGAACATAATAAGATGCAGTTCAACAAGGACAAATGCAGAGTGCTGCACCTAGGGCGTAAAAATATCCAACACACTTACTGGCTGGGAAGTGACCCTCCTAGCAGCACAGAAGCTGAAAGGGATCTCAGAGTCATAGTGGACTCAAAGATGAACAGGAGTTGTCAGTGTGACTAAATCATCAGCAAAGCTAACTGCACTTTATCATGCATCTGCTGACAAATAGAACCAAGGAAGTTATACTTTCCCTCTATGCAGCATTGATCAGACAATAGTTGGAGTACTGCATCCAGTTTTGCGTGCTGTACTTTAAGAAGGATGTAGATAACCTTGAGAGGGTCCAGAGGAGGGCCACTCGTATGGTTAAGATTTGCAGGCCCAGCCTTATAAGGAGAGACTAGGGGACCTAGACCTCTTTAGCCCCCACAAGAGAAGGCTGAGAGGTGATCTTGTGTCTGCCTACAAATTCATTAGGGAGCGCAGCAGGGAACAGAGATGCTTTGTTCACCAGAGCGCCTCCTGGGGTAACAAGGAACAATAGTCACAGACTGACAGAGCAGATTTAGGCTATACATCAGAAAGAACTTCCTCACAGTAAAGGTGGCCAGAATTTGGAATGGGCTTCCAAGGGAGGAGGTACTGTCCCCTACCTTGAGGATACTTAAGAGAAGGCTGGATAGGCATCTGGCTGGAGTCATCTGACCCCAGCACTCTTTCCTGCCTAGGGCAGCAGGTTGGATTTGATGATCTGTTGAGGTCCCTTCTGACCATAGCATCTATGAATCTATGACTTCAGAACTAGACTTCTTTAAGGGCTCAGGAAGAGACTCCATAAGAGAGTAGTTGTTTCAGTCTGTCAGTAAGAGAACAGCTGTCCAGCTGACCTCTTCTTCTAGCTCTTCCAGAATAGTTCAGTTAAGTTTGTGCAAAAAGTTGACTGTTATTATCCACATGTATATCCAGTGTCTATCTCTGAAGAGATTGGGCTAGGAGAGAACTTTATATCAACATATTTTTCTAATGTGATTTATTATCCCCATTGACTTGAGACTATAATTTTGTTAAATGTGCATTTCATTTTTATAGCCTTCTTTTTCCTCCAAGGTTGAACTGAGGTCATGGTGATCCAGTGAATTTTTTTGTTACCACACCTGCCTCAGTTGTAATCAATTATATGGAAATGTACTTGTTACATGGTTTGGAATGTGCTTTAATAGGGAATTATCCATCTGGAGCCATAGAGGAATTGGACTTGGACAATTATAGGTGGCATCCTATAAATGCTATAGGAGGAAGTATTCAAATGTCACTTTGAATGACTCCAGATTCCATACTACACCTGTTTTGAACTTTTGGTAAGTCAAGTGAAATAGTAAACAAGCCCCTTGCTACAATTTCATACTAGGCACAGGTGTATTGGTCAGGTTCCAATTTTGATAACCCTATTCTGTTTTAACAGCAGCCATATCTCTCTAGAAATTTGTGGGTATATTACTATTGACTTCCTAGCTATTCCCTGACTATGAGCTATGGTACAGTATTACTGCATATAGCTCTCCTGGAAAACATAAGATTCAGATAATATTATGCTTTGTATCCCAAGTTTCAAATCCAAGAAAACAATGGGTATTTACCAGGAAAGTGCAGGGAACTAGGCTTGTATTATGTGATGCAAAAGCAGTTGGAACTGAGATGCTAGACATCTAAACACTGCAGTCTTGTGTTGTAACCACCACTATAGACTATAAAATAGTTTTAAGCTAGCTGGCTCATGTCCTGATAGCAGTCTCACTGAAGCAACACAGAACCACATCAGCTAACCACCCAGTTTTCTACTTGGTTTTTTGAGTGGGTTTGACAGACTATACCAGCTGTCAGAATTCAAGCAAGGTAGGTTAAAGCTACGACAGGTATGCTTACATTGTACAGTAGTCACATCAAGGACTACAGCATGGCCATCAACTAGGTTTCAATAGGTACACTTGTTAAAAGGAGGAAGTGTTTGTACATGTTCCACACCCCCCTCAGACAGCCATTTAGGTTTTGCTTGGCTCTTGGGCTAGGGGCAGACATTCAAAGCCTGAGCCTAAATTGATTCAATCTTTGCAGGTTAGTCTAGGTTAAATCAGTTTTGTAACTGGACAGACATCCCAGAAATGCAGGCATATCCCTGCAGTGGCTCAGGCTAGAAGCCAGGGGGCACTACATCATCAGCTCTCCCTTCCTTCCACAGCATGGAGCTGAGGGGTGTGTGGCCAGGCTCCAACAGGAATTCTGATTAGTCCAGTAGGGAATTGATAACAGAATTTATTAGGCCTGTGCGAACCAGCAAGTATTCACTTTGGATTTGGATTCAGCTGATTTGGAAGACAGTGATTCAATTTGGAGATTCGAATTACTATCCCAATTTAATTTGCTGGAATCGTATCCAAAAGAATTGGTACCACTTCGGAGACTCGGCCATAGACTAAACAGGCAGCTGACAGCTGCTTCCAGCTGGTAAATCTTTTGGGGTTGGGGAAGGGAAGGGGTGAGAGGGAGGGAGGAAATGGGGCTAGGACAAGCTGCCCATTGGGGGTGGGGGGTGCATTACTTGGGGAGGGGGTGGGCATAGGATGCTGGCACAGCAGCTCTGCCCTGCTGCCGCTTGCCCAGCTGGTGCAGGGTGAGGGGCACGATGCAGGCACAGCTCACTTTGGGCAGAAGGTGACAAGCAGCAGCAGGGCATAGCCTCTACTTCTATGCCCCTCCATGCTGGCTGGCAAGTGATGGCAGTGCAAAGTCCCTGTTCCCAGTGCTGATGTGGGTGCAGCAGCACGGGGAGCAGGGACTATGTCTTACTGCTGCTTGCCCCCTTGTGCCCTGAGTGAACTGCAGTCACAACCTGCCTCCCTACCCCAGCTGGGCAAGCGGCAGCAGGGCATAGCCCCCACTGTGAGCCCTGCCCTGCTTGTATCCCATGCTCTGCCACCTCCCTCCCCGAGTCTTGCACCCCCCACCCTGGTGGGTATCTTGTCCCAATCCCTCCCTCCCCCACACCTCTTACTTTCCCCTTCCTCCAACCCCAACAGACTTACCAGCTGGAGGCAATTGTGTCAGCTGCCTGTTTAGTCTATGGCTGAATTGCCAAATCTTTTCTGAATCTTTTTCTGAATTGATTTGGATGCTTCAAATCAATTCAGAGCTTTTAATTGGTCTCCTGATCTAATTCGGATTCAGAGATTGGATTGAATCTCCTCTGAATTGAATCGGCTACTGAAGTTTTGCATAGTCCCAGTGATGTGGAAATCACGACAGGATCTCTGCTTGGCTACCAGAGCGCTTTATTTTACATGGCCACAGGAGAAGAAGCAAGGGTGGCTAGTTCTCTGCAGCTGCAGGATACAGACTCTGTCATATACTTGTGAGAAAAAGACACGTGGAAGCCTCCCCCCTGAATACATTCTTGGAAGTCTGACAATAAATCACCCTGGAGTCCAGCTAGACTAAATGTGTTTTCTTCAGCTGTATCCCGATAAGTTTATCTCAAGGCTCCTTTGTTTTTTGGCCTTTACTTATGCTCCTTATTATGGCTTAACTGTATTTTTGCTTACCCCAGTACTTTTCCTCATCACTAGTATTTATCACCCAATTAAGAATACAACAGAAGGACATTACCAGCTGCTTTTTTATTCTGTCTGTTGATACTACCTGCTGATTCAGCACAGGCTAGCCAGCATGTGGTTTGCTAGTTAATAAACAGACACCTCCTCAGGAAGGCAGAGGGGAGGGGAGAATTCCTGCTTAGCAGGGAGTGGTGTGGAAGCAGCCCACAGTCTCTGGACCTAGAGCCAGGGATCAGAGGCTAGGGGTCAGCCTTGTTGTGAGGCAGAGAGCCCTGCCTACCCAGAGAGCATGCTGGGATGCTGGGACTATCTGGTTTATCTTAAACCAGCAAGGGGCATGGGACAGGCATTACATAAACTGGTTTGAGTCAAATCAGGCAAGTCTGATACTACATTTAATCAGGTTTATCTCAAACCAGTTTCAGCCATTTTCAAACTGGTTTATGTGCACTGAACATCTGTTCTGTTACACGTTTAAACCAGTTTCTGATCACTTAAACCAGTTTGTATGTAATGTCTGTCCCTAGCCCTGAAGTTTTTCATGGGAAAATATATTTTTTAAAGTAAAGAAAGGTGCTAAGCTCAGTGTAGGTTATGTTCTGATCAGAAGGAAAAACAGTAGAATGACTAGAAGTAGCATGCAAGCAGTTTCAAAAAGAGCCAAAACAGCTAGCATTTTAAAAATAGGAAAGGAAAAGAAGATGGCGGGGGGAATGAAAGAAAGGAAAAGAGAAATTCTGTAATGGAAGTAGCATGTAGGAGAGAAGGGTTAACAGAGCAAGGTGTATAGACAGATCATATAAGTTTCCTGTCCTAAGAGACAAGGGAAGGAGAATAAAGATTCCTAGTAATGGGAAACAATTTAAGGAATTTTTTAACCTAGTATAGCTGTCTAGGTTGTTACCAGATTTGCCCATCACCTTGGGGTGTGCTCATTTATTAGGGATACATTTCTAGGGTCTTGGTAATTCTATCAATGTGCTGCTTGTTTTACTTGTGTTTCTATACAGAGCTGTATCTCTCCCTTCTGCAAGTCCTTACCCCCAATGGAACTATCTTGCAGGACTTGCTTTCAATGGGGCTGGGTTCCTCCAGTCACCAAATCAGTCATACACACAAACACACACAGATTAACGTGACATGCCTTACTTGGCCAAGTTGATCAGCGTGGACAGGCTGATACTCTCCTATGCCAAGAATCAGTTCATCAGAGCAACAATAACTGCAGTCGGACACAAGCATATAGGTAAACAGAATACCTCTGAATCCAGCTGGGTGTCCAGCTG
>NW_017728994.1:4171528-4202001 GCF_001723915.1 Gavialis gangeticus | reverse complement strand
GTTTTCTGACAGGTAAAGTTCTCAGCACAATCCTTGAAGGGAGACTATCTGTTTCTTCCAGCTTCTCAAGAATAAAGCAGGTGGTGTGAGAGAAACTTCTCCTCCTGAAGTCCACACACACTTTGCTGCTTTTTACAGATTTTTATACCCTCAGTTCAGCTTCTTTCAAGCATTCTCAATAGTGTAAATCAGTGTCTTTTTTCTTGACAAGAGGTTATCTGGTTTGGAACATCTCAGGAAACTGACTGATACTCAGGAAACACATAAGATTAGGGAGTAACCAGACACTTAGGAGCCAGCTTGAAATTCCTGTGTACTGATGGGATATTTCCTGGTTTCTTCAGAAATAATAGATAGCTTGCAGCATCAGGGTTTTGAATTTTTGCTTGTGAACAAGCCTCAGCTTAGCATGACTTTTCCAGATCTTACTATAGTCTTTTAATAGACTTAAGGCAATTATCGGAGTGTTCATAGGGAGGACTTCCACCAGTCATTCTGGGAAGAGTATGACAACACTTGTGGTCAGGGCTTCAACAGGCTGGATGCTGTGATGAACACTTAGCCATTGTTCAAAGGTTGCCCATACCCCCTCTGACTTGGTCGCTTGCCTCAGTATTCTCTAACCCAGCAACCGAGTTTTAGTCAATCAAGTTTAAATAGGCCTCCTATAGTGGGACTGAGGAATGTATGGCCTGAGATGCCTATTAAACTTTACTTCTGCTTAGAGGTGTGTATGTGGGGGGGAGGGGGGGGGGAGTCCTTTGTAAATCCAGATTAGAACTGGTCTGATAAATGCTGAGTTGGGTGTGTGTAGATTAGCATTTGGAGCACAGATTTCCCATCATGCAGTTCTCCTCTGCTTCTCTGATCCCAGAATTCACTGCAGTCTCTTCTTCGGGCTTTCTGTTCTCCAGCTCTCATGTAAATGAATGGTCATATGGTTCCATCTCAGATGCAAATGAGACCTAGGGCAGTTGTTTCACTCTTGTTACCCTTATCTGGAGGGTTTTAGGTGCGTCTCCCACTACATCTTAATCAGTTTTGTTCAAATGTGTGTGTGTGGGGGGATTCTTTGGGAGTCAGACAGGCTGCTTCCTGTGTCGGGGTTCCCCAAGAACACGGAGTTGAGAGGTAACAAGGTCAGCAGCCTGAGTGTGCTACTGTCTGGAGATGATGACCAACAGTAATGAGATGCAAGTCTTAGGAAAGAATTTGAACTGAAGGAGTTTAAAGAAATCTGAGCCCTGGTGTACTTGGCAGTAAGTGCACAACTAATCCAAAGACGCTTCCAATCAGGATATTGATGAATCCTTGTTAGACCATTATACTCAAAACAAGGCAGCAGTAGCAGCATCTTATTTGTCATGAATGCTAAGAAAAAGTGATTGTCAAGAGATTCAAATAGAGGAGGAGGTTTTTGTATAATTCACATGAATGAAATTGTATTTTGTTTGTTTATGGCAAATCAGAGTTAGCATAGCGTACCACAAATCACTTAATTATTGCCAGAAGGGGCCTGACAACCACTCCCCCCATGCCCCATCCTCCACCTCTAGAGGATGCAGAGATTATTTTTGCAGTTACATATGCATGTACTGTAAATTGAATGCAAATCTAGGCAGTGCTTTGTGGTTGCAGACATTCTCTGGAGTATGTTCCTGACTACTAATACCAATTCAAGATGGTAGGACTTATGGTTATGCCTATAGACACCAGGCAGTCCCTTATGTTACAAAAAAATACATTGGAAAACGTTCATGAAGGCCGTTCAGGGAAGGAAATATCTGAGAGATGAGTATAAACATTTTATGCTGGCCTCGTATGTAATGTTATATTGAGGAAGCTGTCAAAACTGGCTGCATATGTTAAAATTACTGGCCAGGTTGAGTCAAAATCCCAGATTGGAGGGGGGAAGAAAAATCATAAATTTGTTTAGTGGAAAAAAATGTGTGTAGGTTCTACATTATCTTCCCTTTTCCTGAGATAGGATAAATACTACAACTAAACAAATGACTGTGTATATCAAATCTATTTTTGCTATAAATAGTATACCGGGAATAGTAACATCAGGCAATGTGATACAGTTTAAAGGCCATGAGTTTAAGCAGTTTGCAGTGTGTTAGACCTTGACTCTATGTGATGCCTAACGACTGGATAGCAGAAGGCCAGTACACTTATTGGATTATTAAATCTGTGGTTTATTGCATGACAGCACTTGGGATACCCATAACTGGAGTGACCCAGAGTATCTTTTTTAAGTCTTTTATTAAGCTTGATTGACATACACCCCACCTTGTTCCCTCCCTTCTTCTGCCTTTTTCCCTCCCATTCTTTGATCCCGTCCCTGTTTACTGTCTACTTACTTTACATACTATGATATCCCCTATATGGCATCTTATTTCCCCACCATATTTTGACTGCTGGTGCCTCTCATCATTGATAAGCACTTGCTAGGAGTCTTTATGTGCACGTTCAGCACATTCCTGTTACTTTCATTCCCCTCTTCCTGTGCATTGGTGACCTTCAACATTTCCTCTTATCTTAGCTTTCCACTATCCTAGCACAGTGATGTTTGTTTGGGTCTGGACATGTAGGCTAAGTATAAACTATCAAAAAGCCTGAGGTTGAATTGATTAATCTTTGCAGGTTAGTTTAAGCCACATAGATTGAACCGATAAGCAAGTGAACAGACATTCACTTTTGATTCCATAAATGCAGCCACATGCCTGCAGTGACCCAGGCCAGAAGCTAGGGGATGCTAGAACATGGCTCGCTGCTAAGCTGGAGCAGATGGCTTGGGCCAAGTCTAGCCTGCCTACCATGTGGCAGGTGGGGGACTTGTGGGGAACGTGCGAAACATCCTGGGATGCTGGGGGACTGAGTGCACAGAGAGAAGTGAAGTTCCCAGCTGTAACTCAAACTGTTTTCTGCAAAGCATTCTGAGCTATAGCTTTACCCCAGACCAAACAGAAGTTCACTGTTGGTTCCAGGGGGAGGGGAACTAAGTTGTGGGCTGGGAGCCTGCAACCAGGTTCCCATAGCAATGGCCAGGTCTCTACCAGTACTTGCTGTTTTCGAAAGGGGCTCCCTAGCTGGTAATGAAGCATGAGGTTGGTGAATTGGAGCTGCCCCCCACGTCAGGGAGGCTCCAATACACCCACCCCACCTTCTGGAGGGGAGGGGGCTGAAAGAACCCCAGACTGAACTTCCTTTGCTCCCTTCCCCCCTCCCAGTCTGAAAAAAGCATCAGGGTAGGAGCTTCGCAGATGCAAGTTGTCGAAGATGCTACACTTTGAAATATCTTCATCTGCTACTTCATGGAATGAGGGGTCAGATTTTCACCCAATCGGCCATTTTTAAAACTGTCTGCAGACATGAACTTGTATTTGGTCACAGCAGTAAACTGCTTTCTGTGGCCAGATCAGGCAAAAATTGTCACTTCTGTCTGCCCTCTGAGAGGTAACTTGAATACAGAGGGGGATCTGGAACAGAAGTTCAATACACAGATTTAACCTAAATCAGTTCCGTCTGCGTGCAGACAGAAGTGAGTTTTCACCTGATTTGGCCATAGAAAGCAGTTTATAGCTGTGACCAAACACAAGTACACAGCAGCAAACAGCTTAAAAAACAGCCTCCTGAGTGAAAATGTGACCCCTCATTGCATGATGTATCAGATAAAGACATTTCAAAATGTAGCCTCTTTTGTAACTTGTCTGGGGAGCTCCCAGTCCATTGTTGTTTTCAGAATGGGAGGGGGGAAATGGAACAGAGGGTGTTCAGTCTGGGGTATTTTCAGCCCTCTCTGGAGGGTGGTGTGGGTGTATTGGAGTGCCCCTGAGGTGTGGGGGCTCCAATTCACCAGCCCCACCATTTACCATTGGCTTGGGAGCCCCAAGAATGAGCCTTCTCCGCTGCTTTTTCCCCCTCCCATTCTGAAAATAGTGAGCACTGGCAGAGAGCCTGGCCATTGTGCTATGGGAAGCTCTCTGCAGGCTCGTAGCAAACAGCTCAATTCCCCTCCCCCTGGACCCAAGAGTGAACTTCTGTTTGGTTTGGGGTAACATAACTCATAATGCTTTGCAGAAATCATTATGAGTTAGTGGGGAGCTGCAGTTCTGTCTGCACAGTCCAATACTACATCTACCCAGGTTTATCTTAAACCAGTTTAGGCCATTTTGAAAGCAGCTTATGTGCACTGTTCTGTTCTGTTACCAATTGGAAATGTTTTCTGATCACTTATACCAGCTGATGTGTAATTTCTGTCCCTAGCCCTCACACCTCTTGTTCATTTTATTTCTAAAATAAAATCTGGAAATCAGCATTTAAATATTAAAGGTTCTGCTGAATAAGGCTACCTAGTCGAATTCTGGACTTAGTTCTGTTAAGTTATGGGATGACTGTAAGATGGGTTTTTACCTGCATATAAGAGAAAACTGAGAATTAGAGTACCTCTGAATTCACAGGAACTGGAAATTTGCAAACTGTAAAGAAGAACTGACTCAGGTTGTTGGCTCCAGTAGATACATAATTATAAGGGATTGGCACTTTCTCCGGTTTCCAAAAGGAGAAGAAAGGTGTACAAAGGTGTAACAGGGGAGCTCCATGCCCTGGTAATGCTGGATCCTGTGCAATCAGCTGCGCAATCAGTTGCCAGCTGCAATGGCAGACATTTTTTTGCAGTTGCCTGGGGCTGCTGCCCTAGTCACCCCCCACTTCCTGCACTACTAGAAAGGTAAAAGGCATTGGGTTGCTATTTTGTCTCAGGTGGGGGGAAAAAACCCTCAGCAGAAACTGGGCCCTGGGATGTCAGAGTCAGAATAAAAGGATTTACTGCCTCCGTACATTGGTAATACTGATCTCTGAAGGTATTCCTACACTTCCAGCCAAAGCCCAGCATACCTCACAGGTAATGTTGAACAGTGTTAATATGCTTAGTTAAGGGTTATTTGGGTTATTTAAATATTGAATGATTTTTTTTTAAATATTGGTATTTGGGTTATTTAAATATTGATTGATCCTGTTGTTCAGTTTCCCTGGGAAAAGGGTCTGTGAAGAGCAGACCAAATGAGGATATGTGTATCAAGCATCTAACCTCAGAGTGTTTCCTGTGCACCATTGATGGTGTGATGACTCTGAAAGGAATACAAATCCCCTGTAAAATGAAGACTACCTACATGGAAATAATGTAACTCTTATTAAACTTGGGTAGCTGGGGCAGCAGAAAAGGAACAAAGGAAAAAACAAAACAATCTAACACATTAAGGGTTAGGGTTTGCATGCTGTACTTGCTCTAGTTTGAAGGTTTCTTTTTAAATTTCCTTCTCCTGTCCTCTTATTGATGTTCAATTTCATTGAGTTTTACAATTCACTGTAAAACTAATTTCAAAATACAGGTGTCTGTAGAAGAAGTTGTATACTATGTTGAACACTTCAGGGTAGCAAAAGCCTTGTCTCTTGTGATTTCCAACACAGAATGATCTGCAAAGCCTGCAGGCAGTAGGCCCCTCAATATGCATGTTCCCTTAGCACTCTGATTGTTTAGGAGTAAAATATGTTTAGGCTTTCATTTTTTGGCTTGGGAAAGAACAGCAGGCATGAACTACCACCTAAATATTTTCTTAAATATGTAAATATCTAACATGTTGAAGACATTTATTTCATAGTAACATTTAAGAAAATAGGTGTGTGACACCTACAGAAAGTAACACATGGACAGGTCAGTGCCCATCCACTTTTATTTAAAATATCCATTTTCAATTAATACTTGCATACTGTTGTTTATGAGTAGATCATATTCTGCTTATAAGTTTCATTGTAGTAGTATTGAAGGTTACATATTTTCTGTTGTATAGATGTGCATGTATATTTTTCAACTTATACATTTTTTGAAAAAAATGTTCTTAATATGGCATTTGTATCTTCATATTAATTGTAAAGAAACATATATAACATGCCAGATGTTCAGTCTCATCGCAAATCAGTGGGTGGGGGGAAGCAAGCATAATTATATGGGGGAGATAATGAAGCTAGAAGCTTGTGGGAGTAATTTGTCAGAGAAATTAATCTCAATATGAACTGTATGAGTATAGAGTGACATTATCTGTCAGAATACTGTTACCTATTGAGGAGGACTGTTGCTTCAATGCTCTCCTTCTATTTCGTTCTCTTCTTTATTTCTTTTCATAGTCGCATGTCCCCACTTCTAAATATATTGGCTAGAACTAGAAGCATCTAGAGTAACACTTGAAAAGAATTAATTCTACTTCTTTGGAATTCAGTTGTCATGGTATTGTATTATAAGGGTCTCGGTGTAACTGTTTAATAGGAGACACTCAAAGTGGAGTAGGATTGCTTTCATTTTAATTCTGTAGTATTGTTCATTATTATAACTTTTTTAAACTTATAAAAATGCTTTACCTTTTTATATATTTATTTAAATGTACTTGTGAGTGGTGGAATGTTGACACTGAATTTTAATTTGAGGTGAAAAAACAGGAAACTTTGTATTTTCAAAAAATAGAATGTGATCTTGTAATTACTGACTTGCTAATAAGTAAGAGTCAGGGTGGTAAACTCAGCCCTTAGCATCTTGCAGTGGCAGTGTGCTTAGGGCATAATTCTGCAAACATTATACATGTGAGCAGTAAAAAAAAATAGATTTTTCAGTTTAGTGGCTGAAGCAAAAAGATTGGAAAAATAATTGATTCCAATGGGACTACAACAGATTCTTTTTGTTTGTTTGTTTTGGCAAAATGCTTAATTGAAAATGACCAGCATTGTTTAGTTTTTTGCATTATCTAACCCCAATTTTTTTAATTCAAATGTTATTCTGATTTGATTCAGTTTTGAAACAAAATTTCTTTTTAGAAACAAGAAGTTGAAGTTCCATTTCCAAAAGCTGGAACAAAACTTTTTGGTGTTTCCAAAAACTTTTTGGTGTTTTGTATTTATTTTTTTTAATTTCAGTATAAAATATTTTGCCATTTATAAGGCCCTTCACTTAATGAACTGTTCCATATTCATGAATAAAGTTCATTACCACCACTTGAAACAATTTTCTTTTCTGAAAATGTACTATTGCTGGCAAGTTTTTCCCTAATTCTAGTCAATAATTGATGCAATGTGAAAATGTTTGCAAATCAGGGCCTTAAAACACCCGTGCACTGGTTTAACTCATCAGTCTTCCCCAGGTGCGCAGGCAGCTCAATCTCCCCGCAGTTATTAATTGCTGGACTTAATTTTGGAACCAATCTGCATATTTATTTCCCCTTTTAATGTAGGGAATAATATTTATTAAATAGTACAATAAATATGCATACTAGGTTGGAATGTCTTAATGGGCTTCCCATAATAGTGCATACCTTTATAAATCAGTTTTAATTCCATTGCTGGCAAATATGTAAACAAGTAAAATTACCCAATATATCAAGGCTTTATGAAAAGCCATACAAATGCTCTCTGAGGGTGTCCATACACATGCTCTGAGGTGTGGGGGGAGTTCTAAGAGCTACTCTAATTAAAGCGTCTACAGCGTCACATGTGTTTAGTGTCCCACACTTCAAAATGGCAGTGGGGGCACTTTTAACTAAAGCTCATTGAATGAATTTTAGTTAAATGCCCCTGCTGACATTGTGAAATGCAGGGACTCTAAATGTACATCATGTAGAGGCTGCTGGATCATGCTAATTAACACACTCCAGCAAACTTAATCAAGTCTGCTCTGACACACACTTATTAGCATGTGTTGGAGCAAAGGTCTGTCATGTGTATAGCGATAATCTGTTTGGGGCAGGAGAAAGAGTGTCTCTACCCAACTGTTATCATGTCAGTAACTGAGGCCACAAATCATGAACAGGTTCTCCTCTGGCAAGTCAGGTAACATAACTCTACCTCAAGAATCCAACAGTTTTGTCATGCTTTCAAATATACCTCCTGCTTGTTTTGGTGCAGCTGCCATGGCACAGTTTGTTCCAGGTTTATACCATGAGATTTGCCTCTCTAATCACTTGTCCAAATTATGTATCACATCTACATCAATCAAAGCTGGTTTAAAAATAGAACTTTTCACTTCCGCCAACTTCTTTTGCAGGAAGTCATTCTCTAGGAATAACATTGATATGTTAATTAAGCTGCTCAGAATCAGATTTCATTAAGCTTTGATGAAACTATTTCCTTTCATTAATTAGCTGTTTATTTAAGATCTTGTTCCTGTATAACTGTAGGCTACAGCTTGGCTGTCTGTTATCCAGTCAGAAGGGGAAAAGGCAAAGTAAGACACCTGCACAATGATTCCCTGTCCAGTCTGCCAGAACCACAGTGCCCAGGGATGGTGGTAAGAGCAGAACAGGGTCTGGGTCAGTAGACATATATTGGAAGATTAAGTGCTTAAATTCTAAGGAGTAATTCAACTTGGCCTGGCACCAGCATCCGAAAACCAATTGTATACCTTAGCATTTTCCAAGCCTCCACTGGGGTCTTTGAGAGCCCCACGCAAGTCGTACTTGTGTGCACATTGATGTGATCTGGAACATGCTGTTTGGGAGCTAACTTCTGCCTGAACTGTAGACTGATTCAAATTGACTCCAGGAGGTGGCCAATTCTGGCAAACCCCTCCACTAGACTATATCAGCATCACTAAATTCAGCTTCAGTGGTAGTAGCCACCTTGGCCACATTCACACATGGTGAGGACATTTGGTTCCCTGGGGACAAGTAGCAGTGGTGCACCTTGTGCCTCTGCTAGTTGTCCCAGAGGAATGCCCATGCCACGTGTGCTCTGGAATGTGGCAAGTTATCCTAGGGGCAGCACTGGGCTGGTCCCAGCAGCCTCACCTGGGATCCTGGGGGCCTTCTGAGGCTGAAGCAGTGGCGATTCTGCCATGTGGACTGTGGCTGGAAGCTGCAGTATGACTCTGGCTGGCCCGGCACTGCTTCTGAGTGGCATGCACTGCCTGTACATGTACCATGCTGCTTTTTTTTTTCTCTGCACGTTTTTTTGCAGTGCGAAAAACTGAACGCGCAGTATGTGGTACCAGACTACATACAGTACAGCTGTGATCATCTGGACATGGCCCTTTTGTCCAGTAATCTAATAGCTATGTTATTTTATCAGAAAATGGAAGGCAATTTGAATTTTGCCCTCTGGGACTGCTGCTTGTAAGGTACTTGCTGGTCAGTAGCTTGTTTAGCTTTGCATGCATGCATAGGCCATCTTTTTTCAAGTCCATACTTGAAGGTAAAAGAACTTTTGTGCTGTGATTCCTCAGTATACACTTACATATGGTCATTCTGTGAGTCAAAACAATTTCATTCAAACAAAGCACAGCTTGCCTATGTCTAGTGTCAAACCTTGTGTAGTATAAAAATATTGTGATTGGGGTATGAGAGATTAACAGAAATCACAGATTAAATGTGTGGGTTACACTTTTGTTGGTAGTAGGGTTTTTTTTAATGAGAATTGGGGAAGGATCCAGAATAAGGATGGAAGAAAGTAAGTTCCCAGGATACATTTATCTCACTAATAAGAGGTAAAGGTGGGTTTGGGCATGTGTATATGTGGACAGGCACAGTTTTTTTTGTTAGGAATGAAATTATGGATATAATCATTTGAAAAGAAGGAAAAAAACCGTCAACAAGCAAGGACTGCTTCAGGTAAGAATCCAGATGCTTTGAACTTAAAGAGCTTTTCCCTTTCTCTGTTTCTAATCAAACACAAAAGCATGTTGCTTATTGTTTCTCCCACAATATGTGACAATCAAGCAGACTTTTAAGTACTCTTCCCAATTACTGCTACATAAACCTTTTAATAGTAACAGTACAATAAACTAGTTATTACAGCAATTTGCTCCTGTATAGCAAAGACAGCCTACTACATTTTCCCCTTTACTGTAAAGCTAATCATCCATTTTGGTTTTAACAGTCACTCAGATTTTCCAAGTTAGAGCCTCTGGCCCATTGATTTAAATAGAGCTATGCTATTTACATCACCTGTGGATCTGAGTCATATTAAAGAAATGGCAAGTTTGTCAGAAATATTTGGAGGCTAGGCTTTAGTTTCTATGCAGCGTGTATAATGTCAAAATTGTCCCTAGTTGCTGTCTTGGGCAAAACAAATGTCTCTGTTCCTCTCTTATATTCATGTATCTGTTTATAGAGATCAGTCAGAAGTCTATTATGACTAACTCGAGTGGTGGAACTCCTCCAGTTCTACCATCTTGGGTAACTTTATATTTGCTCATAGGATGGGCTGTTCCTTGTGAGATAGCGATAAGCCCAAGCTATCCTGACTTCCCCAGAAGAGGGGAGTCTCTCAATGCTGTAGGGCCAGAACAGCTGTATGCCATCTCTGCTTGCAGCCCAGACACAGGAATTCTGTTGGGTGCTAGGTCCAGAGGAGGGTGGATGTGTCAGTAGCTGTAGGCACAAGCACTATATTGGTATGTACAAATGTTATATTTAGATTGACATAATGAAGATGAGGTTCATCTAAATGCTCTAGTATATAGTGTTCACCTTTTTAAGGTGAATTAACTTTAGATTGATAAAGTGTTAACATGATCTAGCAAGAGTTAACCCAACCTAGCAAATGCCCACATACATTTGCAGCACAGCCTTGGGGCTGGGAAAGCCCAGCCACTCATCAGAGCCTCAGGGCTCTTACCTTTTCTGCCCCCCATTCCCTGACCCTGACCCTGACCCTGACTCTGACCAGGTTATCTTTAGAACCCCAGCACATTTCTGCAGTCCTGCCAGCCCTCCTCTTTCCACAGACCAATCAGCCCTCCCTGATCCTGCCAGCCACCCCTCCAACATACTTATCTTTGGCTGCCTATATTGTCCCCTGGCAAATGGTGAACTTTTAAGCAGCTTAAACTAAGCTGCCTAAACTTAAGCTGGGTGCCATGAATGTTCACATCCCCTGCGAGTTTACACTCAGATGCCTTGTCCTTTTCCCAAAATCTTTCACTGAACAAGTGTGACTGGAGTCAAGATTCCAACTGACTACATCACAGATTCTGGTGACACTGACTTTAAAGCACATCAGAGCAGACTTGGCCAGAAAATCTGGTTTTGTAATAAAAATTGAAATTATTTTATTTTCAAAGTGTCTGAAACGGAGATGATTTCCAATGTTTTTCAATTTTACCTTAGCTTTGCTTTTCTGATCTTCCTAAAATATTATTGAAATAACACCAAACAGTCAGCACAATTGTTACTGAACTTTTTGTATATCTGTAAATGAAAGCTTTGACAACCATTTGGCATTTGATAATGTGCTAAAGTTAAGGCAAAACAATCATGAAAATGAAAAAGTGCCAATAGTGTTACAAAGCCACATGAACCTTTTTTACAAATGTATATAATTTGAAACATTTTTATGAGTTTTATGTTAAAGTAATGACATATTGGTGCAGCAGTTTCTGAGATTTTATAATATATTCATTTAAGCTAATAGTTAAAGTTTTCCAGTTCTAACAACAAAATTCAGAGAGTAAGGAAATTTAGACTATGACCAATGACTATATGCTTCTTAAGTGATATTAGTTATGAGACAAACTCTATGAACTGCAGGGGGAGTTTCCACAGAAAGTTTAAGGTATTAATGGAGACTGGTCTGGCACAAGGGCTACGGTAATTACAGGGGCAGAGGTTTGTTAGGCCTCTACAGTGCCAGGGTCTGTGACCCTGAGGCCCACTACTGTTAATGAAGACAAACAACAAAGTAATGGTTAATAAGCAAATCTGTATTATAAGCCAAAAGTATGAACAATTATAACAACATGAATTAATCAACAACCATTTAACAGAACATGATATACAAATATGTACAGAGAGCAATACTAGCCTGTCACCAGTGGTGGCAGCCAAGAACAGTGACACACAGGCAGCAGGGCCTACTGTCAGGTCCCTGTCAGACAGAGGATTTCTATCCTTTTCTCCACAAGTAAAGAAGTACTCAGAGACCTCTGAAGGGAATGGTGATACTTTACTCATCCTGTGTGGGGGGAGGGGGGAGAGAATGAAGGTAAGTAGCTCAGGTGGAATTCAGGTGCATCTTGGTGGACTTGTTCTTCTCCCCACACACACCACTCAGCACTGTCACTCGCTCCCAATCTTCCCCAGCCTGTAACACAAGGGTACCACTCACTTCTACCACATTATAACAGCTGCTGATCCCATATGGAAAGCTTTAAAAACAGCCTATACAGATATGTTTTTCCTTAGTGAACATACTCTGTTTTTCTTACTTCACTATTTATTTCTAAGGACTCTTGGTTGGAAAAGGAGAGCTTTCTTTGTCAAGAGCTTCTCTGCTGTTTTCTGTATATCTTCCTTCCATTTGTGCCATCTACAAAGCATATATGTCACAGAGGAGTCTGACTTCTGGGGGGAACAAACAGTATAAGGAGATGAATATTTTGAAGTCATATAGCTCTTAGTCCAAAGCTCTTTTTTTACATTGAGATGAAGAGAAGCTGATGAAGGCAAATAATGCAAAATAAGCCATGTAGAGCAAAGGTCAGGGTATTTTGTATATCAGCCTGACTCCAGGATGATGAGCAAGTTATTTAAAAAACAAACAAACAAAAACTATTCAGGTGCTACCAAGCCCTTTTCACTGAAGGCTAGAGAAACAGTTTTATTTCTTGATCCCTCAGAAACCCGAGTTAGAAACTGCCGAGTTATAGATAAGGGAACATCATAGATTAGTTGCATAGAGTCCAGTTCTGTCCTTTACAAACAAATCGACTGCCACAGATGCCAAAGTGGGGATTTACTTTTCTTAGCTAGATACCATGCATGCACTTACACACTCTCACACACACTTACAAACTTGCATGGAATCCCAATAGAACAAATAACCTCATCCTATAAGTAGTTCCTTCAGCCAACTGCTACAAGTAATATCCAGATCAGATTTGGATCAGGGTAGGATCAGCTGATTTAAGTAGGCATTTTCCAAGAGCTGCACTGTTATTTGCACCAAGATTTCCAACATGTTACAACACAAACTGAGTTGATACTAATTTCTTGTAAGCACATGGCAAGGGTCGCAATTGCTGGCAGAGAATCAGTGACAGAACATCAAGGGAAGATGATTAAGCTAGTAGCATACTCAGGCAGTAACAATTTAAGAATCCTGAGAGAACCACAAAGAAGCAACTTATTGTCTACATTTGTTTGGGAACTTTTTAAGTTCTCGGTGGTTTGTAGTCTATAGATCTTCCTCTGATGCATGAAGTCTACTGTCTGATTCAGCAGTAATTTTCCATGTAGATAATAGGGTGACATTGTGCATCCACTGTGCCCTTCTGCCTGCAGTTGCTTTTGCTTCGTAACTCTTATATGAATTTTCCTTGTAAACAAAAAGAACACAAGTGACAATAATATTTTATTGGCATACCCAAATTCTAATTTACTCTGGTATGGAGGGGAATTGGAAGGGGACCACAAATGGATGGAAGAGGGCATAGGTACACACACAGGGATCCCCTTCTCAGGTGGGGAATAAGGTGCTCTTGCTATAGGGAAATGGCTGTGGATTGGAGGTGAGGGTAGGGGAGGGGGAATTTGGGGGTAGCTATACAGGAGAAAATGGGAGGGACCCTGGAATAGAGGACAAGGAAAAGGGCACATACAGAGAACCCGTTTTTGGGAGAGAAAAGGAGCAGGCATGGAGCCTCAGTCCTGGGGCACCCTAAATGAAAAGTAATGAAAACATGTATGTTAGCCACTGTTACAAAGTTAATATTTGCTAATCATTGCCTCACAATTATTACACTTCTCTTCTATTTAGATATAGATAATAATCCCTTAGTCATCCAAAAACACTAACAAATGCTGGCTTGTAAAGAGTAATCACTGCATAAATGCATGGTTCTTGCTTTAATAGAAGGCTTTCAAATATCTCTTTGCAGCATGTTACCTTTGCCTTTAAATAATCCAATCAAAATGCAATCACAATAACAGTGTTTTACATCTGTTCAATGCATGCTCAAAAATCTCAGCTAATATTTAGGTATTGTTTATGAATTACCAATTTTAACACTTTTACTATTTATTATTTTATTTTTGGTATTTTAATTAGGACTGGTTTTGCTAGAGCGTCATTGTAGTGGGAATTTAGTAAATGTGTAAATAATCCTATTGCAAACCTTTGCTCGAGTAAGTAAGCACACATTCATTTTAGCTTGGGGAAATTTTAGGATTGTTTTTCCAAAAGTACTTGTTTTGTTAATTAGCTGCACAGATGTATTATGTCAAGCACAAAACAAATCAAAAAGTAAAACAAATGAACTAAACATGACACCTAGAATAATTTCTTGTGACCAAAGGAGACTGACTTGCGTTCATTCTGTGTGGTAGAAGTAGGCTTGTTCTGACCTGTGGCATAGATGAGAAGGCATTGCCAGGATAGAATAAATGCAAGACTAATGGGAACGACAAGTGTCCTGTTTGGTCCCCTATATCAGTGTCTCATTGCCATGGGCTTTGTGCCATGTTAGTGGTAGAATGAGTTGAAATAAAATGTGGGAGGTTTTATAGGTAAAGATACACACTAGAAGATGCTAGTATGTAGCATCATTATCATAACCTTTATTCTCTACCACATTGGGCATATTGTGTAATTAATACAAAGCAATAAACCCTGGAGCTTATTGCTTTGTATTAATTATATGTGTAGACATGCCCACTGTGGTAGAGAATAAAGGTTATGGTAACAATGCTATATACTAGCTCCCACTAGTGTGCATCATTCCCAGGGATAGGCAGTTATTTTGGGTGGAGGGCCGCTTACTGAGTTTTGGCAAGCCATTGAGGGCTGCATGACAGGTAGCCAGGGGCAGATAAATATTAATTTTCTAAATTTTTTAGGAGCCCTGTGGGTCTGATAGAATGGCCTGGAGGCCTGCATCTGACCTGTGGGCCACATTTTGCCCACCCCTACTATAAAACCTCCCACATTTTATTTTAACTCATTGCTCCAGAGTTTATTTCTCCCAGCCAACACATCTACACATAGGTCGGGGACCACAGCACATTGAGCCAGACTGGATGAGGCATGGCTGGCAGGGAGACCCAGGAGTCGGCCTGCTAGCCCAGAGTTGCTTCCCCCCACCTCAGCATGCTACGGAGGGGGTGGCTGGGGCAGCATCTACTAGTGCACTGCTGCGAATTAAAAAAACTGCTGTTGAATTAATTAGTTTACTCCAACATAGGAGAGGCACATGTGTAGAATTGAAGCATTTACTGCCAAGCTAATTAGTCTATTCCACAGTAAAACTCTCCTGTGGATACGCCCAGTGATTTTTCAACTAAGGTGTGATACCATGGAGCGCTGTGAGATCCTCTTAGGGATATTGTAAAATATTACCACTGTTAGCTGTGCACACCTGCATATGATTCACAAAATAAACCCAGAGATTTCAAATAGGAATTTGTAGTGTCAAAAACGTTTTGACCTGTTGTGGTCTTTCTGACTTTTTTGCAACAGAAGAATTGCTCTCTTTTCCTGATTCAAAAATTAGTAAAAACTAAGACCTGGCATTTTCGGAGGGATGCCTTTAGTCCAGTGGTTCCCAATGTTTTTTATACTTATGGACTGGCAAACTCACTCAAAGAATTTTGGCAGACTGGGTATAGAAACAATCTGATTTACATATCTAACATAATTTACATATTTACATTTAACTTTGGGGGGTGGGTTACAAGGATCATATCAGGTTGGAGCACCACAGCCACAGGTACTGGGGGACCCTACATGGGGGGGTGGGGGGAATGGGCTGTTAAGGCGGTGGCCTGGGGCAACCCAGCTGGGTCTGCCTGGAAAGAATGGACTGTGCTGCCTTCCTCAGGAGCAAGCAGCAGAGCTGCCTCCCTGCTCTACGCCCCAGACATTTCCATGCCTGCATTCTCCCGCTTCCAGCTGTGGGAGGGGCTGGAGGGTCCTGCCTAGCCCAGTAAAGGCCCCAGTACCTGCTGCATGGGCAGTGCCTTGCCAGGCACAGCCATGGTGGTGGGAGCAGGACAGGGTGCACAGAGCCAGCTGCCTCCCTCCTGGGGCTGCCCCGCCACTCTGCTTTAACCCAGATAGACAGATGACCTGGCAGCCAACCATTTGTGGCCTGGTACCAGGCCATGGCCCAGTGGTTTGGAATCTGTGCTTTAGTTTTAAAAGATTGAGACTCACTCCACTAGGATAGGAACTACTCACAGGACAGGAACAGGGGCTCCACAAAAGAAAATCTATATTCTGAGGGAAGAACCTTCAAAAGCTGTGCTTGCTATTTGCTTTGTTGTCTTCCATGTAATGTTCTTGGAGTTGAACAGAACCATTCAAATAATATTTATCAGTATTCATGAGTCCATTTATTCAGTGCATCTTATCCAAAATGTACTGAAGGCAGTAGATTTCAGTGGAATTTGAATCAGGCCCTGATCCAACTGGTAACTTTTGAACATCACATCTGATCAGTTCCAGGATGTCAAAGAATATTATAGGCATCAGTACTGTAGGCAGGATATTATTGATGTTGGGGGATGCTGGGACATTGAAATGGGGGGGAAAGTGGGAACATGTGGAGCTCTTTTAATCTGTTTAGCAGAATCACAGCCTCAGCCTATTTTCATTTGTCTGGAGATCAGAGAAACAGTTAATGACACCGTTAACACCTTTCACAACAACAATGGCCCAGTTTTAGATCTGCCCATCCTACCAATTGAGTTTAAAAGGATGATGCCTGAAATTGCATATCTGCCTGACAGAAGAAAGATTAATAGATGGGTGGATGGTGAATGGAGCACATACAGAACTCCCGGCATGGAGGAGAGATTGGGAATACTGTTATGGGGCAAGAGGGAGGGAAGAGTATACACGTAGACTCCTGCCATGAACAGCGAGAATGGGGGTGTTCAAAAAGCCGCGATAAGAAAAGAGAGTAGAGAACTCTGAGATATGTGGACGAGGACATGGGCACATGTATACATCTCTTGGTGGGAGGGATATTGTAACCCTTGTATGGAAAGGGAGCAAAATGGAGCTTTGGTAGGGGTAATGGGTAACCCTGGAATGGGAGAAGTGTAAGGGGTTACATGTAGGCTCTGGTAGGGGAAAAAGGGATACACAGAAGAGGGTGCAGATGGAAGTGACAATTTTCACCTGATCTAGCCACAGAAAGCAGCTTATAGCTGTGACCAAACACAAGTGCACAGTAGGGCTGTGCAAAATGGTTATGTTTTGTTTCAGTTTTGGATTCGGCCATCTTGGAGGACAGTGATTTGTTTTGGTGTTTTAGATCACTGTTACTTTTCAATTCGGCCAAATCTGGTTTGAAGTTCTGATGCTGTTTTGGAGATTTGGATCAGCCAGGGAGAGGCAGGCACAGCCAGGTGGCTGCAGGTTCTCCCATGGCGCCTGGCTGTGCCTGCCTCTGCTCCAGTGGGGGGAGCTGTGGGAGAAGCCCCTGTCACTACCCTGCCTGGCCTGATTCCCCCACACAGCTCCAGCCTCCCAGCACTTTAAAAAAAGAAAAGAAAAAAAAAAGCCCCACACTCACCGGCTGCAGCAGCAGTGATCAGGGCCTCTGAGGACTCACGGCAGAGCCCCCTGCATAGTGTAGGGCAGTGGGGATCTCCCCTCCTGCCACCTGCCTGGCACCCATGTGGCAGCTGCCCTATGGCATGGGTGCAGTGCTATGCGCTGTCAGAGCTGGAGCCACTGGGGCTGAGCAGTGCTGGGCCCCGGCTGACTTCTGGAGTCAGTGCAGCTCCCAGAGAGCAAATGGCACCCTGCCAAGTTGCAATGCACCTGCGTGATGCAACAGCTGCTTTGTGGGTGCCAAGCAGAGGGGTTTATCCCCACTTCCCCCCACTGTATGGGGGGGCTGTACCACAAGACCTCAGAGGCCCCAATCACCACTGCTGCAGCCAGTGAGTGTGGGGCTTTTTTATTTATTTATGTAGTTTTTAAGTGCTGGGAGGCTGGAGCCAAGTGGGGGTTGGGGCCAGGCAGGGCAGGCATGGGGGCTTCTCCCACAGCTCCCCCTGCCCAGGAAGGGGCAGGCACAGCTGAAGGAGCCATGGGAGAATCTATCTCCCATGGCTGCCCTGCCTGGCCCCATCCCCTGCCCAGCCCCAGCCTCCAGGCACTTTAAAAAAATGTATATAAAAAATAAGCCCTGTACTCACTGGCTGCAGCAGCAGCAATCAGGACCTCTGAGGTCTCATGGCAGAGGCCTCCCATGCAGTGCAGGACAGTGAGGGGCATCAGGGATTACCCTGCTGCTTGGCACCTGCCCCATGGCATGGGTGCAGCATGGCTTTGCAGGGCACTGCACACTGTCTGGGAGCTGGAGCCCAGAACTACTCAGTTCCAGCAGCCCCAGCTCCCAGACAGTGAGCAGCAGCCTGCCAAGGCATTCTGTTTCCATGCCGTGGTGTAGCTGCTGCATGGGTGCCAGGTATGGGAGTGATCCCCACTGTCCCCCACTTTTCCACTCTCTCAGAGGCCCTGATCACTGCTGCTGCAGCCAGTGAGTTGTGGGGCTTTTGTGTTTTGTTTTTTAAGTGCCAGGAGGCAGGGGTTGGGTGGGAGATGGGGCTGGGCAGCCATGGGGTCTTCTCCTGTTTCTCCTCTGGCTGTGTCTGCCTCTGCCCCAGAAGGGTGAGCTGTGGGAGAAGCCCCCATGGCTGCCCTGCCCAGCCCCAGATTCCCAGCATCTTAAAAGGAGGGCTGTGGGGCTGTGCTGGACTATTCTGGGGGTGGGGGGACAGGGCGCCTCTGAAACACCCAAAACAGTTCCAAAATGTTTCAGATGGTTTGTTTCATTTTGGAGATGTTTTGGAGCCTTCCGTTTCATTTTGGGTTTGGTGTTTTGGGCACCAAAATGGACCAAAACACCTCTGAAATGAAATGGCTGCCTAAATTTTGCACAGCCCTAGTGCACAGCTGCAGACAGCTTAAAAAAGGCTGATTGAGTGATAATCTGATCCCTCATTGCATCTGGAGTTCTGAGGTGACAGGGAGGGGGACATCCACCCCACCCTCTAGAGCCAGCTGGGGAACCCTTAGAATGAGTTCCCTCTGCTTCCTTTCCCCTCTCCCATTCTGAAATGGGGACAGGCTGGGTGAGAGGAGGGGAAATTGTTAGGGGCAACTGTCTGCAAGCTCACAGGCAGCAGCTAGATTCTCCTTCCCCCTGGAACCAACAGTGAACTTCTATTTGTTCCAGGAGATCATTGTAACTCAGAACACTTCCTGCACAGCATTCTCAGTTACAGTGGAGAACTGCACTTCTGTCTGTACCCAGAGTGGTCACCATAAATAGGCTTTCCCTCTGGTTGATGGGAGAAAGGGTTATGGCATGAGTAAAAGAAGAAAATAGAGGTGCCTGCAGAGTACCTGGCATATGGGAAGAAAGGGTACCCTGACATGAAGGTGGGGGGATTTTCTGAAATAAAAGGGAATGGGATCCTTGTGGTGATGGGGAAATGGAGTTCCAACTGTGAGCTTGAATTACAGAAACTACAGTGTGCCTCTTTATTTGGAGTGTTTTCCTTTTGGTTTCCTTTCTCTTTCACCTTTGTCTTACTCTATTCTACTCTGTCCATTTCTCTATATTTGTTCTGTCCCACAAGGTTAATCCTTTGGTTTCAGCTGCTGGTAGATTGCTGACCTCTGCTGTCTCTAGAGGAAAATTTATCTTTGTATCTCTTTGTAAATCATACAAGCATGTCACAGGGCAGAACAACAGAGGCTAACCTGAAAACCAGGCACTAAACATTCCCAGTGGTAAAACTGTGATTAGTCAAGGAAGTTGTTTTTTTCCTTTTGTCCTTGGTCGCTTGGTATCTAATTACCAAGCACCTTGTGGTGACCCATATGGTCAGTCAGTTAAGTGATACTGTAGTTCAGCCACACTATCAGAGTGAAGCCCCCTTTTTTGCCTGCTGTGTTAATAAGATAATATTAGATATATGATCATTGTAACTTGATTTTCAGAGGAGCTGTGCACCCACAGCTCTTACTCTGTGCCCAGCACTTATGTACAAAATCCGGTTCTTAATTAAACAGTTTTCTTCTGCATATACGGAAAAGCAAGGAACATTTTTTTAAATCAGCTCTTAATTTTATGCAGAGCTGAGTGCTTTACACCTGTAATTTCAAGAGGAGTGAATAGATAGTGCAAAATAGTAACACAGTGCCTCTCAGCATTTAGCTTACAGGGAGTACCTGAAACCTTTCAGTGATCAGGGTCCATTGCCCATCAGTCAGGTAGAGATGAGCCATTGCTGATTATGTAAAGTGCAAAATAAAATATCTAGTGTCAGTATACTATTATTTTTAGACTTATTGCTTAATTATGGATTATCTGCTCATGGTGGAGGTTATTTCATAGTATGTATCTTCCAATTCAGACCATAGGATTGTTGGTCATTATTTTTTCCTCCCCTAATCTCAGTGCCTATTACTGATGAATTTTGTAGGACATTTCCAGTGTTTTGGAGAGTAATTACACGGACAAATAATGCAGCACTTGAAAATCTATCCGTATTGCATCTATCCACTCTCTTTCTGTATAAGGGGCTCTGAACACTCCCATTCTCCCTGTTCATGGCAGGAGTCTATGTGTATACTCTTCCCTCCCTCTTGCCCTATAATAGTATTCCCAATCTCTCCTTCCTGCCAGGAGTTCTGTATGTGCTCCATTCACCATCCACCCATCTATTAATCTTTCTTCTGTCAGGCAGATATGCAATTTCAGGCATCAACCTTTTAAACTCAAATGGTAGGATGGGCAGATCTGAAACTGGGCTATTTTTGTGATGAAAGGTGTTAATGGTGCCATCAGCTGTTCCTCTGATCTCCAGACAAATGAGAATAGGCTGAGGCTGTGATTCTGCTAAACAGACTAATAGAGCTCCACATGTTCCCACTTTCCCTCACTCCAGTGACATGGCATTCTTCAATTTTGGTTATATTCTGCCTACAGTACTGATGCCTATATATTCTCTGATATTCTGCAACTGATCAGATGTCATGTTAAAAAATTACCAGTTGGAGGCAGGCAGACAGACAGAGAAAATGTCATCAAGTTATAAACCCTTGCTTTATCCAGCAGTCAAATAGTCTAAACTTGTCCACATAAGGAATTTTAGAGTGTACTTAAGAGTAAAATTCTGAGCTTCTTATTTGTAGCAGCCATTAGCTTTCAAAGAGATTGATTTCCCTTGCGGCACTGGCAATTTCTTCTCCTTGTTCACATGACCCTTATGAGTGCTTTTAACATGTATTTAGGTTTTTGAATTTATTGTAATAAGCTTGCGTTGTTTAAGCATATAATACAGCTATGTGCTGTTACAATTATAAGAATATAAACTCTGAAATGTGATACAGTATTATATTGTGACTTAAAAACCAGGTCTGTAGCTAGACAAAAGTAGGAAGGTTATTCAGCTTGCAGAATATCATCTGCAAATTCCTGCATTGCAGAAGACTTTGGACAAGCACTTTTTGGGTAGAGTAGAGCACATTTTCAAAAACTAGAGGAAAGATCCCCTTAGAATGACAAAATGTCATGCCAGTAGGAAGTTATAGTCCCTTAAAATCATTAACAAATGTTTAGTAGAAGCCCAGATTCCAAAAGCACTTCTATCAGCCACAAACCAAATATTAATGTCAAGGCCCTCAGACGGTGTTCCCCATCTGTTCTTTTTCCTTTCCCATGCCTGTTTACTGGCAAGTTTTTCTACTTTTCTATGGGTAGACTGTGTCTGTATTTCCATTGCCAAACATCCTGGAAAAAAAAAAAAGAAATTCACTTTTCATAAATATTCATATGTAGGTTTGAGATTTACTTTCCCCAGACAGTTTTTGCCAAAAGTCTGAGGATTTTTACTTTTTACAGAAAGCAAACAGATACATGAACACAGCAAAAGTGAATGTATTTCAAATGGAATAATGCTTTGTGAAATACTGTGATGCATCTGCTACATGTAGGCAGGGGTCAAATTACAGTTTGACTTTTGGGTGAGGGGTCTGCAAAAATCAGTTAATTGATTAACAAGTCCACCTAAGTGAAGGAGCAATTTAATCGAAGACCCCCAAGCTATGATTTTCAAATCTCACAGGGGGACTCTCATCAGTGCCAGCCCACAAAGTTTTGGGGCCCCCTGCAAAATATAGTTTTGGGACCCCTGGTCCATCGAAAAATCAAAATTGTGGTTAATTGTGGTATAAACTCACTGAAATAAAATAGTTGGGGATGGGCTGCATGCACGTGGGCTGCACTGTGGGGGGCATGGGGTAGGGGCAGCATGTGCTGAGGATGCCTGGGTTCTCTCACCAGGGCTAGGGCTGGGGCAGAGCTGGGAAATCCTCCCCCACTCGGCCAGGAAGAGACTCCCTGCCTGCATTGAGGCTTTTAAACATGGTGCAGGTGGCAGGGGGCAAGCAGGGCACAGCCTCTTGGCTGCAGGGCCCCCTGCAGTTGCAGGTTCCATCAGATAGGATGAGCCAGCCCTGGCTCTCACCTGTTATAGGGGGGGCTCACCCCTCTTTGCTCTCCCTTAATTCACACCCTGCATGTAGGACTCAACATTGAAAATGTGAGGAAATATAACCAAGTCACTTAGCCCCACACCACACCAGATCTTCTTTCCTTCCTTGCCATGCCATACTTCCTTTCCATATCATGTACCAGCTACTCTCTGAGTTTTTGTTCTCTTCTTGAAGGAGAGATCTTACAATCTGTTAGCTCTACAGATAGATAGATATATATATCTTTATATATAAAAAATCTAAAATGCAATGTGATCCACCAAAAAGAGGTCCTAGCTTTAGTGGTTGCAGTCACTAAGCTCTCTGAGCTGCCAGTAGAGCCATGTGGTTAAAAAATGCATTGCCCAAGAGCCACTAGCATGATCCCTTTACCTTCTCTTATGCAACAGAGGAAGAAACAACCAATCTGGAGTGGCAAGGGGGAGCCGCCCCCACTGTCCTTGTGATACAAAGGACATTCTTGGTAGGAGCAGCAGCAGTGCTCCCTCCCTACCAACACTTTCTTACACTTGGGCAGCAGGGAGCTGAGGTACATACTTACCCTATCAGTTGAGGTGTGCCTGTAATGTGTCTTGTCCAGTCACCCTACTCTTTACAGGAGCATTGGTAGGGAACCCCCTGTTGCAACAAGTCTTGGTATTTAATGCATTTTTAGATGAATGGGGCAATTCCATTTTCTGAAGACTTTATTTGCACAGGATCATTGGAATTTGACAGATAACACGTTATCAGTTACTTGTGGATGATATTTCTATATTATTTTGCAACCTGAAGAGCCAGTCAGTGACTTTTCCATTTAACAAAGTCTTAGTAGTTAGACTGGGGTCTGGGCCTGAAGCATGGATCTGTCATTTATGTTGTAATCCACTGTGCATTCCCACTGCTGGTGCTAGGACCGTAACTTAGAGGGAAGGTGGAGATGAAAGGACATGCTTCATCCATCCCGTGCAACAGATCAGCTGTTCCTCTGCCATTCTTGTCTAGCAAAGTAACTATTTACTCAGGACTACAAAGTAAATAAAAACTGCAGGGTTTTTTGGTTCATTTTATTTTTACAACAAATCTTGGATAAAATGTAATATGTAGAAATTGAATAGATTTTAGTGGCTTCTTAATAGGATATGGAGCCTTTCATGTCTCAGATACCTGTTTAATTCCAATTTATCTAGTCTAGTGACTTGAATGTCCCTAGCATATGATAGCTGTTAAGGAGTCAGTAGCAAAAGAGTTACTTCTTAACTCTTCTCTTAATAGACAAATGTATGGAACATTGCTAGGAAAGAATATAGACTTTCCTGAATATTTCAGTAGAGAACTCAAGCAAAACCTGCCCACCAAAAGACTGAATTCTCTTCACTTCTAACAGTGATTTTACGGAGTCATTTTTGAGGAATAGTGATGGGAAACAAATGGGAGACTTTGCTCTGTCATTTACTCATGCTGTAGCTATATGTATTTGTGGTTTCCAAGGCAGTTAGTTCACCACATCTTACATATACTAAATACAATTTAAATGTGAACTAAGAAGTATGAGTTCCTGAACAGAGCATGTTATTATGATTCTTATAAACCCATAATAAACTATAGCATCATGAACAAAGGTGCTAGAATGACAGTATGTTCAGTAGAAAGTCAATGCAGTTTGTGCTTTGTGGTATAGAATAATTCCCTCAATATTTTTACAGTATGAAAAAAGTCAGTATCTCATGAAAAAAGGAAATGCTTGTGGGTTACGGAACAGCTGGAAGAAATGGTTGTGGTGGCTCTAACTGGTGGGTCACAACATCCATAATCCATGCTGTTGCTGAAGCTTTAGCAGCAGATACACATGCTTAGAATTTTGCTCACACTTCTCTGCCACATTCTGCAGCCATCACATTATCTGCAGAAGCAGACACAACTACAGATAGTATCAGAATGTATGTTGTGTGTATGTATTAGAGGTGTGTGAAGCTTTGGTCACCATTTCAATTCTGAGAAGATTCAGCCTGATTTGGTGGCTGAATCATCTAATCTGATTGAATCGGGAGACCCATTAAAAGCTCTGAATCGATTCAGAAAAGATTCAATGATTCAGAAGGTGGTCTTGTGGGGACACAGAAACTGGGAAGGGGGGAGGAGGGAGATAAATACTGTTCTGATTTTGACATCTGTAGCTGGCCAGTGACTAATCTTTCCCTGAGTTCCCTTCCAATCACAGTGCTCTGGGGGAGGGACCTAAAAACATCATATAAGGCTCTGTGTGAAGCCTTTCTCTGCCTTTTGTGAGGTGTCTGTCTCTGGTAGCAACAGCATGTCAAAGGTATCGGCTGCAGTGGCTGGTTTCCTAGTCGCTCTTGCTAGACTTTTAATTTTGGAATGGATTGGATATATCTTACTAATTACTAGGGCTGTGCGAGGCTTCAGGCAGAGCTTTGGATCTGGAGAAGCCTTGGATGCTTCAGCATATGAAGCAGCATTTCTGGGTCAAAGCACTGGATTTGTTAGGCTTTCCAAAGTGGTTCGGAACTTCCGACACTTTGGAAAAGCTTCAGAGCCACCTCAGAGATCCGGCCATAGGGTATAATAGGGAATCAATGAAATAGCTGTAACTTTGTTGTTTTTTGTCTGATTTAGGTGTAATTTTCAGATATTATAGTCTCTGCTCAGAGCATGAAGCCTGCCATGTTTCAGGAAGATCGGTGCAGGAATTCAGGAGGAATTGCACCCTGAATTCTTGAAAGCTAAACTGATGTCAAGTGTATGTGTTGCACCACAGGTGGGTGAAAACTGTAGGGGTGGTGGCTCCTGGTGAGGCCACAAAGCCTACCAAGTTTCAAGAGGATTGGTACAGGGGTTTGGGGGAACTGCACTTCAAGCTGCGGACAAACAAAACTCATGCTATGGGTGACACTGTGTGTGTGTTAAGGCGCAGCAGGATGAAAGCTGCAGGAATGGCAGCCCCTGCTTGGGCCACAACGCCTGCCAGCTGTTGAGGAGATGAGTGCAGGGGGAGTCTCGAGCCCTGTGCCCCTAGCTGCTAACAGACAAAACTCATGACATGGGTGCTTGTGCAACTGACTGTCTCACTCTTGGGGCATGGTAGAAACTACTGCAGGCCTGGCTGCTAAGCTACTGTGTTACCAGTTACCAATTAATCATGATTCACTTGGGGACCAGCTCAATACACATTAGCTAGCTAATGTAGCCAGTTAATTAGCAACAATTAACACCTACAAAACCCCACACTAAGGAGAGGAAATAATCAATACAGACAATCAACTGCCCCAAGACGGACACAGTCAGTTGCACAAGCACCCATGTCACGAGTTTTGCCTGTAAGCAGGTATGGGTGCAGGGCCCCAGAAGCCCTGCACCGATCTCCTTGACAGCTGGTAGACTTTGTGGCCACAGCAGGGGCTACCATCCCTGTAGCTTTCACCCCACTGTGCCTTAACACACACAGGGTCACCCACGTCATGAGTTTTGCTTGTCCGCAGCTTGAGGTGCAGTTTCCCCCAACCCCCTGCACTGATCTTCTTGAAACTTGGCAGGCTTTGTGGCCTTAGACAGGGCCACAACTCCTGCAGTTTTCACCACCCTGTGATGCAACACATACACATGACATCAGTTTTGCTTTCAAGAATTTGTGGTGCATTTTCTCCTGTACCCCTGCACTGATCTTCTTGAAGCTTGGCAGACTTCATGCTCTCAGCAGGTGCTACCACTCCTACAAGTTTCATCCAAATAAGACAAAAAAAAACAAATTTATAGATATTTCATTGATTCCCTACTATACCCTATGGCTGGATCTCTGAGGTGGCTTCAAAGCCACTGCAGCTGGATCGAAGCAGAAAGCCAGTCTGGAGCTCCGGATCAGATCACTGGCATGTGAAGCAGCCAGATCTGAAGCTGGATTGGATCCCTGCCGACTCACGCAGGCCTACTAATTACCCTTGCTTAGAATCTCTCTCCTTATCCCTATCCAATCCATTTCTTTAAACTTATTCTTCCCCCAAAATCCTCTTATTTGTTCTTGTTAGTTTTCCCACTACACTTTTTAAATCAAAAGCTGTGTTTTTCCCTGGCAGTGTGTGTCATCCATCACTGCAAGAATGGACATATATTTTACCCACCCACACCCCCCACTCCCTCACACACCCACCCACACACACTTTCCAGCACAGCAAACATTATGAAGTGTGCTGGAAAAGCAGGCACCAGATTGTCTGGCAGCGGAGGGAGAGGGTCAAGAGGGCGGGGTAGGGGGACAGCTGCAAGGCACCTCCCACAACATAGATGCACCATCTTTCCTGGGAGCAAGGAGGTGTGAGCAGTACCTGTCCCTGCACCACCTCCACTAATACCAGAAATAGCCACCAGCACTAGCATGACAGTCTCCTCCACCTCAGTTTCAGCTCCCAGCATGAGCCTCCCAGTGCCAGAGGAGGAGATGGATCTGGAAGCGGGGGACCTTAATGCCATTGCTGGAGAAGTTCTGGGGAAGGAGGGGGAATCTGAGGTTCTGCTACACATCTCTCAAAGTTCCCCTAGAGCCAGGTCTCTTCTGGAAGACCCTTCAGAGGAGGTGGTAGGGGCAGGTGGCTCAGATTCCCTTATTCTTGTTCCTCTGCCTGGTGAGGAGGGGGTTAAGGCAGGATCCCCAATCTCAACCAAGAGGTGTGGGGGGAGGGGTAGTGTAGTGTGGGATCATTTTGAGTTGGCAGATGATCCCAGGTATGCTACTTGCTAGCACTGCTGAAGGCATATCAGCCAAGGCAAGGAGGTGAAACACTTTACCACCCCAGCAATGCTGCTGAATTGCAGGAGGCAGCACCCCCTTGCCCTTGTTCCTCTTCAGCCTGGCACCAGTGGCAGCATGCCCCAAAGAAGTCCCCCTCTTGCTCCAAAGCTTCCACCCCCACAAAGCAGAGGCAGGCCATCCTGGACCAGTGGAGGAAAGCCACAGACAAAGGGGTGCATATTGCAAGGGCTAGCGAAATCACTGAGAGCATTGGGGAGATGCTTGCTCTGGATGGCCAGCCCTTTTCCTTTGAGGGTCCGGGGTTCAGGTGCCTCATGGTGCTCATGGCCCCATCATACCAAGTGCTGTACACACCACCTTCAGCAAGACGTACTTGAAGGAGGAACTGTGGAAGGCAGGGCTTCAGGTAGCTTTACACTTCGCATCAGCCATTTAGAGCAATAGGGGTGAAGATCATGCCTACCTTTCCCTTACAGGGCACTGGTGTGATCAGTCAGGCCACAGGTGGGCTCTTTTTCAAGCAGAGGTGATGGATAAGTCCCACATGGTGCAGAGGTGGCTAATTGGGCAGGGCAAGCTCACCCATGGGTTCATGATCACCAACAACAGGGCCAAATTGGTGAAGGTCATGCATCTGCTGTGTGGGACACAAGTTGCACCTCCTAGTCAGGGATTCCTTGGAGGGGGACAGGGATCTTGGTGACAGTTCCATTACTACCACTACCAGCCTGCTCATTTTGAAAGGCAGGAATGTGGAAGGCTACTTTTACTGGAGCATCATGGGGGCCAAGATGCTGTGGGACAAACAGGCAGAGCTGAGCATCCCACAGCACAAAATTGTGCAGGATGTGAAGACTCAGTGGAACTCCACATACTGTACTTGATGCTCGAAAGGCTGGTCAAGCAACAGAAGGCCATCCATGAGATGGCCTTGCTCAGGGAGATTGGGATCAGTGCCCTGCTTAACAAAACTGGGTGGGATACTGTATCCCAGATCTTGGTGGTCCTCAAGCTGTTTCTCAAGGCCACCAAGAGCCTCAGCACTGGCAATGCCCTACTTAGCCAGGATTCCCATAGCGAAGGAGCTTGAGAATCAAATGAAGAAGTTCCAGGGGATTGATGTTCCTGGCTGGGGCAAACTGCTTTCACCAGAGGTGCAGGCACTGGTGAAGTGGCTGAAGGAGGGTATCAAAAGTGACTGGATCCACTGCAGTCCGGTATGGTCTACGTGCTGGCAGACATGTGTGACCTGAGGGTGAAGGGGAGCATCTGCAGCAGCAAAACCCTCGATCACTGGAAGGAAGTGCTGGTAAACAGGGTCAGGGAGCCAGAAGGGCAGAGGTGGGGAGATGTGGAAGAGCAGTATCCACTGTCCTATGCCAACACTCCAACCAACAGTCAGTCTCCTCCATACCAACCCCTGCCAATGTGGGCCAAGGCAATGGCTTCTATGTTGGGATCCAGAGGTGCCAGACCCCACCATCCAGCAGGTAGCGTGGAGGCCTGGGTGGCTAGTTATCTCGCTGAGGATGTGAAGCTATTGCAATGTGACCCCGTGGCCTTGGGGAACCTGCAGTCAGATGTGGCAGGATCTGGTCACAATTATTCAGGAACACCTTTCCTGTCCACTGACCAGTGTTCCAAGTGAGAGGGTGTTCAGCATTGCTGAGGGTGTTGTGACACCCCACCACACCTACTTGGATCCTTGTTTGGTGGAGTAGCTGGGGTTCCTGAAGGTAAGTATCCCACTTCTAGGCTTCCCCAAGATCCACCTGCAGACAGGTGTGGAGTGAGGATGGTGGCACTCTATTTGTTTTTTTTTAAACTTCTTTGACAACAATTTAATGCCCCACTGTCAGAGCTGGGGCAGTTTTTCACCAGCCAACAGGGGAAGAATGTCTCCTTGCTGAGCTCTCATGCCAGGATGAACTTGGAGGTATGAGCTGGTGCTATGAGGAAGGAGGAGTCCCCAGGTCCTGGGCATGACTTAAAACTTCACCCGGCTAGGGTAGGGAGGCCTGGTAGGACTGCCAGTGGCACTAGGACTGCTAACCTCCTTGGTGAAAGGTGGGTAGGGGGTGCCTGATAACCTCCAGTCACTATACGTACACACAGTCCTGGCTGGGGAAAGCCATTTGCGAGGCATGGGCCGCAGTATAGGGCAGGTATGGAGCTGCAGAACGGATGTCCCCCCCAGACATCAGGGGCCTAAATGGGCAGTCTCCCACCTGGGTAACATCTGAATCAGTTTTCCATCAATGTGTCAGGTGAAAGAAGTGTCAGCAGTTGGCCCAGAAACAGGTAGGCAGGCCAAGATCTAACTAGTACCAGGAAGGCTCCCTTTTATAAGCTACTATCCCTGCTGCATTCATTCTGCTCTGCCTTAACACACACAAGGAAGACAAGGTTCTTTGAGTCAATCTGATATCTTTTTTTAGGCCAACTGAATAGTTGGAACAATATATCTTGGCAAGCTTTCAGGTTTAAAAATGCTTCATCAGGCTGAGGAAGCTCTTGCAGTTTGTGTGTGTGCTGTTCCTGGATGGAAGGAATAGTAAAGAAGCCAGAGGCTGGGCTACAGGCAAGAAAGCCAACCAGTGAAAATGTAAATTGAGGCATCAGGGGGTGAGAGAGAGGCTGGGAGGGGGGAAGGGGGATGTAGTAGTCAGGTAAAAGTGCAGAGGTACCTGGGGAGTCAAAAGTTTCAAAAGTGTAAGAAATGATGGATTTTGCTGAACAGAGCTGGCAAGAAGAGAGGCTTTATCCAGATTCATTCACATAAAAGCATTTGAAAACCCCTGGGTTGGGTGATTAAGATGCAATCTCTAGAGTTTCAGTTATTAATGCTGTGTCTGATTTGCTGAGTTTCACTTCATTGATTTTTATTTTGATTGGGGTGACTCTGATTGCAGCCTTGGAAAACAACGTTGTCCTTGAACGACATTATTTAAGTATTACATACCCTTGAATGTTCATTAAGCCACACATTTTAATTAAACCTAAGTATATGGATAAGTGTCAGAGGTGTTAGAACAAAAAAGTATAGAACTGACAATCCTAAGGCCTTATCTTTTTTTTTTTTTTCTAGAAAAAGTAGAACTCGTTAGGGAAGGAGAAAACCAACAGAGGTTTTGAGATGCACAAAACAAAAAACAAACAACAAAATGAA
>NW_017728994.1:4160443-4166528 GCF_001723915.1 Gavialis gangeticus | reverse complement strand
TTTTTTTTTCTAGAAAAAGTAGAACTCGTTAGGGAAGGAGAAAACCAACAGAGGTTTTGAGATGCACAAAACAAAAAACAAACAACAAAATGAACCCCAAACCAAAGAAAGAAAGCCCCTATATATTTCTAGAGAGCTCAAAAACCATTCTGCTTTTTTTTAAAGATAAGATGGTTGGTTGTGTTTGTTCCAAGTCTAGACAAATGGAAGGCAATGTAAGAGAAGTGGAGTGGCCATGTTATTAGGCCTCTAAACTGGTGCTCATAAGGCCTGAGTTCTACTTCTGCTTGTGCTCAGGCCTGTTGTGTGATCTTGGACAAACAAGTCCATGTCTTGGTGTCTCATACTTTCTTGCTCATTTTGATTGTATATCTTTGGAACAGAGCCTTTGATTTATGCATCTAAACTGCATCTAGTATAATTGATCCCTAATCTTGGTTGTTATTTCTAGGTGGAATTATACTCCTATGGTTAACATGTTTCAGTATGGACCATAGGTGTGGCCTGAAAAAGTACAGAGCTATTTTGTATCAATAGCAGCAGAATAGTTGTGCATTGGCACTGAGATACTTGCCCTATTGAAATCAAGAGAAACATTCCTATAGACTTCAGTGGAGGCAATATTTCCACTTCAGGAAACAATGAGTGCCCATTATGCAAAGTAAAATAAAGAAAAGTTAAAATGGATGAAAATATTTGCATTTTGGGGTGCATAGGAAGGCCAAGAGGGGGCAGGAGAAATTAAATGTATCTTTTAGAGTCTAAGCAATTCATTAAAATATTAACCCTCAAACAATTGTAACTCCATAGTTGGCAACTTCTCTTTGAATTAAAGTTTGGTGAGGTTCTTACACTCTCTTTTTTCCATTTCCTTTTTGTTTCAATCAGCCAATTATTTTAGCTTCTCTTATTGCTTTAGCATATTCTATATCACTCTTTTACACCCTTCTCCCATCACATTACTATGGGTCTCATCTTGATTGTTTTGTGTCAGGTTCATCTGTGCTATTGTAATCTGGTGTTAAACAGATGGAGTGAGGTGAAAATAACAATCACACCTTTGGATCATTTTCTCAGTAGATATTGAGGTGTTTCAGATCTTATCTTCATTTTACAGATGGGGAAACTGAAGCATAAAAGGCTCAGTACTTCCCTGACATCAGTGGCAGAATGAAGGATATAAACCTGTGTATTTTTATTTCCTGTCACATGCTTTGCTTTTGAGTATTGGAAAATGCAGTTAATGCATGTATAGAGAGGTGCCTTGATTTACCTGAAATTTTCTGAGTTGAATAAGGCTCTAATAAAAATCCATTTACTTCTATTTAGGCATTTATACATTTCTGTGGGGAACTGTATTTTGTAATATTTCTGCTTGACACAGCTATGAGGATGTATGAATATAGCAGCACATTTTTGTAGTGCCAGAAGTTTCCTGATAAACTGTAATTTTTCTGAAGAATATGTGAGATGTTTGGATAAAATAGTTTGCTCTTGCTTAGCTTTTATTATTTCATGGTCATATATGCCACCTGGGCTTTTGTCATTAAGATATGCTGCATAATAAAATATTGTGCTTGCTTTTCTTCTCAGCTAGAACACACAGATTGGGAATGCAGCAGAGATGATAAACAATTAACAACAGAAATCCCCAGATTGGCTGTAGAAAGGAATAGGGATATTTTGTGCATTGCTTTTTGTTACTTATCAGTGCTCATTCAGGTGATCAGGTTCAAATTTAGCACTTTTAGATAGCAGTGTTGGTAAATTAGAGCTCAGTGGAAAATTCAAGAATGTATGTAATGAGACAACCCTAATCAGAATTTGCTAAGGTTTATTAACACCTTATCAGAGCTTTGCAAGACTCGGTACACACCCACTCCTCATTTGCATTATCTTACTTCATGAAATTTGAAAGAAGTCTAAGCTAAGGCATCTTCCATGGCTCATTAGCTTTTCAGAGCTTCAAGAGTCAGAGGGACATCCGTGGGATAAATCAGCCACATGTAATATTTAAAAAAGTGTGTTTAATATATGTAGCAGGCACTAGGGTGCTTGCTACTGGCAATGGTGATTTGGGCTTAGCTGCCAGCCAACAGGGCAGCACAGCCGGCGGTTGCTAAGGCAACCAATTGGGTCAGCTGACCAGAAGGGGGCAGGGTCCGGCCTTTATAAGCAGTCAGGCTGAGGCTAGAAGGCAGTTCCCCTCTGGCAGCCTGAGAGCAGGAGCTCTGATGCAGGGCAGGGCAGGGCAGGGCAGGGCAGCCGACCGCCGACCGCCTGAGCGTCGGCATGATGCTACGGGGTGGAGAAAACCCCGACAGGGAGGTATTGAAAGAGGGCCAGGGTGGTGCAGAATTGAAGTTATAGACAGGAGGCTTATTTTGGGTTACAGCCAGCTGGCTCATGGTTTTATGTTTTTGGTTTGGTTGTTTGTTACACCAGAGGACCAGGTGAGGCTGTAGGGGTTGGAGGAGGCCTCAGGGGAGTGCCCCAGTAGCGTGGGGGTTCCTAGTGCCCTGGGAGGGCACACCAATCAGGTGCCAGAGAAGGCACCACAGTTTGGCTGCATTTGGGGGTGTTGTGACCCCGGCCCCGTGTGGGCAGTATCTGGAGAAGCCCAGTGGGGCATATGACCCTGAGAAGAGGGTCTTGGGGGCCAGGCACGGCTACGGCCACCTGAGCCCCAACTGCGGGAAGCGTGGGAAATGAAACCCCAGTGTAGGGTGATTATCGGGATGAGCCCAGGGGGCGTAAGACCCAGGAAGGGGGTCTGGGGCCAGGTAAGGCCGAGGCCGCCTGAGCCCCGAGTGTGGGCGGGGAGCGCGAGCATAGGCCCCAGTGCGGGTGGGGAGCGAGTAGCAGCCCAGAGAGGGTGAGCGCGTGAGTAGCAGCCCGGAGAGGGCACGTACACAGAGAAGCCTAGGAGAGGGCGAGGGCACGGAGGAGCCCCAGGGGAGGGCGAGTGTATGACTTCAGAGCCCGGTGAGGGCAAGTAGCAGACTACAGAGCCCGGTGAGGGCGGACGACTATAGCCCGGTGAGGGCCAGTCCAAGATTGGGGAGCCCGGTGAGGGCAAGCGTATGACTATAGCCCGGGGAGGGTGAGCATGGGAGTAAGGAGCCTGGTGATGGTGGACATATGAGTAGGGGCCACGGAGAGGGCCACTAGGGAAGAGTAGAGACACAATAATGTCCGGAACACCTGAGAGGCTCGGGGCGTGCTAGTAAGGGCGGAAGGAGCCACGCGACGCCCGTAGGGTTGGGGGCACCAGAATCCACTTTGGATGGAGCAGAGACCAGCAGGGCAAGAGCACCGGGTCCGAGGGATCAAGTAAAGGCAGCCTCCCATTAATAGTATAGAATCATCAAAGTCATGGCGGGCGAGATAGAGGGGGCATTCGAGACCCAACTTGGCATGGTAGGGGCACCAGGAGAGATCACGGCCGCTCCTGGGCCCCACCCCGTGACAATATATTATTTATATTTGAGATTCAGATTTTAATTATGTAGTTGTCTTTGGGGCTAGTTACAAGGGTAGTGTAATGGTTGTAGAAGCAACGTAATCTCATAGTAATGGCAATTGCCACATAGACACTAAAGTACTTTCCTCCCAGTGGAGTTAAGCCTAAGCTACAAAGAAGCTTCCTTTACAAAATTCTGTGCATTTTTGCGGTCATACATAGAATATGTATAACACATCTTACAAGTACTTCAGTTTTGATTCCTAAGGGACTACAGCAGAGGTATGTTAGGGCTGTACAAAAAGTCTCTGTTCAGATTCAGATCCAGATTCAGCCATTTTGGAGGGGCAGTGATTTGATTCGGTGTTTTGGATCACTGTCCCAATTAAATTTGGCCAAACGTGTTTCAGAATTTCAACGCTGTTTCAGAGATTCAGCCATAGACTATACTGGGGAATCACTAAAATACCTATAAAACTGTCATTTTTTGGCTGAATAAGATGAAAGCTGCAGAAATGGTAGCCCCTTTTGAGGGCATGAAGCCTGCCAAGTTTCAAGGAGATAGGTTGCAGGAGTTTTTGTGAAACTGCACCTCAAACTGTTCAAAGCAAAACTTGCTGGCAGAGGCAGCATGCTGTCATCCTGCATGCAGATCTGGGGGCCCGCACCTCCTGGGAGTGCTGCACGGCTATTCCAGACTCTTCCTAGGGGGCTCCAGCCCCCAGATCTGGGTGCAGGATGACAGCAGGCTGTCATCCCTCTGTGAAGGAAGAGAAGAGCTCCAGAGAAGTAAAATGGCCCCACCTGAGTTGCAAAGAACTCCACAGGGCTCCTTCTTCACCTGGTGTTTCAGGAGGGGAGGAGGAGTCAGCCGGAACTCCAGTATAAAAGGAGACCCGGGACAGGCGAAAAGGGAACACCAGAAACTGAAAGTGGCTGACTTAGGCAGAGACATGGCAGAGATAGCCGCAAGCGCTGAGAAAGCAACAGAGACCAGGTTTAAGAGAAGCAATTCTGTGGAGGGAGATGCCAGGGGAGAGAACCCTGAAGGAAATGCCTGGAGAGGAACTGAAACTGCCCTGAGGCAGTTAGAAGGTACTGTAAAGACCCTAATAGCAGGGCTGAAGAAAAAGGGTACCATAAACTTGTGAATATAAGGGCAGTACAAGTATGAGTTTGTTTTTGTTCTCCTTTTTGTTACAGCGAGAGGGAAGTCATCCCAGATCAGTAGTGCGTTTGCAACTATTAGGACAATAGGCCAGCAGAGGAACTGGCTAAGATTAACGGCAGGTCTGTGCCAGGCTCCAGGCTGGGTGAAATGCAACTGGGCCCACTGGGGCTATTGACTGGCCGAACCTAGAGATCCACAGAGCACTTTGTACTGCTTGAAGGCAGATTGCCAAGAAAACTGAACTAACACCAGTGGGAGGGTGTAGGATTTGGTGGAGCCCTGACTACACTAAGTCAGAGTGTAAGAGCGAAAGCATCAAAACCCACATGCCCTGCATTCTGTTTACTCCCTTAACAGCAAGTCATGGCAAGTGAGATCACGGACGTGTAGGAGAGTCCAGCAAGATGTCGCAGTGGACTTCAGCTCATTAGCTGAGGTGCTAAAACTGTCCTGGTGCAGAAGATAGAGTAAGAAAGAAAAAAAGGAAAAAACCCCCTGCTGAGACAGGCGATGAGCACCAGAGAGCAAAGATGCATAGAATGATAGAGACAAGCTTCTACCACAGATTGGAGTGGGACTTTGGGGGTGAAAGCCTGCCATTGGAAACCCTCCCTGAGAGCACTGGGATTGGAAGGGACCTCAGGGACAGATCGCAGACACTGGCCAGCTACATGTGTCAATATCGGAGCAGTCCTTCCCTCCTCCTTCCCCCTCCCTCTTCTTAAGTTCTGTATCCCTGCAAGCCCAGGTCTGAAACTCCAAAATTTTCTGAAACATTTTGGATGCTTTAATTTCATTTTGGAGCTTTTTCTCAGTCTTTTGTTCTGATTTGGAATCAGGGTTTCAGACACTGAAATGCCCCCGAGATGAAATGGCTGCCAAAGTCTCACGCAGCCCTAATGTATTCTGTTGTTGGTACCACATAAAGAACCGTGTGTGTGTGTGTGTGTGTGTGTGTGTGTAGCTTGAAGGATCCTGATGATTACAGAAATCCCAAAATGAAGAACAAATTACTCAGGAGGTAGCATTGCTTTATACAATACGCTTGCACAATTTTATAATATGGCATTGTATTTTTAATGGATAGAAGAACATCTCAGAGTTCAATAATGTCACTTTGTTATTAAAGATCTTGAATCTGAACCTAATAGAATTTCAGCCAGATGGTGGATGAATATTTAGATCTCTGTACCAGAATCTGCCATGACAGTTCTGCTACAAGATTTAATCCAAAACCAGAAGGGACTTGTCTTTTTGTATTTCTATGTACTTGAAATTTTGTGAGAACTGCTGATTTCATTATGTTTGTCATCCTGAATCTGTCATATAATCATGCCTCAGTTGTACCTCCTTCTGCTGTCCTATTTACTTGCCTGGCCTGTCTCTATGGCCATGCTCCACAACCAATAACATGAACAATATTTACTTGCGCTAGCTACCTCTCACATAAG
>NW_017728994.1:4148536-4155443 GCF_001723915.1 Gavialis gangeticus | reverse complement strand
CCTTCTTATGTCCTGAGTCAATAAAATCACATACACATACACAACATTGAAGCTTATCACAAAATTTCTCATCTGTTATTAAGAAAAATGTATTGATTTCTGTATGTATTCATTTCTGTATTCATCCCTCATTTCAGCCTTTCCAAGTATTTCACAGTTCTTTTGTGCCTTTTTCTCTAGTCTTAGAACAATTGTTACAGTTTTAGTGTCTCACACAATGCATAAAATAGTGTGCATGCAAAAATATTGTTAACATATTAACATTGATAATTTACTATAATATGAATATGCAAATGAAAAAAAATAAAGCCAAAATGAAAAAGGCCGTTTAGATTTTGAATAATTTTCAAACACTGTAGTAAAAAAAGTTCTTATAAAAGACCTAAAATGTAGGTAAGGAGTATTTTTGGATAAACTATTCAGTCATAATTTTTATCAGTTTTACTGTATGTGTGTGTGTATTTCCATGTTACAAAATATGGATGTATTACTCCATGACTTAACTTTTCTTTTTACCATGCCTTTTTATTCAATGTTATCACATGCTGTGACTAGGAAATTTCACAATTTTTATGTTGGGCTATTTTCCCTTTAAATTTACCTTTTCAAAATGTTCTGTCAGTTAGAAAATGCTTGTTAGTTGAAACGGCAGTTCAAGAATAAACCTACATGATTTTTTCAGTATATGAAGAATCTGAAATAATGGAATGAAATCAACTTTCAGTGGGATGTATTGTTTAGTTTGAAGTTTACTATTCAGAAATCCAATACAATATACATAATTTGATTAATAATACGTTTTATTTATATGGCATTTTTCATCCAGAATAATCCCAGAGTGCTTCACAGACTGTCTGAACAGGTATAAATTCACCCATTATTGAAATGTAATCCTTTAGTTAGGAATAACCCGATCTGAAATTTGGCAAGGTTACTAGTGAAAACTGTCATTCATGTTCCTTGGCACTTACCAGAGTTCTTTGGTTTAATAAATGTATAAAATAATTCCTCACAGGTCCTTTTGTTATACTACCAGTGAGTCAGAAGAAAAGGAGTGATTGATGGACTGATCAGCAAAAATGTACCAAATTCACATCATAAGGTGACACAGGAAAAAGCATTTATGCAGGGGGTTGGACCCAGTGACCCCTGAAGTCCCTTCTAACTCTGATTTTAATTTCGTAATTCGAAGTACCTTGATAAGACCCGATTGTTTTATGTTACTATTCATTCTAGAAAAAAGAACTGAGTTGGAGAGAGATACATGCAGTCATATGGCTCTCAGCTGTTGAAAGAATAATTTCAGGAGTTACTCTGTCTCCCAGGCTAGTCTTTGAACATGGCTCATATGCACTCTGATTCTTTTAGTAGAAGAACCTCTCTAGAGAGGGTAACTGGAATGGCTACTATGGCTGTACCATCTTCTGTCTTTAAGAGGAAATTCTTGAGGAGGACTGGTAAAGGACACTACAGGTTTCCCTTGCTTTATGCTGTACATGCAATCCTGGAAACCAGTGCATAACTCAAATTTGCATAAAGGGAACCTACTTTACAATGTAACAAATAGGGATAAGTTCCAAGACCTAAATGTACTGACCCCCAGACCCATTTCTACCACCTTTACAAGACAATTTTGGTACTCACCAACAGCAGACAGTACATATAAGCACAGGGTGGTGGTGAATGTTACCATAATGGGGATGGCAACTAGAGAAACACATCACAGACAATGAGCAAGGAACACAGATCCACACAGGAGACTATATTTTGGTGTGTGTCACTCCCACAATGCACCCCACCAAGCAGATGACTGTTGGCTTTCATCAGACTGATTGCATATTAGTGAATTTTCTTCACGTCTGACGAGTTTTTGGTATAAAAAGGGTCATTGTATAAGAGTGAATTCGCACATACAGAACACGCATAAAGCAAGGGAAAACTGTATTTACACATACGTTTCAATTATGGAAAGTAGGGTTAGTATCAAATGGTTTTTCATTGAATGCTATGTATAAACATTTTTTCTGAGTGGAAGTAAAGTGCCTGAACATTACTTTTATTTTCTTTCTCCCTTTTTTTCCCCTTTAAGTGAAAACAAAGTGTCCCCTCTTTCACCCCTCCATACTCTATTAACTCCAGAAGTGACAGAATAGATTTTCTTTGAGCTTTCTAATTAAATTTACCTGCAGGAATTTGGAGACCAAGCAGGATGTTGTGAAGTCAAAAAGTTGTTTGGGGACAGTTATGAGCAACTGAACATAAACACTGCAAATGAAAATGACTTCTTCCAGCCATAATTTAGTACTGCTAACCAGGATATTCTAGCATTCTTTGTACTATCTAGTCCCTTTAGCACTATTCAGGAGCAGCAAAAGAACAGCTGGAAACTAGTGGAAGAATTCTGTAGAGATGAGGAAACTGTATGGTAGTGCCAAGTCTGGGTCTGTGGCTGCCTCCTTTCCATATTTGGGCTGAGAAGCAGATGAAGAAGGGCTGATATGAACATGTATTCTAATAGGCCTCTCTTCCATCCATATAATGATGTCGAGCTTGTGGCAGAACCATCTCTCAGGAGTAACACCCCTATACATAGCAACCTGCAACTCAGTGGTGCTGTAGACAGGAGTAGTCCTGAGAACCTGGAAGCTAGAATCAAGTCTACCATGCCTCTTCCTGGACCATACTATTCATGTGTTGAGCAGAGTGTGATGCAAGCGTATGCCTTAGTATGTTAATGTGAGGCCAGAAACACAATTTCCTGCATACTCCATGACTATTTTTAAAAATCTAGTTTGTGTGTACAAAAGTTGAACACTTATACACAAAGGGCACATCTACACATTGCCATGTGTACTACTTCCTTTTTGAAGTACTAAGGCATGGCACAGTATGGGCAGTTACTGTGTCGTGTGCACAGTTGGATTTCACTGCTACATCGCTGCAGCAGCACGCTATAACTAGGGAGCGTGCCACTATGGTGACATAGCTGGTGACTGTGCGTAGACTTGTGTGATCATTATGTCACCATAGCATGCTGTACAGCAATGTAGCCATCGCATTGCTACATTGCCCTAGGGTGATGTGCAGATGTACCCAAAATGTCCCTTTTTTTAGCCACACTAGAAAATGCTATTTGAAAACCATTTTTTACCTTAAGACTTTTCACAGCATCTTGGGCTTGTGAACAAAAGAGGATGTGATTATGGGGCAGGGCGGAAAGCACTAACTAATAGCTCTATTAGACTACAAAATAAATAGTGACCTCTCTTTGGCTGTAAAATAAATGCAAAGTTGTGGCAGTTCCATGAAAGAAAAGTTGAATTTGGATTGGACAAACCAATCCAATTTCAGAGTGTGTAAAGTATCCTGCATTGGAGAAAGGATGAATTAAGAGAACCCAAGAGATATTTTCCATATCTAGCAATTATAGGCTAGGTACAGACATTACAGTTATACCATGATAAATGCTTGGAAATGGGTCTACAGCTGTAACTGAACAGAAGTTCAGTGCACATAGACCAGTTGAAAAATGGCAGAACCTGGTCTAAGATAGACCTGGTTGGATGTAGTATCAGACTTAAGTAATTTAGGTTAGTGTAGTCTACTGAACTTCTGTACCAGATTCCGTCCCAACTCAAATTAAATTGCAGTCCACCAGCATCCCAGGCTGTCAGAGAGATGAACCAAAAAAGCCTCTGTCCCCAGCTGCGTGGTCCTGCCTGTGCCTATCAGCAGCAGCCAGGCAGTGGAGAGGGGTGGGGGAGTTGAGACCCCCATCATGCAGCACCCCCCAGCTTGGGTCTGGGGTGGCCAGGGCTGAGACCAGGCCTGAGCATAGTGGGTGCCTCAGTTCTTCCCCCTTTCCCCCCCACCACCTGGCAACTGCTGACAAGGCAGGCAGGACTGTATGGTTGGGAGCCACATGACTGTCAGTAGCAGAGCTGGGTAGTGTGAGCAGGGGGGAAGCCCCTACCACATGCCACCCCCCGACCCCCCCCCCGCTATGCTGGTCCATGTTTGGGGTGGCCAGGACAGGCCAAAATCAGGGAGTTCCCACTTCCTTCCCCCACTCTACCCTCCACTGCTGCCAGGCTGCCGTCAACAGCTGAATGGCTCCCAGCTGCACAGTCCTCCCTGTGCCTGTCAGTTGCAGCCAGGCAGTGGGAAGGGGGAGCGGAGGCCCCTGCTGCATGGGGCCTCAACCCTTCCAGACCCAAGCCAGCACAGTGAGGCTGTGCCTCTCACCACCTCTCTTCCCCTCCTGCCCAGCTGCTGCTGATAGCTGGCAGGAAAGACAGGCAGGGGAGAGAGACCACACTGACCAATCAGGGATGGCCTGGTTGCTTGGTTAGGTTCAGTATTCTCCATCAGCCTGCAGCTCCCTCCCCCACAGAGCGTGAATGTGTGTTCTGTTTGCTCCTGACCTAACCTAGGACACTTCAGGTAAAGTGCGAAACTTAGATTGCTTTCACCTTGGACTTTTTGAATGTCTGTATCTAGCCATAGTTTCTATGGGCATTTTACACATGTATGCATTGCAGTGCTGGGTGCTTTGAAAATTGCCTGGCACTGGAACATATGCAGTTGTATAATTGTCAAAATGCACATCAGCACTGAGAAAATGGCAGTGGCCTGCTTTTGAACTAAAACACCTTGGAAGTGCTTTAGTTCAAAAGTGCACCACTCCCATGTTCTGTGTGCTGACACATATTTCACCACTTATACAACTGCATGTGGTGCAGTGTAGTTTGCCTCAGCTTGAAAGTGGTGGATTTCCAGTGCATCACTGGAAAAAAAAGTATGTGTATAAATGCCCTATGTGCTTTGGCTAGTCACAGTTTAGGAAATTGGTTTAAGGTGACCACAAAGAAAGTTTAAGGTGTAACTATTACATTTTAATTAACGCAGGATAGTCTATTTATTCACTAATTATAATTTATTTTTTAACAATAAGACTGTTGGAAAATAAAAAGGTCAGGAACTCCATTTAGGATAGTTAATGGTACAGTTCACTAAAAGTCCTAATTAGCCACCAAATTGTATATGTTGCCTTTGGTAACAAGTCTTTTAACTTTCATCGTCAAAAGGAGTAATTGCAACATTTCTCATGGCTGCTGCAATGTTGGAGCAACCAGCCAAAACCATTAATCATATTAATGCAGAATAAGTGATTTTAAGCTTATGTTTTAATCATGCATGCCCAGTTCATTAAATATGCAGTCTGCACTTTGTTTACTCATATGTATACATACATTACCATACCATTATTTTGACTAAGGTGTGCTAATTTCTTCATATCTCCATAAAATGAGGACAGTTGCATGATTTATAGTACCTTGCTTATTTAAATAGATTTGTTTGCCTCTGGCAAGCTCTTTTTATATTATAAACTTGTTTTGTAAGTTTAAACAGCAATGAGGAAGATACTTCAGTGCGTTTAACAAAGATCAATTGGTGTTGAGTATGAAGACCTAATTAATCTAAAAATCATTTGTTTTGATGTTCAAATAGTTAACTCCATTTGGTATCAGAATGTCTGGGCTTATGCAATGATAACCTGTTTTTAAGAACAATATATGAGAGAGTTAGAAGATTTTACAGAGAAGATTAGAACTCTTGACAGTTAGTGTTTAGGAGCTTGGAGAACTTTATTTTATTTTATTTAAAAGGCAGTACTAATTTAGAAATGTATTGTCTTTTAGTCCAAAAATTTTTTTAAAAGAGTTTAAGTACTATATTTTGAAAAAATGCACAATTTTACATAAACTAGTTTTTGGTTATTAAGTTGTTTGGTTATTGATCAAGTTACTAGTTGATCAAACTAAGCATTATCCTTCTAATTACTGAAGTGAATTGCAATTTGTGTGCTTTAGGATGGCGATTTTTTGGGTCGGGCAGCGTAATCCAAACAAGTTCCGTCTTCTGAAATCTGGGTTTCCATGAGTCGGTGGGTTCGATGTCTCGTCGATTCCATAATTCTTTTCCTGAATTTAGAGTAGCCAATACTTCGTGATTGATTTTAGTCCAATTCTTGTAGCTGCCTTGTCCCTTTAACTGTAGGGCTTCTTTATATAGGCCCACTGCTCTCTCCACTACCCCATTCGATTGTGGGTGGTACGGCAGATGATGGTGCCATTCGATATTGTGCAGTTTTGCGAATCGGTCTATAGCCACTGAGGTAAAGGGTGGCCCGCCATCTGATTGAATGGTCTTAGGAATTTGCCAAACTGCAAACACGCTCGTCAGGGCCGTTATTACTGCGGTCGTGTGCGTCTTTCTTAGGGGCACGACATTTACTTGTCGGGTTCCAAGGTCGATGACAATTAATCCCTTGTTGGGGATAGCGGCCCCAGGCAATGGACCTAGTAAGTCTACTTGCCATGCTTTTCCTGGCTCGAAGGATTTGCGATCGAGAGCACCCTTAGAGTTACCCGTTGGGTGGCATTTTTCTTTTGCACATGCTTCACAGGCTTGTGCCACTCTAGTCCAATCTTTCTGAGATCCATATTCTGGGTTGCCTTCTGATCCTTGTGTCCATTTACGTTTGCAAACTCGAGGTCTGGGGTGGCCCCAGTTTTCGTGCAGCCAGGTTAGATATGGGTCCACACACACGTTGTTGTTGATATGCTGGGCGACTAGTACGCCATCAGCGTGGTCTGGATCTTGTAACAATTTATCAATGGTGCTGTGTACTGGATCAGTGTCAACCCTGTGTGATCTTGTATGCTTGATCAGAGGTAATATGGAAAATTCGGACAGCAGAGTGTAGATGTCCTTCCAGAGCTCCTGATGTTCGCTTGGGGAGGCTGTTCCTGTGGCGATTTTGTAGATGTAATATGAATCAATGGCAACGACAGGAAGTGGAAGGGTTCCGTCATGCTGCTGCAGGCAATGCTGGATGACGTCT
>NW_017728994.1:4141233-4142617 GCF_001723915.1 Gavialis gangeticus | reverse complement strand
GATCCCCCCCCGAGGGAGGGGCTCCTTAACCTTTTATAACAATTTGGTGGCCAATTAGAATGTGTCCCTCAAAGAACTTTCTAGCCGAATGACATCATGCTCTTAGCTGACTGAGCATGTGTGAGCCTGAGCTCTCCACTGTTACCAAGCATGCGCAGGGCTGAAAAGTAGGTCAGCCTGACTGACAGCTCTTGGGGTCGCCCAGGGGACACATGCTGGGTGAGCCCAATGGAAAATTCCATGAGCCTGTCTTGCGCATGTCAGCTTTAATTCTCTCTGCATTGGCAGCATTCAATCAAAATTTTCCTTGACAATACATATATTGAAAAGGCAGAAGAGATGATTTGCAGATTTGAATACGGTCCATAGTTTAAATTAGAGAATAATTTGGGGCTACGTTTCAGATTCACCTGTAATTACACACATTTATTGACAAGTCTCCTGTTACTATTTTGAGATTTTTCTCCATTGAGAATAATGGAAATTTCAATAGATTTCATTTGCATCTAAAGTAGAGCTGGACAGATCACCCTTCCCTGGTTATGGCTCTTCCTTCAGCACAAGTTCAGGTGTGCTGAAAGATTAAACTTTCAGCCCTCACTCCCCTCTTATCCTATGCTAAAATTCATGAAATCCAAAATAGTTCACAGGAAGGGTCTGGTTTCAAAACATTTTGTGTGCATGTCAAAATGTTTTTTGTTTTTGTTTTGTTTTGTTCTTTAATATTCTTAAAGAGGGGGATCCGCTGTCCCATACTAGTATGCCATCCACCAGCCAGTCTCCTCCTCCACCACAGGCACTGCCAATGTGGGCCAAGGGCATGGCTTCCATGATGGGGTCCAGAGGCACCAGACCCCACCATCAGGCAGGTAGTGCTCAGGCCTTGCCAAGGATGTGGCGCCTCTGCTCTGTGGCCCCTTGGCCTACTGGGCAAACCACAGCCAGATGTAGCTGGATCTGGCCACGGTTGCCCATGAACACCTGTCCTGTCCACTGACCAGTGTTCCAAGCAATAAGGTGTTCAGCATTGCTGGGGATGTAGTGACCCCCACAATGCACCTGCTTGGACCCTGGTTTGGTGGAGCAGCTGGTGCAACTCAAGATGCATCTCCCACTGTGGAGTTCCCTGAGCTCCAGGTGCAGACAGAGTGAATGCCACCCTTCTCACTCCATCCACACCTGCTTCCTTTTTTCATTTTTTAAAAGCCATTTAATACCCGGCTTTCAGAGCTGGAGGGGGCACTCACTGCATCAGCAGCCAGTAGGGGAAGAACATGTTTGTGCTGAGCTTCTGTGCCAGGATGAACTTGGAGGTATGAGCCAGGGCTATGGGGAAGGAGGAGGCCCAGGTCCTGAGCATGACCACTAAAACTGCACCCTGCCA
>NW_017728994.1:4130714-4131060 GCF_001723915.1 Gavialis gangeticus | reverse complement strand
GGGTTGGGGAGGCATGGTGGGACTGCAGATGGTGTGGCAGCCCCAGGAAATGGCAGAACTGAGGATCCCCTTGTTGAAAGGTGGGTAGGAGGTGCCATAACCTTCAGCTACCACACACATGCACACAGTCCTGGCTGGGAAAAGCCCAGACACATCACATCTTTGACAATCCTGAGGCTTGTTGGTTGCAGTGGAGTTGTAAGGCTCCAGGTGAATTCAGCTTAGCTGTCTGGGATGCCAGCTTTTGGGTTAGAAAACCTTTCGTAGGGCTGAGGAGCCACCTGAAGTTGATCTGTGTGTATGATGTTCCTGGATGGAAGGAATAGTAAAGAAGCCAGAGGCTGGC
>NW_017728994.1:4128199-4130478 GCF_001723915.1 Gavialis gangeticus | reverse complement strand
GGGGGGGGGGGGGGGGGGGGGGAGAGGGATGTAACAGCACAGGTAAAAGTGCAGAGGTACCTGGGGAGTCAGATGTCTGGCAGGTTGTAGTGTATCAGAATTCCACTGTCTATATCGAGTCCATGAATTTCTGTACCCACTACCTAGGAGGCTGATGAAGTGAAGTTCATAGGCCTGGCTGTGAAAAGTGGGTTGTAAATTCCCTTTCAGGATCAAGCCTGAGAAACTGGGGACAGAGTGGTTTTTTTGTGAAAAATGTGCCCCCACAGGTAGTTAGACATTGTTGGCAGGTTTTGTGTTTGAGCTATAAGAACTTGGCTTTTGGTGATGAGGTTAGGTTAGCAAGGTTTGGTGCTTATTTGAATTTACAAACCACACCTCTAGGCCCCAGGGCTAGGGCTGGCAGGGAGAATTCTCTGGCAGCTGCTGGAGAAGAAATTCCTCCAGGAAAGGAAAGAAAGGCTGTAGTCTGTGACAGTTTGGGTGCCTGAGATGCTGCTGGTCCTACTGTGCTGCAGTGCTTACCTGTTGTTATTTAAAGTGGTGGACTGTGATGAGGCTCTAGGGGAGGAGGAGACCTCATTGGGCACACTACAGTGTCATGTAGAGGTCCCAGCACCAGTGAGGGCATTCCTTGATGCACACAGAGTATCACCCATGTCACGAGCTTTGCTTCTCGAGGTGCAGTTTCCCAGAAACACTATCTCCTTGAAAGCTGGCAGGCTTTGTGGCCTCAGCAGGGGCTAACATGCCTGCTGCTTTCATTCAAATCTGCCAAAACCTGACAAAGTTATAGAGCTTTAAGACAAGTTATTAAATGTGTTCCAAAAATGTTCAGCTAAGGCCCCGCATAAGAGGTGTGTGATGTTTTACAGATTCTGTTTGAATTGATGCTTGAACTAAACACCTAGTTGATCAGCACAGTAGAGGCTTAAGTATTTCCATGCATGGCTAGGTATACATAGCAAGTGTGCACAAGCTAGGCATCTAGGGGATTCGGCAGTAGCAGCTTGAATGCTGAAAGAGTGTAGGTGCCTCCAGGCTTAGCAAACAAGGATTTTGCAAATGTCATTAGTACCTAAATGTTGGGTTTAGGCACCTGAAGAAGAATTTATGGGGTTATGTCCCTTTTATGAATTTGGCTCTGAGTATTTAATTTAGGTAAGATGAATGTTAAAAAATGACAAACATTCAATTTCAGATGCAGTACTTTCTCCAATAAAGCACTTTAATGGCCTGTGTTTTAATGAAAGGACAATCTGTGATGAGGATTTTAAAACTTAACAAACTGTTTAATGACTGGTGTAATTTCAGCTATGGTAAAAAATGATCATCCTAGCTTTAGCAGAAGGAAGTTATATAGATTCTTGTATTTGATGAAACTATTTCAAATATATCTTTAAATACTTCATTTTAATTCAAACATTTTGAAAGGTGATCTGCATATGGATTTTCTTTATTGAAATATTTATGAATTATGTAGCTGGAATAAAACTTTTGTATATATTTTGGCTAACTGCCACAGGCATTCATGGATGGATATGGCACAGGATATTCTCTTAGATACAGAACAGAGTATGACCATGACAAGCAGTGTTGAACAGAAAGATTTACTAGAATAGTTCTCATGGGATTCAGTATTTACACATTTACTCTTACAAATTTGCATAAATCATGTATACCAAGAGAACACTAGCAAGCAAGTTAAAATTTATAGAGCAGATAAAATTAAAAAAGAAAAGGATTTTTTAGTGGGGAAAAAAGAATGAAATTGCAAAGGCTTAGTTCTACTGAAGGTTAATGATATGTAGCTTTTCCAGAAAACAGAATATTTGTATCCTTTAGCAACATAGATAAATGGCTGTACTGCCCATTCTCCCATGAAATAGAACCTTACTGTGTCAGGTCCGTTACAATCTTAGGACAGTTGATTGATGTGTTAATATACACTATAGGAAAGGGGTTGAAATCTAGCTCTTATTTCTTTCGGCTTTTTGGATTCTTTTGGCTTTAGATAGGAAGAAGGTTATCAATGTAGTCTAGGCATCCTGAATATAACTTTAAAATGCATCAGAAGAAATATATGCAGCAGTAATGCTTAGGTATAGCATGTAGATTTCTCCTGTGTTTCTACCAGACCAAATAAAAAGCAATGGTATAATGAAGAAAGGAGAATTTTAAAAGGAACTTCTGAATGATGGTAAGATGTTTTCTGAACAAATCAGATAATCACGTAAAAGCAATTTAAAAAACCAACAGAAAGCAATAGAATTGTCTGG
>NW_017728994.1:4122640-4123199 GCF_001723915.1 Gavialis gangeticus | reverse complement strand
CCAAATAAAAAGCAATGGTATAATGAAGAAAGGAGAATTTTAAAAGGAACTTCTGAATGATGGTAAGATGTTTTCTGAACAAATCAGATAATCACGTAAAAGCAATTTAAAAAACCAACAGAAAGCAATAGAATTGTCTGGAACATGTATTGCATAATCTAAGCCTCAGGATATGGCAATGAGATTGGATATAAAGATTTCATGTTGAACATTTCCAGCAGCCTAGACACAGTGGGGGTGTCTACACGAGATGCTTTACTGTGGAGCTGAATAATTAACTTCACAGTAAAGTGTCACCATGTACACATGTGGCACTTCTAGTCCACAGTAAACTAGTTAACTACTGCCTGACAAATACTATCCTACAGTGGAGTAGTTATGTGCGGCAAAACACACATGTAGACAGTGATGGGGCTGGATTATGAATGAGGGTGCTAAAGTGCAGGGGCTACCTGCCTGCTAGCTCTGCACTGTAGCACCATTGTGGCCCAGCCAGCCCCTGCAAAGCACACTGAGCTGGGGTGGGGGGGGGAAGCAAATAAATAAATAAATAAATAAA
>NW_017728994.1:4107669-4117640 GCF_001723915.1 Gavialis gangeticus | reverse complement strand
GAGCAAATTTGTGTTGGCAGGCTGATCTTCTCAGGTTCAATGTGCTGCAGTCCCTAGGCACACATAGAAACACTGCATTCGGGAGCAATAAATAATGATGTGAACTGTGTTGGAGTTTATTTTGCATTAATATTACACGCAGAGGTGCCCAGTATAATGTGTTTTATTTTGTCCAGCTTTCCAAAATTTGCATCAGAAAAGTAGTGTGGGGAAATACAGTAGGTTGTTTTGTTTCATTTTTAGTATTTAACAGATGGTGGGTTGCACTGAAGGAACATGCACAAATCAGTTATAAAAATAGTTCATGCTCCATCCACCTTGCTATTTTTAACATACTAAAGAAAGTGTGACTTGTAAGGCTTATATCTACATACACACTTTACTTTAAAAAAAAAAAGGGTGGCAATGATTCTGGCACATTATTAAAGCAATATAAGGGAAACATTCCCTGTTATTATCTCTAAATATTCTGAAGATGTTATGGATTTGATATCTGGCACTTCTGTAGCTGTTTTTTATATATCTAGGACAGAAGTGTGTGTGTGTGTGTAGGAAGATAGGTACAATAGAGAAAATGAGATAAAACTTACTTCCAAAGGAAGAGAGAGAAGTAGTTAGCTGTGTTAATCTGAAGTCAGGCAGAAGGCAGGGTAGGATGGCACCTTATAGACCAGGGGCGGGCAATTATTTCAGGTGAAAAGCTGCTTACTGAGTTTTGGCAAGCTGTTGAAGACCCCACCCCTTCACAGGTACCCTGCCCCCTGGTTGCCATCTTGTGACCAGAAGTCCCACACTCTAACCCCTGACCTTTGCCACCAGAAGTTCCTCCCCTTGCACCCAGAAGTACTCCTTTCAGCAAAGAGTTTTGCCACCTTGGAACCAGAAGAACACCAAATTATATTTTAAAAATCAAACATCACAACATTCAGTAATTTAATTAAAAAAAATTTTTGTCTTGATTTACATGTGTTTGCATAGTGTACATAGAGGTGATTGCACAATAGCTTAAAATAAAATCTTACTCTTGTATATTGTGGTGGGGTGAGTATAGGTTTTTGGGGGCTGTGGGTGTGTGCATATGTGGGGTGTGGGTGGGTATGGGGTTTGTGGGGGACTTATGTGTGGGGGAAGGGTGGCTGGGGTGTGTAAGGGCATGTGAGGGTCTGCATGTATGGCAGTGCAAGGGGGGTGTAGGTGCATGTGTATGGCAGGGTATGCATGTGGGACTCATCCTATGAACACATGCACACACACATGCATACATTCTGTTCTTCCCTCCTTCCCATGCACACACACATGCACACATACACCCCTCCTGCTCTTGGCCCCTGGGTACTGGCATGGGCCCTGTGCGTCTGTGGTCTAGTGATGCAACTGGGAACCACGTGGTGCTGGAGCCATCAGCAGTGGCCAGAAAAGCAGGGAAATGACAAAATGGCAGCTATGGGGGCGGGGCGGGGAATGGCAGTGGGATGGGCCCTGCCACCACCTTCCCCTGGGTCCTACTGCCCCTGACTCCTGTCATCTTTGACAGGCAGCCAGAAGCAGATAAATATTCATTTTCAAAAATTTTTAGGGGTCCTGTGGGCTGGATAGAATGGTTTGGCAGGCCAGATGCGGCCTGCCCCTGTTATAGACAAATTCAGAGATGTATGCACTTCCATAGGCCACAGCTTACTTCCAGGGTGGAAAGGGCATAGTGGTGCAGCTTTTATTGCACCACACCATTGGAGCCTCCAGGGACTTTTAGAAGTCTCTAAAGAATGTGAAAATCCTCCCTTCCTTTCCCTTCCTGCTCAAAGGCATGTCCCCTCTCTGCCCCTTCCCCTCTCCCACACCTGACTTTCTCCACTGTCCTGAAGGTGAGGGAGCTGTACAGGGGTTAGGGGACAAGGGCAACAGGGTTGGATGGAAGGTTCCTTTTTCCCTGCACCTGCTCTGGGAAAGGTGGGGGAAACTGCCCCTTGCCATGCTGTTACCACTTTCCCCTCCCCAGCTGAATCCAACCCCTGGTCATCTGGACTGGTTCTGGAGCTTTCCCACCCTGAGTAGTGGAGAAAGCAGCAGCAGTAGGCAGAGGAATTGGGGGGAAAAGGAGGGGAGATGGGTATTCAACTGGGCAGGAAGGGGAGGGGAGTGGGGATTTTCACCTGTTTTAGGGACTTAAAAATGCTGACCCTACTGATGGAGGCAGAGGAGGCTGGAAGCAAATGGTGTATCCACCCCTGCAGTGCAGTTTTCTGCTCCTGCACCCTCCTTTGGTAAATTCTGGATCCACCCCTACATCAATTGCTTTAAAAGTCCAGAGAAAACCATGGACATACTGGAAAGCAAAATAACTTCCTTTTCATTGTTGAAAGAAACTCCTAATATCAGCTTTTCCAGCAATACTTGAAAGAAAATAAAACTGCCAAATACACCTTTAAATTTTCTGGAAAAGCAGCTAAACTTAGAATTGTCATGGAAGGCTAATGGAATTATAATATTTGTTATGCCATGCAATCCTTATATACATTTTGTTGGCATATCATTTAATACCATGTGAGTGTTAAATCTTACCAGGGTTTACCAGTGACTTCAGCTTTTGTATGATTATGACTGTGGCTTATTTTAAACTGTGAAATAGGGAGAGAACTTTGGAAATGGATCAAAGCTTGAAAAAAGCTACCTTCTGAAATGAGTAAAATGTAGACTCCAAACTAACGACTATCAAAGAAGGTCTTTCACATCAGAAGCTATTTGGAGAAATAAGACAAATAGAGCAACCCAGGAAAACTCAAGGTGAAACAGGACATGAAATTTTATTATTGGGGGAAGTGGAACCAGTGATGACATTTTTTTTGGACAAGAGTAGATGAAAATACTTTTCTTTAAAATTCCACATTTGGATCAAATCAGTAACTGGACTCAATTTGACTTTCTGTAAATCTCTAAATAATTTTAATGGTAAATTATAATAAATAATGAATTATTGTGCCCGTGTCTCATTCTATTATTTCAGCAGAGGTAATTGGTTTGATTCTAGACCTTCTAGACATATTGACTGTTTTTCTTTATCTGTCGGATTTTCCTTCCATGCTGTTAATAATAAACATAACGTTAGACTCTGACTCCATGTGGTACCCAATGACTAGGGAGACGATGATCCAATTGCCCATGGATCCTGTTACTCATTAGCCAGAGCAAGCAGGGAGTGAACACCAGCACACATTGCTCACAACAGCTTTCAAAATGGAGACAGCTTTGGACTAGCTCCCAAAAAAATAACAAACTGGGGAGCCACCCTGAACAATAGTTCTTTCCACATTTATACACCTTGGTTAATACTTATTAACATTTATTCCACCTATGTCTCTCCTTCAGTTCCACCCATTTCTTCTCCCATCTCAAGCTCCACCTCTGTTTACTGTTTGCTTCCTTAACATGGTATTACCTATGCATTTCATTCATTTACATGCCTGTCTGCTAAGAGCGCATGCATAAGACTTTGACCCCCATCTCTCTCTGTCAATTGTGGTTTCTTGCTGACTTCAGCACCATCTCCAAGGCTGTACTCCAGCTTTGTCCCCTAATGATAGCCATTGGTTTGTATCCTATTTTTACACAACACATCATGCACTTTGCACCCTATCCTTTTGTTAGGAATCCGCTTACTTAAGCATTAGCAAAGTTAGTTACTTTTAATATATCATCCAGCCTTGTGACCAGCAGCTTGTGCTGAGACACAGGAAAAAACTTTTATTCAGCTGTACACCCAGTACTCCCCAAAATCCAAATATTGTTACCCTAACAAATGTTATTTTTATATTTACAGATTAAGATATTTTAATGTAATGTTAAACCAAACAATACATTCCCCACAATTTTAGAAATATTACTTCTCCTAATTTAGACTTTGTTCTTCTCAATCCATTGATTAATTAGTACTTGTTGTGCAGCCCTTTTAAGAGGATTATATATACTAAACTACGTTTGTCAGTCCTGGTTTAAATGGATGGTTTTATTTCCTCACCAGTTTAAAAATTTTTAAATGTTTTATTTTATAGCAATTCAAAATGTCGTCAAAAATTGTTAACACTTTGACAATTTGGAAGTTTTTTGTAGTTCCAACTTTTTATTATGGATCTTGATAGTACCTCCTAAAGTATCTAGTCCAAATTTATTATAGTAAAGTAGGAGTTATTCAGTTGGCTTTAATGCAGTTTAAATGAGAATAAAGGATATGCAGGACAGTGGAAGAATGTTTATTTCCATATTTAGATAATAAATCAAAAATGTATTCTAAAAAGGTACAAAGTCAGATGCTGAACCCTTCACACAGTTCTGGAAGTATAAAGAGCACTTAGGTGCCCACTTAGAGTAGGGGCACAAGAATAGTAGTTGGTAATGCAGCTACCCAGTCACTGCTGCTGTCACAGCATCTGCCCCTGCTACTCTCTGCTAGCTGGTGTTAAGACAGATGCATCAACTGACCAACATGTCCTTGATTTCTCCTTCTTGTCCTCCTGCTGCTGTGTGACTAAGAAAATGGGCATGGATGTACCTGTGTTGGATTCCAGCGGTGCTTATCTGATTTAAAAGCCCTTTTAGGGCCATTAATATATTTTGATCAGATCTAGACCTCCCCTCACCTCTTGGGGATGGGGTTGGTTAGCAGCAGGTGAAGGGGAGGGGAGGGAATGTGCCTGTGAGCAGGGAGTGGAAGTGGGGAATTCTTATCTGCATAGGGAATTAAAAGTGTCCCTGGCTGTGGCTCCCATGGTGCAATCCACACCCCCCCCCCATACTGGGAGTGAGGGTGTAGCCACCCTTTCAGCATAGGTCACTGTTTCTGAACCTTTCCCCCCTGCCCCCCACTTGTAAAATACTGGATCTGCTTCTGTGTTTAAAGTAATACAATTTGTAAAAACTGACAGTGTGTGGAAGGGATTCTTTAAATATGACTCTTAAGAACAAAAGTGTAGAAAAAACATTTTAAAGTAAATTGTCTTAATATATTCATCTCACTTGTAGTAAATTTTTGCACACCCACTGTAATCAAGAGTCCCTATTAATATAATTTATGTCAGCAAGTCAAAAATGTTCTTATAAATTTAACAAATACTAACTTGAAGCCAATAGATCTTGTTCTGGGAACTGATATATGGTTGCCAGTTTGATTTGAATAACAAGAAGACAGTGTAATTTTATCTCCTTTTTAATTCAAAATCAATTAGAAAATGATGTTACAAAATACTGGAGATTAAAATAGCTTCTTAGTTTAATTGGCAGAGACACATTTAAGTGAAATTATTGCTTTGATATTCAGATTTCTCTCTGCTGGGCAACAAAAAATGTAAGTTAGTGGTATCAAAGAAAAAAGTACACATGGCAGTAAGTAGAAACAGCAAAAGATTGCTTAAAGGTATAACTTGGCCAGACTGACTGGCATTATGTAAAGTCTTGCTCACTTTGTACAGCTGGGAACGCACTTCTTGTGTCCCACAAATTGGTGATGGACAAACCAGGAAAGTAAGTACATGACTACAGCAGTCCTGCTATAATGAGTACATGCTGCACTTTCCAAATGATTAAGTGCCACCTCTTTGTGGACTTAACCCTTTCTTCCTTCTTGTGCTTTCAAAGGCAGTCAGTCTGTGCAGTCTATAGCCAGAATGCATCTGGGGATAGGAACTTTTGCTCTCTGTGCCTTCCATGGAAGCTCTTTGTCTAGGTATTTCAGAGTAAGACTGAGATTTTTTTTAAATCACCTATGGGATTTCAGTATCAAATTCATTTTAATGAGAACTGGGCATTTAAGTTGCTCAGGGGGCTTTGAAAATCTCAGTCAAAATGTTTAAGATCACAAATGTATTGTATGGGGACATTAAATATGTAGACTTGAGCACGTAGAACTAGCCTTGCCTGGGATAAGCTCTTTCTTCAAAAAATGTGATAATTCTAAAATCCTTGGAGAACCATTTTTCTTACAGATAAAACCGCTTAAAACAAGTCTGCTCTAGCTTAAAATGCTGCAGTGTAAAAATACAACAATTGTACCTGCATTTTGAGATCATATGCAAAGACCAAGGATTTGTCATCGTGTACCTTGTATTCAGATTTTTATATGCCAACACTCACAATGAAACATTGGGAAATAATATTCGCTGATTACTGACAAACCTTTATACATATCCAGACTCCCTTTGATATCAACACTTTACAAATTGGCTGTACTGGATCTCTGGGTTACTATTTTGGAAAATTACATTGAGATTTGTTTTGAGGTGGTGATACAGATTGTTAAGGGTTCCATAAACACTCCCTTCCAACAATTTTTATCAATACATCTCGAAGACACTTGGAACCTTGGGTGTTTAGGTAAAGCAGGAAGGGATTAAATTGGTTTTCCTGTGTTTGGTACCAAATATATTTACAATAGATATTAGAGTATCCTGTCTATTGTAGATTGTTTGCCAACTGAAAAATATAGGGTTTCTTAATGGATTTCTTTAGTGTTTTAAGTTCCAAAGGAATTATGTTTAAAGTGATAGAGTAGTGAGATAAGCTGGAGAATCTCAGGGCAGTGACCTGGCCTAAAAAAATCCATTACTTTTAAACAATATATTCAATTATTGTTAAATCTGCTAAACCAAGAGAAAAGAATCATAGAAAATTAGGGCTGGAAGGGACCTCAGAAGATCATCTAGTCCAGCAGCCTGCTCTAAGCATGACGATCCCCAGCTAGATCATCCCAGCTAATATTTTATCTATCCAAGTCTTAAAAACGTCCAGGGATGGCGATTCTACAACCCGTCTGGGTAACCTGTTCCAGTGCTTCACTACCCTTCTCATGAGAAAGAGTCTTTCCTAATATCCAACTTAAACTTCCCTTGCTGCAACTTGAAAGTATTGCTCTTTGTTATGTCATCCGCTACCACTGAGAACAGTGTAATTCCATCCTCTTTGTAACTACCCTACAGGTAGTTGAAGACTGCTATTAAGTCCCCTCTGTCTTCTCTTCTGCAGACTAAATAAGCCCAGTTCCCTCAGCCTCTCCTTATAAAGCATATGCCCTAGCACCCTAACTGTTTTTGTTGCCCTCTGTTAGGCTCTACCAATTCATCTACATCATTTCTGTATTGGGACTCCAAAACTGGATACAGTTGAAAAGCTATGCTTCTGATCTGTAACATGTTCTAAACTAAAAGAGAAGACAATATCCTCCACAACTTTTGAATCAAAAAACAAATACAACTAGTACTGTCTTTGGATGTAAAATTGATGGATGAATACATGATTTAAGAGCATGGCATCGATTAAGGCATGATCTTTGTCTTGGATGTGGTTACAGTTCAAAAGAAGATATCTGTTTAGTAGATTAAAAATCCCCTATTGGAAAGGATTAACACAAATATTTGTTAAACATGCAATGCCTTGAATGTTTTCCCCACAAAGCTTTCTATTGATGTTAGGTATATGTTACATAGTGGTATATGAACCCTTAAGTGATATTCTTGTTTACTTTATTGATGTTTCCCTCAATATAAAATTATTGGCATAAGGAATTACAAAGTTTAGAACTAACTAAATATTAAGAACAGGTCCCCAGGCGCATTAAATTAATGGAACTTTCCTGATTTTGATCAGCTGATAGTCTTACCCATTTTATAACTAATATTTATATGTATTCAGTTAATTTTAAATGAATTACCAACTATATAGTATAAATCCACGGTGTTAACTACAATATAATTCAGTTTAAGAAAAAAACTGAAAAGATCCAGACATAGTTATGTGTTCTTAGATTTAAATTCGATTGGTACACAGTAAAACAAGTAAAGAACAATATGTAGAGATCAGAATATTTCTTACTGATAACAAGCAATAGCTGCTTATTTTTCTGGTGTCAAGTAGTGCCATCTTAGCAACATTAAAACTTTCTACAGGAAGATGTTGATTTCTATTTTTTATTTTAAAGAGAAAATATTAAACATTGTCTTTTAATTCAGTCTAAGTATATTGTAATTTTGATTTTTTTTGTTTCAAAAGGACTTTAAATTTAGTTTTTTTCTTTTTTATGTGTGTATAGTTGAAATTGGCACAACGTATTTAAGCTTTATCAAAGCAGAAAAATTTAAATGATGTGAAATAATTTTGCTTTTTAAAATATTAGCACAGACAGCTTCAAAATTTGACATTAGATTCTTATTTGGAATGAAAACAAAGTTTAACATTTTGATATTTCCCACAAATTTAAATCCCAGTTCCCATGTGGCTCTCCTTGGAGTCTGCATAGATGCAGTGTGGAAAATGTAAGGAGGAGCACAGCAATATTTCTCTGAAAAGGAGAATAGGAAAACAAAGAAAATATGAGTTTATGGTATTTATTGTTTGTAAATTTCTCTGTCCCATACCCTGTATTTAGATTTATATGCGCTAAGGACCAAGGTCCAAAATGACATAGACCAGAGGTGGCCAAACAGCAGTTCAGGAGTCGCATGTGGCTTGCTGGCACCGTAGGTGTGGCTCACTGGAAATTGGCTAAAGCCCTGCCCACTTCTCCTAGGACTGCCAGCTCAGGCACTGGCTGCCAGGCCAGGGGCTGCAGCCCTGTGACTTACCCTGGGTGTGCGCTCCCTGCGGGGAAGCTCAGCTCCACTCAAGGTCGCTCAGCACCCTACCCCCTCTATGGCTTTTGAACTTGTGTGGAGCACCAGATGAGGGTGAGTAACTCTGGCCACCCCTGACATAAACTATGGATATCAGCTGGTTCTTGAGAAGAGATTTCAAGAGAGAAGCATAATTAGGTCCATAGACACTGTTCCTGATGGTGGGGTTTGCATGGATGAAAAATCTACCATTTCTAGTAAGACGGGACTTGAAACAAGGATTTGACACATGAGAAGCCCTGAGAGCAAGCAGAAGAATAAGATTGGGGCTATTCTTGTAACTTTAGCATTAGAGGAAAAGTAAGGTATCTTTACCTTCTAACTTTTTTCTTTATATAATTATATATATTCTTTATATATTTCAGCTCGTTTGTCTAATAAAATCCTATTAAAATAGGTAGGTTTTACTTCAAATGATGAGGTGGGGCTTAGCTTTTAAAAGAGAGACTAATTAGATGCCACTTCTTTGAGAATTCTTAAAGTTTGATGCTACTGTTAACTTTTATTGTGCATGTTGTTTTCTGGTACATCTTTATTTTTAATTCTAGGAGAATGAATGCATAAATAAAAATCTGCTGATCCTCTGCTGCTCTCTGCTATTAAAATCCCTATTTATCTCACTCTAAAATGCCAGCGAGGAAGCTTAATGCTGAGTAATGGTTCAATAAATGTCAGGAAGAGCAGGCAGTTTATATTCTCTTTGGCAATAAACATTTAGTCCTCTTGACACAGACAAGATCAAAATATTGAAGATGATGATATTTTAGGAGCCCCTGCCTCTTTTGGACACTGAAAATGAGGGACTGTGCTTGCTAATGGAAATCATACACTGTAAGGTTGAATTTCCAAAGGTGGTTAATATGCTATCAGTGCTTCAGTGCCTTAGGTGCTAGAAAGAAGTTTTCCTTGTTCACAGAGTTGAACTGTCCCAGTTTTGATCTTGCAACATATCAGCATAATTTTCTTCCTATGTATACATATTGTATAGCTTTAAACACTTCATGTTGGTACTGTCTTTAGAAGTGTACTGCTTGGCATGCTTTGTTTACATTACAATAAGAGGCATTTGCTTCTATTATATATCAAGTTAATGAAGAGCTGGAGATTAACTGAGCTGAGTCATGTTGTATATTAGTCAGGATTGGCAAGATACTAAAAAAGTTTTAGCAGCACCAATATAAAACTCAGCAGTTGTACAGTTTACCTACAGCTTGAGGAGTTCAAAAAGGAGTATCCAGGGTTGGTTTGTTGTTGTTCATTTTTGTAGTATTGAAATACCTTGAGTCCAGCTGAGATGGGATTCCCAGGATGAAAAGTGTT